>NC_091774.1:2400000-3000000 GCF_029378745.1 Bos indicus
TTTCATATACTTTATGTAATTACAACCTTAATGATTTCTTGGACTCCCTGAGGAATAAACCTGAGTGATATACAGGTTACAATTAACATTTTCTAATAGAATAATAGCGATTCATCAATCAACTGTTGTTTTTTCACCCCTTCTTCTATAAAGGACTTCCCTGGTAGCTCAGATGGTAAAGCGTCTGCCTACAGTGAGGGAGACCCGGGTTCGATCCCTGGGTCTGGAAGATTCCCTGGAGAAGGAAATGGCAACTCACTCCAGTACTCTTGTCTGGAAAATCCCATGGATGGAGGAGCGTAGTAGGCTATAGTCCGTGGGGGTCACAAAGAGTCGGACACGACTGAGAGACATCACTTTAACTTTCTTCTATAAAAGGGCAACGGGTGGAGAATACTGTCATTTTTTTTCTTACAGTATAGTCTGGCTTCAAAGAACTTTACAAGAAATTCTACATGCTTTTTTGCTTTTGACTTTTACAAATGCTAATTACTGTTGAATAAAGAAACTTATGGCATCTAGTTTAGTGTCCCTGGATATTAAGGAGAAATCTCTGAAATATGTCTTGGTTTTGATTTGTAGAGTTGAGTACTTAAATTGTTCTTATAAATAAACTTTCAAATTGGTAAGTTATTACTATGAATCAAATCATAGTAATCAAATCAAATCAGGTTATGCAAATGAACTGTATGTAACTAACAAATGAAACATGCTACAATATTGTTCAGCAAGCATAAGATATTGTAGGTAAATATGAGCAAACATTTATAAAACCACTAGATGGCATTCATTCACTGCAGTTTTGGCCAAATACAGCCTTTAAAGTTTTATCAGGACATGCAGGATTAGGAGCAAGTATTATCCCTTATTTGATGATATTTTTCTATCGTTTAATGCAATGACAGAGTTCAATTTTACCTTTTCCTATATGCTTTAAATCAAGTCAACAAGCACTGAAAGTCTTCATTAAAGGATTCTTCCTTGGGAGAAGATTTGAAAACCATCTTCACTGTAGTGGCAATGTATTTACTTAAAACATTTAGAAGAAAATAATCACAGTATGTCACTTAATTTTGTTTTATTTCATTGCTTTATTAATTCATTTGGATATTTCTCACATAGCTAGTTCTCTAAAGGTTATAAAAAGTACAGAGTCACATTTTGTAATATTCTAATAATCTTTAGAATTAGTGTTTATGAAAATAGGAGGTCAACAGCTCTTGAGTCTCAAAAAGTCCTTTCTATTGTACAGCTTAAAAATGTATGAGAAATAGTGCTTCTAAGTACATTGAGAACAAAAACGGTCTTTGGTGTTAAAAAATTATGATTTAGTCTTGCTTGTGTGTGTGCTCAGTCGCTAAGTTGTGTCCAACTCTTTGTGACCCCATGGACTGTAGCCAGCCAGGCTCCTCTGTCCGTGGAATTCTTTTGGCAAGAATACTGGAGTGGGTTGCCATTTAATCCTCCAGGAGATCTTCTCCCCCCACCTCCGCCCCCACCCACCAGGGATTGATTCCTCATCTCTTGTGTCCCTTGCATTGACAGGTGGGTTCTTTACCACTGAGCTACCTGGGAAGCCCCATGACTTAATATTAGAATTAAATAGATCATGGAGCAAAAACTCCCAGACTCCACACTTTGACTAAATGGGTGAGACAACATATTTATCCATCAATAAAGGTCAACCATATTTGTAGAAGATCTAGGTTAATAATAACAACATAAAATCCAGCACTTACCTGTTCTAATATGTTTTGAAGCCTCTCTATTTCACAGTCTATTACAAATTTCTTCTCTTGTCTTCTATCAAGTTCTTCTAAAAGTTGCCTGTAGTTGACATCACTAAAATTTTCCACACATATAGCGCTGACGTGCCAACCATTTTGTCCTGCTTTTTCCATAATAGCTTGAAGTATCGAGTATCCTAGTGGGGAAAAAATTCAGAGTGGTTACTAAAAACATGTCCTTAAATAACTTATGCAGGCACGGATTCTACATCAATATTTTTATATTAAAAAATGAATTCTTAGAAATTTAAAAATATGAATGGTTATTTCTGAATCATTCAATTTTCCTTACTTTGCATGTGTGTATGCTAAGTTGCTTCAGTCACATTCAACTCTTTGCAACTCTACGTACTGTAGCCCACAAGGCTCTTCTATACATGGGATTCTCCAGGCAAGAATACTGGAGTGGGTTGCCATGCCCTTCTCCAGGGGATCTTCCTGACCCATGAACAGAACCCTCATCTCCTGTGGCTCCTGCATTGCAGGCAGAGTCTTTTATCTCTGAGCTGCCAAGGAAGCCTCTTTAATTTCTTTACTCAAGACAAAATCATGCCTTAAAAATATTGCCTGAAATGAAGTAACAACATCATACCTTGAGTAAGCGCTCTCAAAATCTCTCTACTGAATAAATTCCTTAAAAATATTGCTTGAATGAAGTATCAAATCATACCTTGAAAAGGTTCTCAAAATTCTTCTACCAAAGACATTGCTTTGGAGACATTTTTGATGAGATAAACCTAAAACAAAATCTAGTACCCTCTGTAGTCAAGAACAATTTCCAAAATCTTTGCTAATTTTACTCACTCAACAGAATTAATTTTGAACATCTGTATTGACTCTCCTCTTAAACAAGTAATAACATTTTGGGGTTCAACTGTGGAAGATAAGTTATGAAATAAACATTACAACAGTATTTATTGAAGACCCATTATTATAAGTGGAGAAAGCATTATTTAACTCTTCCTGTCTTGGCAGGGGAATTAAGTGGATTGAGGGGGAATTGAATGAAAACCAGGTGAAGGAATGACCTCTCAAGCTCATAATCTAGTAGAGGAAAATAAATTCAATAAAAAAAAAAAAAAAGCAACTTAGTTTAAAACTGTAATGATTGCTGCACACAAGGGAAAGTTTTGGCCCAAGGGAAAGTTTGGTTAAATCTGCCTTGATGAGACAAGGGAAAATGCCCTGAGAAGAAACAATTTGAATTGGGTCTTGAAGGTTGAGAAGGTACCTCTAAGACTGCTAAAGAAAGAGTGTTTATTAGTGGGAGACAGCCTTCCAGAGGGTGGAATGGTCTTTAGTCTATTCTTGATCCAGATCTCTCTCCATATAGAGGAGAAGTATGGATCTTAATATCTTGGTAAAGGAAGAAGGGGAAGACTCATGAAACCAGGCTTTAGAATATTTCTTCATGTTAATGTTGCCTTGGAATCTTGCCTTTTCCAGCTCTCAGTTTTGAAGTGGAATGTGGGGGGAAAAAAACAAAAACAAAAAAAAAAAAAAAAAAAAAGGAAAAGAAACTTTGAATCTATTTGTAGCATTTGGCATAAGCCTTTTTGTTGGTATTCAGTCACTCAGTGTTGTCTGACTCTTTGGGACCACATGGACTGCAGCACACCAGGCTTCCCTGTCCATAAGAAACTCCAGAACCTTGCTCAAATTCATGTTCATCGAGTCAATAATGCCATCTACCCATATCATCCTCTGTTATTCCATTCTCCTCTGGCCTTAATCTTTCCCAGCATCAGGGTCTTTTCCAATGAGTCAGGTCTTCACATAGGTGGCCAGGGTATTGGAGCTTCAACTTCAGCATCAGTCCTTCCAATGATATTCAGGACTGATTTCCTTCAGAATGGACTGGTTGGATCTCTTTGCAGTCCAAGGGACTCTCAAGAGTCTTCTCCAACACCACAGTTCAAAAGCATCAAATATTCAATTCTCAGCCTTCTTTATGGTGCAACTCTCAAATCAGTTCAGGACTACTGGAAAAACCATAGCTTTGACGATACAGATCTTTGTTGGCAAAGTAATGTCTCTGCTTTTTAATATGCTCTCTAGGTGTGTCATACCTTTTCTTCTAAGGAGCAAGCCTCTTTTAATTTCATGGCTGCAGTCACCATATGCAATGATTTTTGAGCCCCCCCAAAATAAAGTCTGCCATTGTTTCCATTGTTTCTCCATGAATTTGCCATGAAGTGATGGAACCAGATGCCATGTTCTTCACTTTTTGAATGTTGAGTTTTAAGTCATCTTTTCCACTCTCCTCTTCCACTTTCATCAAGAAACTCTTTAGATCCTCCTCACTTTCTACCATAAGGGTGGTGTCATCTGAATATCTGAAGTTATTGGTATTTCTCCCAGCAAACGTGATTCCATCTTGTGCTTCTACAATCCCAACATTTCACATGATGTCCTCTGCATATAAGTTAAATAAGCAAGGTGACAATATACAGCCTTTACATACTCCTTTCCTAATTTGGAACCAGTCCTTTCTTCCATGTCTGGTTCTAACTGTTGCTTCTTGACCTGCATACTGGTTTTTCAGGAGGCAGGTAAGGTGGTACCTATGCTTCTTAAAGGTAAGCTTAAGCCTTTAAAAAGGTATAATTCTTATTTGAGCTCATTCTATGCCAGATATAGTTTCATATAATTTCTTCCTTCCGTACTCCTTAAAAAACATCACTGTGAAAAAGCTAGTGAAGGTGATGGAATCCAGCTGAGCTATTTCAAATCCTAAAAGACGATGCTGTGAAAGTGCTGCACTCAATATGTTAGCAAACTTGGAAAACTCATCAGTGGCCACAGGATTGGAAAATATCAGTTTTCATTTCAATCCCAAAGAAAGGCAATGCTGAAGAATGTTCAGACTACCAAACAATTGCACTCATCTCACACACTAGCAAAGTAATGCTCAAAGTTCTCCAAGAGAGGCTTCAACAGTATGTGAACTGAGAACTTCCAGATGTTCAAGATGGATTTAGAAAAGGCAGAGGAACCAGAGATCAAATTACCAAAATTCATTTGATCATATAAAAAGCAAGAGAATTCCAAAAAAGCATCTACATCTGCTTCATTGACTACGCTAAAGTCTTTGACTATGTGGATCACACAAAAGAAGGAACATTCTTAAAGAGATGGGAATACCAGACCACCTTACCTGCCTCCTGAGAAACCTGTACGTAGGTCAAGAAGCAACAGTTTGAACTGGATGTGGGACAATAGACTGGTTTCAAGGGTGTATATTGTCACCTTGCTTATTTAACTTATATGCAAGTACATTTATACATAAGTACATTATGTGAAATGCCATGCTTGATGAGGTACAAGCTGGAATGAAGATTGCAGGAAGAAAAATCAATAATCTCAGATATGCAAATAACACCACCCTGATGGCAGAATGTGAAGAGGAACTAAAGAGCCTCTTGATCAAAGTGAAAGAGAAGAGTGATAAAGACGGCTTAAAACTCAACATTCAAAAAAGTGGCATCTGGTCCCATCATTTCATGGCAAATCGATGGGGAACCAATGGAAACAGTGACAGACTTTATTTTGGCCCCAAATCATTGCAGATGGTGGCTGTAGCTGTGAAGTTAAACGATGCTTGTTCCCTAGAAGAAAAGCTACGACAAACCTAGATAGCATATGAAAAAGAAGAGGTAAAGTCCATATAGTAAAAGCTATGGGTTTTCTAGTGGTGATATGTATGTGAGAGTTGGATCATAGATAGAATTGATGCTTTTAAACTGTGCTGTTGGAGAAGACTCTTGAGAGTCTTCTGCAAGGAAATCAAGCCAGTAAATCTTAAAGGAAATCAGTCCTGAATATTCATTGGAAGGACTGATGCTGAAGCTGAAGGCCCAATACTTTGGCCAACAGATGGTCCCCAGAAGACCTGACTCATTGGGAAAGACCCTGTGGCTGGGAAAGACTGAAGGCAGGAATAAGGGCAACAGAGGATGAGATGGTTGGATGGCATCACCGACTCAATGAACATGAGCTTGAAGGGGGCTCTGTGTGTTGGTGATGGACAAGGAAGCCTCGTGTGCTGCAGTCCATGAATTCAAAAAGAGTCAGACACTACTGAGTGACTGAACTGATCTTGCTCCCTGTAGTTAGATTGAAGAGCTGGGTGGATTAAAAGTGAAGACTTAAAATGAGTACAAAGCATTTTTTTTTTTGATAAGAGCACCTTTTCTCAGTTTTCTAATTTTTATATGAGTCTCTCAGATTTGAGGATTTTGATTTTTAGGTATATTTTCTACAAGCCAGAGCTTCAAATATTACAGATGTTCAATTAATGTCAACACATGGAATTGATGATGAGATCATATTTGAAATATAAATTACCTGATACCCTGCCAAATGAAATACTGTGGCAGTGAGAATTTATTTTTATCTAAATGAAAAAAAAAAAAAAAAAAAATCCCAAAGACGAAGTTAGAGGGCATGTTGATTACTATATAATTATTCTAGTATATCTATTGCTCCATTTAGTCTTTCTTTTTGTAATGTATGCCTGTAATTATCTTTTCAAATCTTACCTAGATTCCCTCCTTCCTTGCCCCTAATCAAGTATTCTTTCCCTTGTATCCTACCTTATGCATATGTAACATGAAGATTTGTGTCCTGCCTTAATGAAATCAAACAGGACTTGAGGGATCTTCCTGGGTTCAAAAGTCCCTCAGAGTCCCCCATTTCTTATTTTTAGAGAAAAGTTTTAAGTCTTCTAGGCCTTCCCGGAGTTCCAAAGAGTGGACTCATTTACAATTACTACAATTAGGAAAGTGAGGGAACACAAGTGAAGCAAACCCAAATGGTTTTGCAGGAAACAGAAATCTCAAAAGGTCTTAAAAGAAAAAAAAAAAAAAAAAATCAGGAGCCATTGCGAACTGACATTCTTGACCAACACATAATGCTCTAAATAAGTAATAAAATGTCTCAACTATTGTTTTTGCTCTCTGTAGAATAAGAGTTGAAGACTTACTAATATGCTCTGCAGGAACAATCATCAAAATCACACTGAGTCACAAGACAGTGGCAGTAAGTCTGCAATTGAGATCTGTGGGAAGCTAAAATTACAAAGCCCCCTTTCCTCCTCTTTACCCTTCTTGCTTCTAAAAACCTTGAGCCCTGGCCAGCCAGCATGATGGATCTGAGAACAACCATCTCCTATCTTCTCTGGAGGGCAGTGCCCCAGATCAATAAACTTTTCTCTGCTGAAAGCTCTGATTTTTCTTTTTGTTTGGCCTCAGTATGCATCTAGCACGCAAACTTGGTTTAGACATTAGTGTACATCTTCATCCCTCATTTATTCTGTTACTGGGATTTCCTCTCTGATATGGCTTCCCATCTTTGGCTGCAAAGAATATAATCAACCTGATTTTGGGATTGACTGTCTGGTGATGTCCATGTGTAGAATCTTGTCTTGTGTTATTGGAAGAGGGTGTTTACTATGAGCAGTGTGTTTTCTTGGCAAAACTCTATTAGACTTTGCCCTGCTTCATTCTGTACTCCAAGGCCAAAACTGCCTGTTACTCCAGGTATTTCTTGACTTCCTACCTTTGCATTCCAGTCCCCTATAGTGAAAAAGACATCTCTTTTGGGTGTTAGTTCTAGAAGGTCTTGTAGGTCTTCACAGAACCACTCAATTTCAGCTTCTTCAGCATTACTCGTCAGAGCATAAACTTGGATCACTGTGATATTAAATGGTTTGCCTTGGAAACAAACAGAGATCATTCTGCTGTTTTTGAGCTTGCATCCAAGTACTGAATTTCAGACTCTTTTGTTTATTATGATGGCTACTTCATTTATTCTAAGGGATTCTTGCCCATAGTAGTAGATATAATGGTCATCTGAGCTAAATTCACCCATTCAGTCCATTATAGTTCGCTGATTTCTAAAATGTCAATGTTCCATCTTGCCATCTCCTATTTGACCACTTCCAATTTGCCTTGATTCATGGGCCTAATATTCCAGGTTTCTATGCAGCATTGTTCTTTACAGTATCGGACTTTACTTCCATCACCATTCACATCCACAACTGGGTGTTGTTTTTGCTTTGGCTTTGTCTCTTCATTCCTTCTGGAGTTATTTCTCCACTGATCTCCAGTAGCATATTGGGCACCTATGGACCTGGGGAGTTCATCTTTCAGTGTTCTATCTTTTTTCCTTTTCATGCTGTTCATAGGGTTCTTAAGGCAAGAATACTGAATTGGCTTGCCATTCTCTTCTCCAGTGGACCACATTTTGTCAGAACTCTCCACCATGACCTGTCTGTCTTGGATGGCCCTACATGGCATGGCTCATAGTTTCATTGAGTTAGACAATGCTGTGGTCCATGTGATTAGATTGATTAGTTTTCTGTGATTGTGGTTTTCAGTTTGTCTGCTCTCTGATGGAGAAAGATAAGAGGCTTATGGAAACTTTCTTATGGAAGAGACTGACTGAAGGGGAAACTGGGTCTTGTTCTGATGGGCGTGGCCATGCTCAATAAAACTTTAATCCAATTTTCTGTTGAAAGATGGGACTGTGTTCCCTCCCTGTGATTTACCTGAGGCCAAACTATGGTGGAGGTAATGAAGATAATGGCAACCTCCTTCAAAAGGTCCCGTGCATGCACTGCTACACTCAGTGCCCCCAACCCTGCAGCAGGCCACCGACCTATGCCTCTGCTGGAGACTCCTGGACACTCATGGGCAAGCCTAGGTCCGTCTCTTGTGGGGTCACTGCTCCTTTCTCGTGAGTCCTTGTGTGCACAAGGTTCTGTTTGTGACCTCCAAGAGTCTATTTCTCCAGTCCTGTGTAAGTTCTGACAGCTCTATTGTGGGGTTAATGGGACCTGCTCCAAGAGGGCTTATGCCATACACAAGTCTGTTGAACCCAAAGCCCCTATCCCTGTGGCAGGTCACTTCTGACCCGTACCTCCACAGGAGACACTCAAACACAGTTTTGTTTCAGTCTCTGTAGGGTCTTTGGGTCCTGGTGTGCACAAGGTTTGTTTGAGCTCTCTGAGCATCTCTGGCGCCTATGGCACTTGATTCTAAATGTGATTTCGCCCCTCCTACAGTCTTGCTGGGGCTTCTACTATGACCCTGGACGTGGGGTAGCCACCACTCCAGCGCCCACCAATCTGAACTTACTGTGGCTCAGATGATGAAATACTTATTGCAAAATTCAGACTTAAATTGAAGAAAGTAGGGAAAACCACTAGATCATTCAGGTAGGACCTAAATTAAATTGCTTACGATTATACAGTGGAAGTGACAAATATTTCAAGAGATTAGATCTGATAGAGTATCAGGAAGAATTTAACAGGTGGCTTCCTGTGTGCTGTTTTGGATCTATAAGGAATTCTCTGTTCCTTATTAATTCCTGAATACTCAGGAGTTGAGAGGAGAGGCAAGGCTCTCCTGGGACTGAGGAATCCAGGCATTTCCTTCATTAGTGTTTCTATATGGTGATAAGTACCCTCTTCATTCTTGTGAATCATACGGTAAAAGTGATTGTTTACAACTCTCTCTCTCTAATATGGATCGCCTATGTTTTGTAAGTCTGGAATTTTAATCTTTACCTTTGCTGAGAATAACTACCTAGTAAGACAGTATAAGTTGGCTTAAAACTCAACATTCAGAAAACGAATATCATGGCATCTGGTCCCATCACTTCATGGGAAATAGATGGGGAAACAGTGGAAACAGTGCCAGACTTTATTTTCTGGGGCTCCAAAATCACTGCAGATGGTGACTGCAGCCATGAAATTAAAAGATGCTTACTCCTTGGAAGAAAAGTTATGACCAACCTAGATAGCATGTTGAAAAGCAGAGACATTACTTTGCCAAAAAAGGTCCATCTAGTCAAGGCTATGGTTTTTCCAGTGGTCATGTATGGATGTAAGAATTGGACTGTGAAGAAAGCTGAGCACCGAAGAATTGATGCTTTTGAACTGTGGTGTTGGAGAAGACTCTTGACAGTCCCTTGGACTGCAAGGAGATCCAACCAGTCCATTCTGAAGGAGATCAGCCCTGGGATTTCTTTGGAAGGAATGATGCTAAAACTGAAACTCCAGTACTTTGGCCACCTCATGCAAAGAGTTGACTTATTGGAAAAGACTCTGATGCTGGGAGGGATTGGCGGCAGGAGAAGAAGGAGACGACAGAGGATGAGATGGCTGAATGGCATCACTGACTCGATGGACGTGAGTCAGAGTGAACTCTGGGAGTTGGTGATGGACAGGGAGGCCTGGCGTGCTGCGATTCATGGGGTCGCAAAGAGTCGGACACAACTGAGCGACTGAACTGAACTGACTGAAGACAGTATATATGTCCACACCATGTTGATTAAAACACCTTTGCTCCATCAGAGCTCTGGTCCCCATGTCTTTCTTTCTCTTTCTTTCTCTCTCTCAGGCTATTTCTTTGGAGTCCAGAGGCTCTCTGAGTTTACTTTTCTGCCCGGACTTCTAAGAACCTCTCGAGAAGGTGCTGTGTGCCTTCACCCCATCGAGAGGGCGCCTGAGGCCTCCGTGAACAGAGCAAGCCCCGTGCCAGGGGCTTTACTGGCTTTCTGTGTAAACCAAGTAATATCAGCATCTTTCTCTCCTTTACTTTCTTATCGTCAACTCCAGACCACCAGGTTCTGGTCCATTAAAGGACCTATACAATAGAGTTCCTGAAGAGCTATGGACAGAGGTCTGTGACACTGTACAGAAGGCAGGGATCAAGACCATCCCCAAGAAAAAGAAATGTAAAAGGACAAAATGGTTGTCTGAGGAGGCCTTACTAATAGCTGAGAAAAGAAGAGAAGTGAAAGGCAAAGGAGAAAAGGAAAGATATACCCATTTGAATGTAGAGTTCCAAAGAATAGTAGGGAGAGATAAGAAAGCCTTCCTCAGTGATCAATGCAAAGAAATAGAGGAAAACAACAGAATGGGAAAAACCACAGATTTCTTCAAGCAAATTAGACATACCAAAGGAATATTTCATGCAAAGATGCGTACAATAAAGGACAGAAATAGCATGGACCTAACAGAAGCAGAAGATATTAAGAAGAGGTGGCAAGAATACACAGAAGAACTGTACAAAAAAGATCTTCATGACCCAGGAAATCATGATGGTATGATCACTCACCAAGAGCCAGACATCCTGGAATGGGAAGTGGGCCTTAGGAAGCATTGCCATGAACAAAGCTCATGAAAGTGATGGGGTTCCAGTTGAGATATTTCAAATCCTCAAAGATGATGCTGTGAAAGTGCTGCACTCAATATGCCAGCAAATTTGGAAAACTCAGCAGTGGCCACAGGACTAGAAAAGGTCAGTTTTCATTCTAATCCCAAAGAAAGGCAATGAGAAAGACGGTTCAATCTACTGCACAGTTACACTCATCTCACATGCTAGCAAAGTAATGCTCAAAATTCTCCAAGCCAGGCATCAATGATATGTGAACTGTGAACTTCCAGATGTTCAAGCTGGATTTAGAAAGGCAGAAGAACCAGAGATCAAATTGCCAACATCCAATGGATCATCAAAAAAGCAAGAGAGTTTCAGAAATATATTTACTTATTTTATTGACTATGTCAAAACCTTTGACTGTGTGGATGACAACAAACTGTGGAAAATTCTTAAAGAGATGATCAGATCAGCTGACCTGCCTCTTGAAAAATCTGTATCCAGGTCAGGAAGCAACAGTTAGAACTGGATGGACATGGAACAATAGACTGGTTACAAATTGGGAAAGGAGTACATCAAGGCTGTCTATTGTCACCCTGCTTATTTAACTTATATGCAGAGTACATCATGAGAAATGCTGGGCTGGATGAAGCACAAACTGAAATCAAGATTGCCAGGAGAAATATCAATAACCTCAGATATGCAGATGATACCACCCTTATGGCAGAAAGTGAAGAAGAACTAAAGAGCCTCTTGATGAAAGTGAAAGAGGAGAGTGAAAAAGTTGGCTTAAAATCAACATTCAATAATCTAAGATCATGGCATCTGGTCCCATTACTTCATGGCAAATAGATAGAGAAACAGTGGAAACAGTGACAGACGTTACTTTTTTGGGCTCCAAAATCACTGCAGATGGTGACTGCATCCATGAAATTAAAAGACTCTTGTTCCTTGGAAGAAAAGTTATGACCATAGAAAGCATATTAAAAAGCAGAGACATTATATTGCCTACAAATATCTGTCTAATCAAAGCTATAGTTTACCCAGTAATCATGTATGGATGTGAGAGTTGGACTATAAAGAAAGCTGGGCACCAAAGATTTGGTGTTTTTGAACTGTGGTGTTGGAGAAGACTCTTGAGAATCCCTCAGACTTCAAGAAGATCAAACCAGTCCATCCTAAATGAGATAAGTCCTGAATATTCACTGGAAGGACTGATGCTGAAGCTGAAACTCCAATACTTTGACCACATGATATGAAGAACTAAATCATTTGAAAAGACCATGATGCCGAAAAGGTTGAAGGTGGGAGGCAAAGGGTATGACAGAGGATGAGATGATTGGATGGTATCACCTATGTCCGACTTAATGGACATGAGTTTGAGTAAACTCCAGGAGCTGGTGATAGACAGCCTGGCAGGCTGCAGTCTGTGGATGGGAAAAAGTCGGACATGATTGAGCTACTGAACTGAACTGAACTGAACTGAAGGGCTTCCCAGGTGGCACTACTGGTAAAGAACACTCCCGCCAATATAGGAGATGTAAGAGATGCAGGTTTGATCCCTGGGTCAGGAAGATCCCCTCAAGGAGGGCATGGCATCTCAGTCTGTTATTCTTACCTGGAGAATCCTCATGGACAGAGCCTAGCTGCTTACAGTCCATAGGGTGGCAAAGATCTGGACATGACTGAAATGACTCAGCAGCAGCAGCAGTGATTCAATGTTATTTCATTCTTTTTTTTAAATTTATTTTTTATACTTTAATGTTGTATTGGTTTGCCATACATCAACATGAATCCGCCACGGGTGTACACGTGTTCCCAATCCTGAACCTCCCTCCCACCTCCCTCCCTATTCCATCCCTCTGGGTCATCACAGTGCACCAGCCCCAAGCTTGCTGTATCCTCCTTCGAACCTGGACTGGCGACTCATTTCATATATGATATTATACATGTTTTAATGTCATTCTCCCAAATCATCCCCCCACTCCCTCTCCCACAGAGTCCAAAAGACTGTTCTATACATCTGTGTCTCTTGCTGTCTCGCACACAAGGTTATCATTACCATCTTTCTAAATTCCATATATATGCATCAGACTTTATTTTTTTGGGCTCCAAAATCACTGCAGATGGTGACTGCAGCCATGAAATTAAAAGACGCTTACTCCTCGGAAGGAAAGTTATGACCAACATAGATAGCATATTCAAAAGCAGAGGCATTACTTTGCCAACAAAGGTTCGTCTAGTCAAGGCTATGGTTTTACCTGTGGTCATGTATGGATGTGAGAGTTGGACTGTGAAGAAGGCTGAACTCTGAAGAATTGATGCTTTTGAACTGTGATGTTGGAGAAGACTCTTGAGAGTCCCTTGGACTGCAAGGAGATCCAACCAGTCCATTCTGAAGGAGATCAGCCCTGGAAGAGCTCCAGTGGCGCAATCGGTTAGCGCGCGGTACTTATAAGGCAGTACATTTGTGAGATCAGCCCTGGGATTTCTTTGGAGGGAATGATGCTAAAACTGAAACTCCAGTACTTTGGCCACCTCATGTGAAGAGTTGACTCATTGGAAAAGACTCTGATGCTGTGAGGGCTTGGGGGCAGGAGGAGAAGGGGACGACAGAGGATGAGATGGCTGGATGGCATCACTGACTCGATGGACGTGAGTCTGGTTGAACTCCGGGAGTTGGTGATGGACAGGGAGGGTGGCGTGCTGCGATTCACGGGGTTGCAAAGAGTCGGACATGACTGAGTGACTGAACTGAACTGAATACTGTATTGGTGTTTTTCTTTCTGGCTTACTTCACTCTGTATAATAGGCTCCAGTTTCATCCACCTCATTAAAACTGATTCAAATGTATTCTTTTTAATGGCTGAGTAATACTCCATTGTGTATATGTACCACAGCTTTCTTATCCATTCATCTGCTGATGGACATCTAGGTTGCTTCCATGTCCTGGCTATTATAAACAGTGCTGCGATGAACATTGGGGTACACATGTCTCTTTCAATTCTTTCATTCATTTTTGACATGGCTCAGAAGGTAAAGCATCTGCGTGCAATGTGGGAGACCCAGGTTCGATCCCTGGAAGATCCTCTGGAGAAGGAAATGGCAACCCACTCCAGTATTCTTGCCTAGGAAATCTCATAGATGGAGCCTGGTAGGCTACAGTCCATGGGGTCACAGAGAGTCGGACATGACTGAGCGACTTCACTTCACTTCACTTCAACATGTTCTTTTAAAAAATGTCAGTTAACATCTTTTCCTTTTTCTCATTTTACCAAAGTAATTAAAAAAAAAAAAACAACTTTTGTTTGATTTTCTTATTTGTTGTAAATGTAATAACTAATTTCCACCCACATCCTCTTATGACCATAGCTTGGCACAGTTTTTTAGACATTACTTTTGTTTGCTATCATTGCTTCTTGTCAGTGCTAGGCTGTTAATTTTCTGCCTACAGGAATTTTACAGAATATAGACCTATATACTTTCTGATGAAATTTATATATGCTTCCAGTTGCATGACAGATATTGAAAGATTCACATTAATAAAACATAATTCAAATTCAATTTTGTTATCTGATTTTTCAGATTTAGAAGTGACTATAGAATTGAAATAAAACAAAACCCTAGGACACAATCTTTGTTAAATGGAAAATAAAGTTGTCTGCCTAAAAAGAATCGTTAATCACAGTCAGAAATAAGTGGCATCTTTTCTATACAGTGCAGAGGACACACAATTATAGTTTCAGAGCTCAGTTGAAAATTTGAGTTCTTTTCTGTGTTTGATTTTAATATCCTCTCTTATTCACGGCAACTCAGATGTGCTTGTCTTTTTTATTTGCCAAGATTGCTGGGAATATATTGTAACTCAGAGAAAATACTGCCATTGAATCTATGATTGTGTAACTTATCTGTTATAGAAACTAGAAAATCACAAGTCAAGTCATTTAATTCTATGTCTGGCTATGATTAGTATCACCTAGTTATTAGAAAATTTGTAGTGAAATATTGTTGGTCAGAACATGAATGCTACTCTTAAATATCACAAGACTAATGGGGAGTTCACTACTCCAAATTTTTAAAAAATCTTTCTTTTATCGCATATATATGAAATTTAGAAAGATGGTAACAATAACCCTGTATATGAGACAGCAAAAGAGACATTGATGTATCGAACAGTCTTTTGGACTCTGTGGGAGAGGGAGAAGGTGGGATGATTTGGGAGAATGGCATTGAAACAAGTATAATATCATATATGAAATGAGTCACCAGTCCAGGTTTGATGCACAATACTGGATGCTTGGGGCTGGTGCACTGGGACGACCCAGAGGGATGGTATAGGGAGGGAGGAGGGAGAAGGGTTCAGGATGGGGAACACATGTTTACCTGTGGCAGATTCATTATGATATATGGCAAAACCAATACAATATTGTAGGGTTAAAAAATAAAATAAAATAAAAATGTAAAAAAAAAATAAAGCTAACAATGTAATATAATTTATTAAAAATAAAGATGTCCCAAATTCTTTAAGATATGCCAGTATAGGCAGAGTTATGATTCTTGAAAAGGATTTAACTAGCAAAACTGATATTTAGGTAAACTATTATGCAAATTGCATAGTATTGTATAAATAATTCAAAAGCACCAAAATAATTTTATTAGAAGGGTAATGAAAATGTATGATGGACAAGATCACATTGTTGGGTTATAATGAGTAATTAAAGGCTTTTTCATGGTTATTAGAGAACACAATCAATTATACATATAAATATTTAAAAATGTTAAATTATATAATGATATTGCTAATTATCCTAAAAAACTCATGACAATTTAAGCAGTTTTGAGCTACTGTATCTTTACACATCAACACTTTTTTATATAACCTATGAATAATGACATGTTTTAGATGAGAAGTTCATTCCAGATATACGGCTGCTAGCAACACAAGCTGGGCTTATTTGTTTGATGTTCTCTTTTGCAAGATTTATTTGATTCAACTATTTGCACACAGAAGGGAAGGAGGAGAGTCATGATAAGTGTATGTCAGAGTAGATATAATTTCAAAAAAGAGAGAAGTATTTGTATGCTATAAAAAAACCTCAACTGAGATAAGAACAGAAACTGCTTTTTAATTAGAAGGTCACTGGTACACACAACAGGAGTAGCATCAATGGAATGCTGAATATTGGAGTCACATTGCAGAGAAGTAAGGAATTAAAGAGAAAATGAAAAGTGAAAATGTAGAAATTATGAAGGAATATCATCAGAGTAATTAACTAAATGCAGTAAGAGATATGCTATTATGATAAATATGAGATAAACAGTGAGGCCCTGAGAACTGGTTTGCTAAGGAGAGGACTGGTCTGTACCATGGGACACTGTTGAGCTTTAAAAGAAGTGAGAAAGGGATTTAGCAGCAGCTTGTATTCAATACTTACTCAAATTAGAGACTCTTTTATTAATCCTATAAATTGCTATGCAGGTATCACCTACTACCTTCTCTATCTCTTTTATACTTTAATAAAACTTTATTACACAAAAGCTCTGAGCAATCAAGCCTTGTCATTGGTCCCAGATTGAATTCTTCTCCTCCGGGGGCCAAGAATCCTGGCCGTAGTTCATGGCTCAACAACAACCTTTTGGTATGAGAGGATCTCACATGCCACAAAGCAGCTGGTCCCTGTGCCACAACTACTGAAGCTTGCACATTCTAGGACCCATGTGATGCAACTGCTAATCCCATGTGTTGCAACCAATGATGTTCAAGTGTCTAGAGCCCATGCTCTGCAACAACAGAAGCCACCACAAAGAGAAGCCCACACACCTTTAGGTTGCTACATGGTAAAAACCAACACAACATTGTAGAGTGATTATCCTCCATTAAAAAAATAAAATAAAAAAGAAAGGCCTGAACAGGCAGAGCTATGGCGAGCAACTGGCCTAAGAGGCCTTCTGATCACCAGTTGCTGCTCCTGCTGCTAAGTCACTTCAGTCGTGTCCGATTCTGTGTGACCCCATAGATGGCAGCCCACCAGGCTCCCCCATCTCTAGGATTCTCCATGCAAGAATACTGGAGTGGGTTGCCATTCCCTTCTCCAATTCATGAAAGAGAAAAGTGAAAGTGAAGTTCCTCAGTCGTGTCTGACTCTTAGCGACCCCATGGACTGCAGCCTACCAGGCTCCTCTGTCCATGGGATTTTCCAGGCAAGAGTACTGGAGTGGGGTCCATTGCCTTTTCCGATCACCAGTTACAAGAGGCTTGAAAAAAGACTCTGATAGGGCCATAACTCCTGCCATGGAGGCAGTCTGTGTCTGTGTCCCAGCACACTTGGTGCCACCAGGGTCCCTGCAAGCCAAGCAGCTGCACCACCTTCACCTTCCAGTAAGAGTTGAGTACTCTTACTGGAGCAGAGCTGCTACAGACCCCCCCCCCCCCCCCCAAAAAAAAAAAAAAAAAGAAAGAAAGAAAGAAAGGAAAGTCTTGTGTTTATGCACACAAGGCTACTTCAGTAGTATCTGACTCTTTGCAATCCTGTAGACTGTGGCCTGCCAGGCTTCTCTGTCGGGGTGGGGGTGGGGGGGTGGGGGGTGGGGCGGTTCTCCAGGCAAGAATACTGGAGTGTATTGACCAATACTGGTGGCCGTATCCTTCTAGAGCACTATATTTTCTACTACCCTAGCCGCCAATCCCCCTGAATACCTGTGCTGCCAGAACCCCTGTGACCCAAGCAGCTGCGCCACCTCCACACCTGGCCCTCACAGGAACAAACACAAGCCCTTCAGGGCAGCCTGAAGAGCTAAACCCCAGTGGATGACCCACATGCAGAGGTAGAAATAAAACCACAATTGAAACCCAGGGGCAGTGTGGCTAAGGAAGAATACCCCAAACCTTCCGACCAGTGATACAAGCTGTAGATTAAATGGACACAATCTACTAGGCAGACTCTGTCTATGGAATATATAAAAGGCAATCAAGAGCTCCCACAAAAGAAAACGCACTAGCTCTGATAACTGTGGACATTGGAGGAAAGAACACACAGGAGTAGGAACAGATTAGAGTCTGAGCTGCTCCCACAGCACAGCATTAGAGGGCATCCTAGGGACTAAGGTGAACTGTGATTCCTAGCGCTGGAAAGTGACTAGGAGTCTCTTTCTTGAGTCACAATAGTGACTCAAGAAAAGCATTCATTATTCTTATTTTTTGAATTCTTCTGTAGATTCTTTGGATTTTTTTTTTTTCTTCTTGTTTTCCTCCTCTATTATAGTTGTCAATTTTATTGGCACTAAGAAATACAATTAAGCTTTTGAGCATTCTTTTTTCTTGTTTTCCTCAGTTACATTTTTTATTGTTGTCATAAACCTCTGCCTCTATATTGGGCTTTTGCAGTTTTGTGGAGTTTTCCTCTTTTTTCTTTTTTAAATTTTAATTTATTAAACCTATTGTTGTTATTTCTACATTTATTCCTTTGTTTCCTTTTCCTACTGTTCTTTTCCCCTTTAATGTATATCAGTTCAGTTCAGTCGCTCAGTCATGTCCAACTCTTTGGGACCCCATGGACCACACCAAGCCAGGCCTCTCACCCATCATCAACTCCCAGAGTTTACCGAAATTCATCTCCA
The DNA here is from genome assembly GCF_029378745.1 of Bos indicus. Classification (NCBI taxonomy): domain Eukaryota; kingdom Metazoa; phylum Chordata; class Mammalia; order Artiodactyla; family Bovidae; genus Bos; species Bos indicus. The sequence continues at coordinate 2,418,569 of NC_091774.1, forward strand.
TTGAGTCAGTGATGCCATCCAACCATCTCATCCTCTGTCATGCTCTTCTCCTCCTGCCCTCAATCTTTCCCAGCATCAGAGTCTTTTCAAATGAGTCAGCTCTTCACATCAGGTGGCCAAAGTATTGGAGTTTCAACTTCAACATCAGTCCTTCCAATGAACACTCAGGACTGATCTCCTTTAGGATGGACTAGTTGGATCTCCTTGCAGTCCAAGGGACTCTCAAGAGTCTTCTTCAACACCACAGTTCAAAAGCATCAACTCTTTGGTGCTCAGTTTTCTTTATAGTCCAACTCTCACATCCATACATGACTACTGGAAAAACCATAGCCTCAACTAGATGGATCTTTGTTGGCAAAGTAATGTCTCTGCTTTTTATATGCTGTCTAGGTTGGTCATAACGTTCCTTCCTAGGAGTAAGAGTCTTTTAATTTCATGGCTGCAGTCACCATCTGCAGTGATTTTAAATCTTCTTTATCTACCTTTATTTAACTTTGCATTTATATTCTTTCTTTCTTTTCTTTCTCTACTTTCCTTTAAAAATATTTGTTAGTGTTATTTTCATTGCTTTTTTCCCCAATTGGCACCTTGATTTAGTTTTGTTTTCCAGTTTGTGCTTTAATTAGTTTTGTTCTGACAATATAATTTTTAGTTTTGTTTGTTGGGTCAATCTATTCTACTTAATTTTTGTTGGACTGTGTTGATTTTGCTTATGGGTGTATATGTATATGTGTATATTTAATCACATTTTCTATTGCTGTTATAAACCTCTGCCTCTACACTGGGCTTTTACTGTTCTGTAGAGTTTTCCTCCCCCTCCCCCACTTTTTTCTTTCTTCTTCCATTTTTTTTTCTCTTTTTTACAATTTTAATTTTTAATTTTTTTAAACCTATTATATTTTTTTCTACATTTATTCCTTGGTTGCCTTTCTTACTGTTCTTTTCTTCTTGCAATTAATCTTTAATGTTTATAAATCTTCTTTATCTAGCTCCATTTAACTTTGCATATCTATTCTTTCTTTCTTTCCTTTCCTCTCAACATATTTGTTAGTTTTGTTTTCATTGCTGTATTCCCCACTTGACACCTTGCTTTAGTTCTGTTTTCCAGTTTGTGCTTAAGTTAGTTTTATCCTTAACTGGTAAATATAACTTTTGATTTCCTTTGTTCAGCAGATCAGTCTACTGCACTTTATTTTGTTCTCACTTTGCTCATGGGTATATATGTATATGTGTATATTCCACTATTTTAATTATTATTTTCATGATTTTGTAACTTCCATTGGTCTGGGGTTCAACTTTGGTTTCTCATTTTTAGGTATTTGTTTTATTCTCCCTTAATGCCATAACAAACCACTTGTGGAATCTTCATTCCTGACCAGAGATCAAACCCTGAACCTTTGGAGTTGGAGCACTGACTCCAAGACCCTAGACTACCAGAGAACTAACCCTAGGGAGTATCAGATAGCGAGAACTCACAAAAAAGAAACCATTTGAATACAAGACCTGGCACCACCCAACCACCAGTAGCAACCCACGCAGGATACCTCATCTAAACAGCAAACAAAGCAAACATACAAACCCAATCATCAGCAGACAGGAGTACCACCTCACTCAGTATTGCCCTTCAGGGGAAAAACAAACAAACAAACAAACAAAAACTCAGCACAAATCTCACCCTGTATGAAGCTCACAAAAACCACTGGATCAACCTTAGGAGGGCAGAAACCAAAAGAAAGAAAGAATTCAACCTTCTTCAAGGAAAGGACTCAACTTTCCTTGAAGCCTGAGAAAAGGAGACCTCAAGCACAATAACTTTAAAGAAAAGAAAAGAAAAAAAGTAAAGGCAGGGAAATACTGCACAAATGAAGGAACAAACTAGAAACACCAGAAGTCCAAATAAATTAAGAGTAAGTAGGAATATTACCTGAGAAAGAATTTAGAATAATGATAGCAAAGATGATTAAAACCCATGAAAACTAAATGGAAAAAATCCAAAAATCAACAAAGACCTAGAGAATGAAAGAATTACAGAGACAAATAACACAATTACTGAAATTAAAAATACTCTAGAAGGAATCAGCAGTAGAATATCTGAAGCAGAAAAACGATTCAATGAACTGGAAGATAAAATGGTGGAAATAACTACTGAAGAGCAGAATAAATTAAAAAGAATTAAAAGAGCTGAAGACAGTCTCAGAGACCTCCAGGACCATATCAAATGCACCAACCTTAGAATTATAGGGGTCCCAGAAGAAAGAAAGGGTATGAGAAAATTTGTGAAGAGATTATATTTGAAAATTTCTCCAACATAGAAAAAGAAATAGCCAATCAAGTCCAAGAGGCATAAAGAGTACCATACAGGAAAAACCCAAGGAGAAACACTCCAAGACACATACTAATTAAACTAACAAAGACTAAACACCAAGAAAGAATATGAAAAGCAACAAGGGAGAAGCAAAAAGTAACAAACAAGGAAAACCCCATATGCTTAACAGCTGATCTTTCAGCAGAAACTCTGAAACATCTGAAACTCAGATGGGAATGGCAGGATATATTTAAAGAACTGAAAGGAAAAAATATACAACCAAGATTACTGTACCAGGCAAGGATCTCATTCAAAATTGATGGATAAATAAAAAGCTTTTCAGACAAACAAAAGGAATTCAGTACCATGAAACCAGCTTTACAACAAATGTTAAATGGACTTCTATAGTCAAGAAATACAACAGAGGATAAAAGATCTACAAAATCACCCCCAATTAGAAAATGGCAATAGGAACATATATATCATTGATTACTTTAAATGTAAATGAAATAAATGCTCCAACCAAAAGACACAGACTGGCTGAATGGATACAAAAAACAAGACCCATATATATGCTGTCTACAAGAAACCCACTTTAGACTTCAAGATACATATAGACTGAAAGTGAGAGGATGGAAAAATATATTTCATGCAAATGGGAAGCAAAAGAAAGCTGGAGTAGCAATCCTCATATCAGACAAAATAAACCTTAAAATAAAGAAGATTACAAGAGATAAGGAAGGACACTACATAATGATCAGGGGATCAATCCAAGAGGAAGCCATAAAAATTGTAAATATCTATGCATCCAACATAGGAACACCGCAATACATAAGAAAAACACTAAAAGACATAAAAGGAGAAATTGACAATAACACAATAATAGTAGGAGTTTTTTTTTTTTTTATATAGTAGGAGATTTTAATACCCCACTCACATCAATGCACAGATCAACAAAACAGAAAATTAATAAGGAAACACAAGTATTAAATGATACATTGGATGAGTTGGATCTCATTGATATCTTCAGGACATTCCATTCAAATGCAGAAGAATACATCTTTTCAAGTGCACACAGAACATTCTCCAGGATAGACCACATCTTGAGTTACAAATCAGTAAATTTAAGAAAATTGAAATATCAAGTATCTTCTCTGACCACAACACTATGAGACTAGATATCAATTACAAGAATAAAACTGTAAGAAAGACAAACACACATTTCTAAATAACCAACAGGTTACTGAAGAAATAAAACATCTCTAGAAACAAATGACATTGAGAACACAACAACTCAAAACCTATGGGATGCAGCAAAAGCAGTTCTAAGAGGGAAGTTTATAGCAATACAATCCTACCTAAAGAAACAAGAAAAACATCGACTAGAAAACCTAACTTTACACCTAAAGCAACTGGAAGAAGAAGAAGAAGAAGAAGAAGAAGAAGAAGAAGAAGAAGAAGAAGAAGAAGAAGAAGAAGAAGGAGGAGGAGGAGGAGGAGGAGGAGGAGGAGGAGGAGGAGGAGGAGGAGGAGAAAGAAGAAGAAAAACCAAAATTAGTAGAAGAAAAGAAATCAAAAAGATCTGAGCAGAAATAAATGAAAAATGAAAGAAACAGTAGTAAAGATTAATAAAACTAAAAGCTGGTTCTTTGATAAGATAAAAAAAACTGATAAACCCTTAGCCAGACTCATCAAGAATAAAAGAGAAAAGAATCAAATAAACAAAATTAGAAATGAAAAAGGAGAGGTTACAACAAACAATGCAGAAATACAAAGGATTATAAGAGACTATTATGAACAACTATATGGCAATAAAATAGATAACCTGGAAGATATGGACAGATTCTTAGAAAAGTTCAATCTTTCAAGACTGAACCAGGAAGAAATAGAAACTATAAACAACCCAATTATGAGCATTGAAATTGAAGCTGTGATAAAAAAAATCTCCCTAAAAACAAAAGCCCAGGACCAGATGCCTTCACAGGAGAATTCTATCAAACATTTAGAAAAGAGCTAGTGCCTATCCTTCTAAAACTCTTTCAAAAAACTGCAGAGGAAGGAACATTTCCAAATTCATTCTATGAGGCCACCATCATCTTGATACAAAAATCAGAGAAAGACAACACAAAAAATGAAAACTACATGCTAATATCACTGTTGAACATAGATGCAAAAATCCTAAAAAAAATTTTAGCAAACAGAATTGAGCAACACATCAAAAAGCTCATACACCATGATCAAGTTGGATTTATTCTAGAGATGCAAGGATTCTTCAATATATGGAAATCAAACAATATGGTAGACCAGATTAACAAATTGAAAGATAAAAACCATATGATCATTTCAACAGATGTAGAAAAAGCCTTTGGCAAAATTCAGAACCTATCTATGATTAAAACTCTTTGAAAAATGGGCATAGAAGGAACCTACCTTAACATAGTAAAGGCCATATATGATAGACCCTGAATAGCCAACACAGTCTTGAGAAAGAGGAATGGAGCTGGAGGAATCAAGCTTTCTAACTTCAGGTTATACTACAAAGCTACATTCATCAAGACAGTATGGTACTGGCACAAAAACAGAAATATAGACCAATGGAACAAGATAGAAAGCCCAGAGATAAACTCATGCTCCTATGGGTACCTTATTTGTGACAAAGGAGGCAAGAATATACAAAGGGGTGAAAACAGCCTTTTCAATAAATGGTGCTGGGAAACTGGACTGCTGCTGCTGCTGCTAAGTCACTTCAGTCGTGTCCGACTCTGTGCGACCCCATAGATGGCAGCCCACCAGGCTCCCCCATCCCTGGGATTCTCCAGGCAAGAACACTGGAGTGGGTTGCCATTTCCTTCTCCAATGCATGAAAGTGAAAAGTGAAAGTGTAGTCGCTAAGTTGTGTCTGCCTCCTAGAAACCCCATGGACTGTAGCATATGAGGTACCAGGCTCCTCCGTCCAAGGGATTTTCCAGGCAAGAGTACTGGTATGGGTTGCCATTGCCTTCTCTGGGGAAAACTGGACAGCTACATGTAAAAGAATGAAATTAGAACACTTCCTAACACCATACACAAAGATAAACTCAAAATGGATTAAAGACCCAATTGGAAGACCAGAAACTGTAAAACTCTTAGAGGAAAACATAGGCAGAACACTCGATGACATAAATCAAAGCAAGATCCTCTATGACCCAACTCCTAGAGTAATGGAAATAAAAATGAAAGTAAGCAAGTGGGACCTGATTAAACTTAAAAGCTTTTGCACAGAAAAGGAAACTATAAGCAAGGTGAAAAGAAAACCCACATAATGGAAGAAAATAATAGCAACTGAAACAACTGATAAAGGATTAATTTCCAAAATATACAAGCAGCTCATACAACTCAATACCAGAAAAAAAAAAAAAAAAAAGCCAATTAAAAAGTGAGAAAAACACCTAAATAGACATTTTGCCAAAGCAGATATACAGATGGCTAACAACCACATAAAAAGATGCTCAACATCACTCATTCTTCAGTTCAGTTCAGTTGCTCAGTGGTGTCCAACTCTTTATGACCCCATGAACCGCAGCACGCCAGGCCTCCCTGTCCATCACAAACTCCCAGAGTCCACCCAAACCCATGTGCATTGAGTCAGTGATGTCATCCAACCATCTCATCCTCTGTCGTCCCCTTCTCCTCCTGCCCTCAATCTTTCACAGCATCAGGATCTTTTCAAATGAGTCAGCTCTTCGCATGAAGTGGCCAAAGTATTGGAGTTTCAGCTTCCAACATCAGTCCTTCCAATGAACACTCAGGACTGATCACCTTTAGGATGGACTGGTTGGATCTCCTTGCAGCCCAAGGGACTCTCAAGCCTTCTCCAACACCACAGTTCAAAAGTATCAATTCTTCGGCTCTCAGTTTTCTTTATAGTCTAACTCTCACGTCCATACATGACCACTGGAAAAACCATAGCCTCAACTAGATGGACCTTTGTTGGCAAAGTAATGTCTCTGCTTTTTAATATGCTGTCTAGGTTGGTCATAACGTTCCTTCCTAGGAGTAAGTGTCCTTTAATTTCATGGCTGCAATCATCATCTGCAAGGATTTTGGAGCCCCCCAAAATAAAGTCAGCCACTGTTTCCCCATTTATTTGCCATGATATGATGGGACCGGATGCCATGATCTTAGTTTTCTGAATGTTGAGGTTTAAGCCAACTTTTTCACTCTTCTCTTCCACCTTCATCAAGAGGCTTTTTGGTTATTTTTCACTTTCAGCCATAAGTGTGGTGTCACTGCATATCTGAGGTTATTGATATTTCTCCTGGCAATCTTGATTCCAGCTTGTGCTTCTTCCAGCCCAGCGTTTCTCATGATGTACTCTGCATAGAAGTTAAATGAGCAGGGTGACAATAGACAGCCTTGATGTACTCCTTTCCCTATTTGGAACCAGTCCGTGGTTCCATGTCCAGTTCTAACTGTTGCTTCCTGACCTGCATATAGATTTCTCAAGAGGCAGGTCAAGTGGTCTGGTATTCCCATCTCTTTCAGAATTTCCCACAGTTTATTGTGATCCACACAGTCAAAGGCTTTGGCATAGTCAATAAAGCAGAAACATGTTTTTCTGGAACTCTCTTGCTTTTTCAGTGATCCAGCAGATGTTGGCAATTTGATCTCTAGTTCCTCTGCCTTTTCTAAAACCAGCTTAAACATTTTGAAGTTCACAGCTCATGTATTGCTGAAGCCTGGCTTGGAGAATTTTGAGCATTACTTTGCTAGCTTGTGAGATGAGTGCAATTGTGTGGTAGTTTAAGCAGTTTTTGGCATTGCCTTTCTTTGGTGTTGTAATGAAAACTGACCTTTTCCAGTCCTGTGGCCACTGCTGCATTTTCCAAATTTGCTGATATATTGAGTGCAGCCCTTTCACAGCATCATCTTTTAGGATTTGAAATAGCTCAACTGGAATTCCATCATCTCCACTAGTTTTGTTCATAGTGATGCTTTCTAAGGCCCACTTGACTTCACATTCCAGGATGTCTAACTCTAGGTGATTGTGAATAATCACACCATCATGATTACCTGGGTCATGAAGATTTTTTTTTGTATAGTTCTTCTGTGTATTCTTGCCACCTCTTCTTAATATCTTCTGCTTCTGTTAAGACTATACCATTTCTGTCCTTTATTGAGCCCATTTTGCATGAAATAGTCCCTTGGTTTCTCTAATTTTCTTGAAGAGATCTCTAGTCTTTCTCATTCTATTGTTTTCCTCTATATCTTTGCATTGATCACTGAGGAAGGCTTTCTTATCTCTTCTTGCTATTCTTTGGAACTCTGAATTCAAATGGGTATATCTTTCCTTTTCTTCTTTGCTTTTCACTTCTCTTCTTTTCACAGTTATTTGTAAGGCCTCCTCAGACACTTTGCCCTTTTGCATTTCTTTCTTGGGGATGGTGTTGATTCCTGTCCCCTGTTCATTATTATAGAAGCGCAAATCAAAGCTACAATGAGATATCATCTCACACTGGTCAGAATGGCCCTCACCAAAATGTCTATGAACAATAAATGCTGGAAAGAGTGTGGAGAAAAGGGAACAGTCTTTCACTGTTGGTGGGAATGTAAATTTGTACAGCAACTATGAAAAACAGTATGGAGATTCCTTAAAAACTAATTATAAAACCACCATATGACCCAGCATTCCCACTCCTAGGCATATACCCCGAGGAAAGTAAAATCGAAAGAGACACATGTATCCCATTGTTCATTGCAGCACTATTTGCAGTAGCTAGAACATGGAAGCAACCTAGATGTCCACTGACAGATGAATGGATAAAGAAGTTGTGGTGTATATACACAATAAAATATTACTCAGCCATAAAAAGGAACACATTTGAGTCAGTTCTAATGAGGTTGATGAACCTAGAACCGTTTATACAGAGTGAAATGAGTCAAAAAGAGAAAAATAAATATTGTATTCTAGCACATATATACAGAGTCTAGAAGAATTTTACTGAATAATTTATTTACAGGGCAACAGTGGAGAAACAGACATAGAGAATAGACTTATGGACATAGGGAGAGGGGAGAAGAGGGTGAGATGTTTGGAAAGAGTAACATGGAAACTTGTATTACCATATGTAAAATAGATAACCAATGGGAATTTGCTCTATGGCTCAGGAAACTCAAGCAGGGGCTCTGTGTCAACTTAGAGGGGTGGAATGGGAAGGGAGATGGGAGGGAGGTTCAAAAGGGAGGGGGTATATGTATACCTATGGCTGATTCATGTGGAGGTTTGACAGAAAACAGCAAAATTCTGCAAAGCAATTATCCTTCAATAGAAAATAAATTAATTAAAAGAAGAAAATAATAAAACAGAACATGGGAGGAGCTTTAACTAACAGAAACACAACATTGTAAAGAAATTATACTCCAATACTACAATTTTGAAAATTAAAAAAAAAAGAAAAGCCACACACTGCAACTAGCATGTAGCCCACATGCAGCAACAAAGACCCAGTGCAGTGAAAATAAATAAATAAATAAATAAATAAATAAATGAATAAATAAATAAGTGCCTAAAAAAGAGAGAGAAGAACAAAATTGAATATATTTTAGAGGGATCATTTTGCTAAGGTGTGAAGAATACAATGGAGGTAACACAAAAATGGGAAAACCAGTCTGGGGTCCAAAATGAAGTAATTCAGCTAAGAGGTAATAAGACGCGTAGGTTCTAGATTAAAGTGGAAGAATAAATCAACTTGGTTATTGTGAAACATAAGAAATAATGAGAAGGGATATTTGAGCATAATGAAAATCTGTTATACTGGTAGTAATTTTATTTGTTTTTGGAAGAAACCCCTAGGTCTTTTTAATCTTCTGAAGATGCAAGTATTTTTTCTTATTGATTTCAGATGTCAAATAACTTCTAATGATATGGTGTTTACAGCCACATCCTTAATCAGCCACAGATTTAAGAAACCCATTTTTTTCTCTTACTATTAACATCAATTTTTCTAGACACAATCTCTGTAGATTTTGAATATTCCCTGAGAATAATTGGGTAGTTTTTAAGATTTATCTCTAGCATTTTTACTTCCTCAGCACTAGGAATATTTATCAGTATCTTTTTATAATATAATGAAATCTCTCTTTATGCTAGAAAAACATTCTTGCAAATTGCATAATTTAAAAATCTAACTACAGATTAACTTTCTAAAAAATAAATATCTAGCATAATTTTCTAAGTTGAGATTTTATCTATTTTTATAGCATACTATAAAAATTCAAAATTCTAATTTTACCTATTTTTAATATCATGATATATAAAGTTTGCAATTCAAATTTGCATAAAATGCAGTGATTGTCTTCATAAGGAGATTATAATATAAATTTATGAATTAAAGTTACCTGAATAATGTTTTTCTCATATTAAGCATTTAAAGTGCTTAAGACTTAATCTTGCATGTTAAAGTTATATGCTAACACTTTCAGAAAGCAGAGTGTTGAATTGAAGAGTAATAAAGCCCCTCAGAGAGGACTTCACTGCAAAGAGAATGACCTGTACTATGGTTTGATTCTTGGAGGACAGGATTTAATGGGTGGAGATGGTGACGAAAAATGGACTACTACAGCATAAGGCAAAGACAGAGAGGCAAGAAACTTAAAGAATGTTTCATAAATTATCAATATTCAATAGACTAGTTTTCTGTTTTATTATCATTTTACAATACAATTGGATCCCATAAAAGCCCTGTGAAGTAGGTATTACTGTTGTTGTTCAGTCTCCGAGTTATGTCTAACTCTTCACAAGTCCATGGACTGCAGCACACCAGGCTTCCCTGTCCCTCCCCATCTCCCGGAGCTTTATCAAGTTGATGTCCATTGAATCAGTGATGCCATTCAATCATCTCATCCTCTGTCACCCTCTTCTTCTGCCTTCAATCTTTTCCAGAATCAGTTGGCCAAAGTATTGGAGTTTCAGCTTCAGCACCTGTCCTTCCAAAGAATATTCAGGGTTGATTTCCTCTAGGATTGACTGGTTTGCTCTCCTTGCTTTCCAAAGGACTCTCAGGAGTCTTCTTCAGCACCACAGTTCAAAAGCATCAATTCTTTGGTGCTTTGCCATCTTTATTGTCCAGCTTTCATATCCATCCATACATGACTACTGGAAAGACTAAAGCCTAGACTATACAGACTTTCCTGCCAAGGAGCAATCATCTTCTAATTCATGGCTACATCCACAGTGATTTTAGAGCCCAATAAGAGGAAATCTGTCACTATTTCCACCTTTCCCCCTTCTATTTAGCATGAAGTGATGGAACTGGATGCCATGATCTTAATTTTTTTTTTTAATATTAAGTTTTAAGCCAGCTTTTTCATTTTTCTCCTTCACCCTCATCAAGAGGCTCTTTAGTTCCTCTTCATATTCTAGCATTAGGGTGGTATCCTCCACATGTCTGAGGTTGTTTATATTTCTCTTGACCATCTTGATTCCAGCTTTTAATTCATCTAACCTGGCATTTCAGATGATGTGTCCTGTATAAGTTAAATAAACAGGGTGATAATAAACAGTCTTTTCTTACTCCTTTCTCAATCCTCAACCAATCAGTTGTTCCATACAGGGTTCTAATTTTTGCTTCTTGACATGCATACAGATTTCTCAGGAGACAGGTAAGATGGTCTGGTATTCCCATCTCTTTAAGAGTTTTACACCGTTGTTATGGTCCATACAGCATAGTCAATGAAAGAGAAAGTGAAAGTGAAGTCACTCAGTCCTGTCAGACTCTTTGCGACCCCATTGTCTGTAGCCTACCAGGCTTCTTCATTCATGGGATTTTTCCAGGTAAGAGTACCGGAGTGGGTTGCCATTTCCTTCTCTAGGGGATCTTCCCAACCCAGGGGTTGAACCCAGGTCTCCGGCATTGCAGGCAGATGCTTTACCCTCTGAGCCACCAGGGAAGACCCAGTGGAAGAGAGGTAGATGTGTTTGTGGAATTCCCTTGTTTTCTCTATGATCTAGTGAATGTTGGAAATTTGACCTCTGGTTCCTCTTCCTTTTCTAAACTCAGCTTGAACATCTAGTAGTCCTTCATTCATGTAATGCTGAAGCCTAGCTTGGAGGATTTTGAGCATAACCTTACTAGCATAGGAGATGAGTGCAATTGTCCAGTGGTTTGCATATTTTTTTTAGTACTGTCCTTCTTGGGAATTGGGATGAGGATCAATTTTTTTCCAATTCTGTGGCCACTGCAGTGTTTTACAAATTTGCTGACATAATCAATGCAGCACTTTAGTAGCATATCTTTAAAGATTTTAAATAGCTCTGTGGGAATTCCATCACCTCCACTAGCTTTATTGGCAGCAGTGCTTCCTAAGCCTTACTTGGCTTCATATTGCAGAATGTCTGGCTCTGAGTGAGAGACTACACCACCGTGGTTATCCGGGTCATTGAGATTAAGGTCTTTTTCATACTGTCCTTCTGTGTATTCTTTAAATCTCTTCTTGATTTCTTATGCTTCTATTAGGTCTTTACTGTTTCTGTCCTTTACTGTGCCCATCTTTGGATGAAATGTTCCTTCAATATTTCCAATATTGTTGAAGAGATCTCTAGTCTTACTCTTTCTGTTGTTATCCTCTATTTCTTTGCACTGTTCATTGAAGAAGGCCTTCTTGTCTCCTGAATTTAGTTGGGTGTACTTGCTTTTCACTTCTTTTCTTTCCTCAGCTTTTTGAAAAGCTTCCTTAAACAACCACTTTGCCTTCTTGCCTTTCTTTTTCTTTGGGATGGTTTTGGTCACTGCCTCCTATACAATATTATGTACCTCTGTCCATAGTTCTTCAGGTACTTTGTTTACTAGACCTAATCTCTTGAATCTATTTGTCACCTCCACTGTATTCACAGGGGATTTGATTTAAGTCATACCTGATGGGCCTAGTGACTTTCCCTGCTTTCTTAGTTTAAGCCTGAATTTTGCTGAGGCACTAATGATGGTCAGAGCCCAAGGAAGCCCCAGGTCTTGTTTTTGCTGACTGTATACAACTTCCCCATCTTTGGCTACAAAGAATATAATCAATCTGATTTTGGTATTGACCAGTTAGTATTATTATCCCTGCCTTGTAAGTGAAGAAACAGCAATAAAGATAATTATGTGATTTATATAAAATCATTACACTAATAAAGTGGCAGAGATACAGTTTGAACTTAAGCCTTCCATTTTCACATCTAGGGAATTTTCCACTGCACTTTTAGTGAATAGGAGTGCAGGCGATAAAATTAGAAAGGAAGGTTGAAGCTGTGTTGTGAAGGCCTTTAAACAAGTCATCATCAACTCTTCTCTTTCACAAACACATTTCATGATGTAACATATTCTGTCAGTGCTATCTTTAAAATATGTCAAGAATCTGACCATTTCTTTCTGTATCCACTGTCCAAAAAGTATCTCCTCTCATTTGGATTATTACAATTATGTCCTTACAAGTTCCCATGCTCTGCCTTTGCCTTCTTCCAACTCTTCATAGCAAGCAAGTCAGATCTTATTACTCACAGTTCTAAAGCTTCCAATTGACCCTTTATATAGTACCCTGCCACATCTCTGACCTCATCTACCCTCACTCTCAGATATCACTAGTAAACTTGCCTCCTTGCAGTTGCAGTAACCTATCTCAGTCTTTTGCCTTGGTGTGCTCTCTCCAATCCAAGGGATTGAATCAACATCTCTTATATCTCGTGCATTGGCAGGCAGGTTCTTTACCACTAGTGCCACCTGGGAAGCCCCTAAGTCCAATACGTTTTCTGTCATTTTGTACTTAACTATGTAAGAGCCAGGATATTTTTCATTATATCAGGTGGCGTCATATGAAATTGACATTACTGTTAGTCTAAAGTAACCAAATTTCAGCAAATGTCTTATGGCTCAATCTAGAGATAATTTCTGAATCTATAGTAAATAATTTTCAGTGGAATTATAGTGACATGAAAATGACTTAATTTATATAGTGAGACCCTAAAAATGTGACAATGAAAAGCTCCCAATCTGGGGCAGAGGGAGGTCACGAGCTGTCTGAACTATGAGCTCTTCACACCTCAGCAAGTCCTTAGGTTATCCCTGGAAACTGCTCAAGTTTTCATGATCAGTCTTCATGGCAGCTTTCTTGAATCATTAATAAAAGCTAAAATAAGTCTCAAAAAGCTTAGAGTTAAAGGAAGTGTGAAATTCATTTTAGAAAGAACTATACACTAAATGATAGAAACAGGGATACTTTTGGTTTATAAAAAGGAAAATCCTCAGCTAACTCTGAAAGGTCATTTTTTGGTTGAGGATGCAACATGGCCAATCCTTTACATAGAATTCTGGTTCTTAAAAGATTAATTAATTTATTATAGCCTAAGTTGAAGTTTGAGGTCAATATATCGCACTAACTAGTCATGAAAACATCATTAGCAATGAAACACACAGAAGTGTTTCACAACATTTAAATATCAGTTAACTGTTATAACTCAAATTTCAAATTGTGTACTGTAAACAATATTGATATGGATGTATATTTTATGCATAAAGCCAAAACAATTCATTTTTGTTGATTTGAAAATTTTACTTTTGTCATTTCTTTAGAAAAGGAATAGCAATACATACTTTTCTGCGATGTTTCTGGGGAAAGGATTTGAATACAGTTAGTGAGACAATTTCTGTCTTTAGCAGAAACACACAAGATGAAGTAAGTATTCACCAAATGATTATTCTAATTTTTACATCCCACTGAGGCAAGCTCAACTCCAAGAAGTAATTGTAAACTCATGTCAGTGACAATGAGAATGAGTACATTTGATTACTAACTATTAAATTTCTTTAGTAGGGAAATGATGCTGAGTTTATCATCTAAATAAAGAGTGATTTCTTGCACAGCATGCCAGGTTCAGGGAGAGACTCAGTTAATTTCAACTGCAAAAATTGTGTTTCCCATTTCAAATATACAGTTCTGTGGCAGGTTATTTGAATTTCTTAATTGTCCACTTTGACTTCTATGCAATGAAGCTCAAAATGTAAGATTTTATTAGTTATAGTAGTTTGCTCTATGTTGCTGCTACTCCTGTTAAGTTGCTTCAGTCGTGTCCGACTTTGTGCGACCCCATGGACGGCAGCCCACCAGGCTCCCCCATCCCTGGGATTCTCCAGGCAAGAATACCAGAATGGGTTGCCATCTCCTTCTCCAATGCATGAAAGTGAAAAGTGAAAGTGAAGTCCCTCAGTCATTTCCGACTCTTAGCAACCCCATGGACTGCAGCGTACCAGGCTCCTCTGTCCAGGGGATTTTCCAGGCAAGAGCACTGGACTGGGGTGCTATTGCCAGCTTCATGACTTATGGTAGAGTGAATTTAGAATGCTGTTGTACATCTGAGGGAAATACTTTGTGAATTTTTGATAGGTGAGGGGATTCTTCTCTACAACTCTGGGAGAATCATAATATATGACTCAACACCATAGTCCATCTCAAAAATGAAAGAAAACAAAATCTTAACTCTTATTCTTGAACTAGTTATTAGCCATTTACTCACTCACTTTAGTCAGAAACTTAGGTAATAGTCTCAGACTTGTCAACTGTTCTCTACACTTCCATCAAGTCAATCCTGATATTTCTTTCTAAATAAAATATTTAAGGTTTTTCATAAGCAAGTCCCCTATTATGCTTTCATTTTCCATTCAAAGAATATTTATTGAGTGTCTACTATATGTCAAGCAATTGCTCTAGGGACTCCAGATATACAAATAATAAAAATAGTAAAATGTGCCTACCTTCACTAAGTTTACCCTCCAGTGGCTGAGCCAGACAATAAACAAATACACAAATACATTTATAGTATAATGACAAGAAGTGGTAAGTGATATGAGGAGAAATGAAGGCAAAACAGGACAGAAGTGACTGAAGATGAAGTCAGAAGGGTGGGAAGGGGGCTTATCTTTCCAAACAACTCTTTTTTAGGTATGCACCACTCAAGTCATACTACAGACTGATAGTGTGCTGAATAAACCAGGTTCTCTCTTGTCTTAATGCATTGCAATGGCAGTTCCTCCTGCTAAGAAATCTGTATTCTTTATTCTCAGTTGCAACTTATAATCCTACTTTAAGCTTTAGCTTTAGATCATTTGAGAAGACATCTCTAACATTATTATATTGAATTGTGCTTTTGCTTTCCAAACTTTTCTGTATAATAATTATACCTCACGTCTCACTGAAATATTTTTTTTTAATCAAGAAAGCACTATATGCTACTTTTGAAAGTACTAAGTATGCAGCGAATTAGTTATTGATTTCAAGGATGTTGAATTACAATAATTGCAATATCTAGCTTACCTATCTAGTTTTCTTTGAGCATGAGTTCCTATTCATTTTTGTTTTTCTAGTTTTTTTTTTTTCCCCCCACACTCAGGAAAGAATAAGATCAATATGAGTTAGATTGAACTGAATGGAAGGGTAAAAATTCTACCTTTTTATATAACCCCTCCCTTACTTGATCAAGGCCAATAATAGAAAGATAATAATAAAATAACTGGCAATCATTGATGGTCTGCCAAATCTATAGTTCAGTTCAGTCGCTCAGTCGTGTCCGACTCTTTGCAACCCCATGAATTGCAGCACGCCAGACCTCCTTGTCCATCACCAACTCCCGGAGTTCACTCAGACTCAGTCCATCGAGTCAGTGATACCATCCAGGCATCTCATCCTCTGTCATCCCCTTCTCCTCCTGCCCCAATTCCTCCCAGCATCAGAGTCTTTTCCAATGAGTCAACTCTTCACATGAGGTGGCCAAGGTACTGGAATTTCAGCTTTAGCATCATTCCTTCCAAAGAACACCCAGGGCTGATCTCCTTTAGAATGGACTGGTTGGATCTCCTTGCAGTCCAAGGGACTCTCAAGAGTCTTCTCCAACACCACAGTTCAAAAGCATCAATTCTTTGGCGCTCAGCTTTCTTCACAGTCCAACTCTCACATCCATACATGACCACTGGGAAAACCATAGCCTTGACTAGACAGACCTTTGTTGGCAAAGTAATGTTTCTGCTTTTGAATATGCTATCTAGGTTGGTCATAACTTTCCTTCCAAGGAGTAAGCATCTTTTAATTTCATGGCTGCAGTCACCATCTGTAGTGATTTTGGAGCACAAAAAAATAAAGTCTAACACTGTTTCCACTGTTTCCCCATCTATTTCCCATGAAGTGATGGGACCAGATGCCATGATCTTCATTTTCTGAATGTTGAGTTTTAAGCCAACTTTTTCACTCTCCTGTTTCACCTTCATCAAGAGGCTTTTTAGTTCCTCTTCCCTTTCTGCCATAAGGGTGGTGTCATCTGCATATCTGAGGTTATTGATATTTCTCCTGGCAATCTTGATTCCAGCTTGTGCTTCTTCCAGCCCAGCATTTCTCATGATGTACTCTGCATAGAAGTTAAATAAGCAGGGTGACAATAGACAGCCTTGACGAACTCCTTTTTCTATTTGGAACCAGTCTGTTGTTCCATGTCCAGTTCTACCTGTTGCTTTCTGACTTGCATACAAATTTCTCAAGAGGCAGGTCAGGTGGTCTGGTATTCCCATCTCTTTTAGAATTTTCCACAGTTTATTGTGATCCACAAAGTCAAAGCTTTGGCATAGTCAATAAAGCAGAAATAGATGTTTTTCTGGAACTCTCTTGGTTTTTCGATGATCCAGCAGATGTTGGCAATTTGATCTCTGGTTCCTCTGCCTTTTTTAAAACCAGCTTGAACATCTGGAAGTTCACGGTTTACATGTTGCTGAAGTCTGGCTTGGAGAATTTTGAGCATTACTTTACTAGCATGTGAGATGAGTGCAATTGTGCAGTAGTTTGTGCATTCTTTGGCATTGCCTTTCTTTGAGATTGGAATGAAAACTGACCTTTTCCAGTGCTGTGGCCACTGCTGAGTTTTCAGAATTTGCTGGCATACTGAGTGCAGCACTTTCACAGCATCATCTTTCAGGATTTGAAATAGCTCAACTGGAATATTAATTGCTTTGTGTGAATGGTGTTAGTTTTATTGTTTTCACTTTGTATAAATAAAACTGTAGATGGAGAAGTTAAGTTCTTGGCCAAAACTACTTAGCTATTAATTGGTAGAGCCTCCTTCTGTCCTATATTAAAGGAGCATTCTATTCTCCTCTATGATATTGTCTATAGTACAGTGAACATTTAATTCTATTCTGTTTGGATTAGTTTTATCCCCTTATCAGGAATTAATTTTTGCCACAGAAGTATCCCTGACTGTGAGGCACTCTTAGATACCATTGACATATCCACAGAGCACTGTGCCTTCGATTCAAGTTAGGAAATGCTTGCTGCTTTAATTCCAGGTTCACAGAGAAGTGAAGTACCTTCCCTTCACTGAAAAGATTACAATAATGAACAAAGTGTCTTCTTTGATGATAGCGTGTGAATGCTGCCCTGTGATCAAGTTTGATTAATGATGTCATTCTTGGCATTGCTCAGGACATACTATCAACTACTTTCTCTCTGTAAGGACATCAAACAGTAAATTATAAAATTAGGTCACTCTGGTGAAAAAGTTTTTGAATTTCTATTTATATCTATTTATATACTTGTCCAAATTCTTTCCTTCCAGGAGTCACAAAAGCCTATAGGACTATTTCATAAGTTATACATACTAATGAAGGGGTTAATGTATGTGATTTATTGGAATAGATACTAAGACAATAAAACCAAATAGTACTTGCATTTTTAATTAGATTAAGTTTGCCTGAAAATTATTGTGGATTTGGAAACAATTGTATACTATTTCATTATTGTAATAAATTTGAACCAAGTCTGTATAATCAGGATGAAAAATCAGATAATTCTATTCATTTTTTCAATCAATTATTTGCAATATGACAATAAGTGAGTAAATCAATGTAAATACTTTGGTTTATAAATCAATAATCTGTAGATAGTCTATGTACCATTGACATCTTGACTGAAACTAAAGGTTTTCAAGGTTCATTTTGAAGAAGCCAATAAGTCCCTGCCAAATTAATTGTATTTGTGAATTTTGTTTTTATTAATTTAGTTATTATAAAGCATCCAATGAATTACTTCATAAAGATAGTACATATTTCTTCATTACATGCTTTTAAAACATAAAGTTTGCAATATATTATATGTTAAACACTAAATATTCCAAATATGTTTTTAACATATTGATATTTATAATGCTTGAAATCAACTACTGTCTTTTTCTAAGAAGCTTTCGGTGCTTTTATTGAAAATATAGTATAGTCCATATGTGAAACCAAAAACTTCCAGATGTACAAGCTGGATTTAGAAAAAGCAGAGGAACCAGAGATCAAATTGCTAACAACCATGGGGTGATAGCAAAAGTAAGAGAATTCCAGAAAGTCATCTACTTCTGCTTCATTGACTATGATAAAACCTTTGACTGTGTGGATCACAACAAACTCGAAAATTTGCCATTCTTCAGGAGATAGGAATACCAGAACACCTTATCTGCCTCCTGAGAAACCTGTATGCAGGTCAAGAAACAACAGTTAGAACTAGACATGGAACAATGGACTGGCTCCAAATTGGGAATTGATTATGTCAAAGCTGTATATTGTCACTCTGCTTATTTAACTTATATTTAAAGTGCATCATGAGATAGAGGATGAGATGGTTGGATGGCATCATTGACTCAGTGGGCATGAGTTTGAAGAAATTATGGAAGATAGCAAGGAAAAGAGAAGCCTGGTGTGGTGCAGTCCATGGGGTCTCAAATAGTTGGACATGACTGAGTGACTGAACAACAGCAATAACAACAACGATAACAACAACATCATGTGAAATGCTGGACTGGATGAATCACAAGCTGGAATCAAGATTGCTCACAGAAATATCAATAACCTCAGATAAAGAGATGACACTTCCCTAATAGCAGAAAATGAAGAGGAACTAAAGAGCCTCCTGATGAAGGTGAAAGAGGAGAGTGAAAAAACTGGTTTAAAACTCAACATTCAAAAAAACTAAAATTATGGCATCTAGTCTCATCACTTCATGGCAAATAGATGGGGAAAGAATAGTGAGAGATTTTATTTTTTGGCTCCAAAATCACTGCAGAAAGTGACTGCAGCCATGAAATTAAAATATGTTTTCTCCTTGGAAGAAAAGCTATGACAAAACTAGAGAGCATATTAAAAAGCAGAGACAACACTTCACCAACCAAAGTCTGTATACTCAAAGCTATGGCAAAAAGCAGAGCATTACTTTGCCAACAAAGGTCCGTCTATTCAAGGCTATGTTTTTTCCAGTGGTCATGTATGGATGTGAGAGTTGGACTGTGAAGAAAGCTGAGTGCTGAAGAATTGATGTTTTTGAACTGTGGTGTTGGAGAAGACTCTTGAGAGTCCCTTGGACTGCAAGGAGATCCAACCAGTCCATTCTGAAGGAGTTCAGCCCTAAGATTTCTTTGGAGGGAATGATGCTGAAGTTGAAACTCCAGTACTTTGGCCACCTCATGCGAAGAGTTGACTCATTGGAAAAGACTCTGATGCTGGGAAGGATTGGGGGCAGGAGGAGAAGGGGACGACAGCGGATGAGATGGCTGGATGGCATCACTGACTCAATGGACGTGAGTCTGAGTGAACTCTGGGAGTTGGTCATGGACAGGGAGGCCTGGCGTACTGCGATCCACGGGGTCGCAAAGAGTCAGATACTACTGAGCGACTGAACGGAACTGAACTGAATGTACACATGTCAGTTGGACCATAAAGAAGGCTGAGCACCAAAGAACTGATGTTTTTGAACTGTGGTGCTGGAGAAGACTCTTGAAATTTCCTTGGACATCAGGGAGATCAAACCAGTCAATCCTAAAGGAAATAAACCCTGAATACTCATTTGAAGGACTGATAGTGAAACTGAAGCTCCAATACTTTGGCCATCTAATGTGAAGAGCTGACTCACTGGAAGATACCTTGATCCTGGGAAAGATTGAGGGCATGAGAAGAAGGGGGCAACAGAAGATAGATGGTTGGATGGCCTCATTGACTCAACGGACATGAGTCTGAACAAACTCTGGACACAGTGAAGGACAAGGAAACTTGGCATGCTGCAATCCATGGAATCCCAGGGTCAGACAGGACTGAGTGCCTGAACAACAATAATATGTAAAATTATACACATTTGTAGATAGATAGTTAGAGGTAAATGAGAGTCTATATGCAATAATTCCTTGAATAATGCTAACTTCTTTGAACATGGTTTGCTTTCTTAAAATTTTTATTCATTTATTCATGTATTTATTTTTGGCTCCCCCAGCTCCTTGTTGCTGTGCTTGGGTCTTCTCTAGTTGAGGCATGTGGGATCTACTCTCGTTGTGTTACCTGGGCTTCTCATTGTGATGACTTCTCTTGTTGAAGAGCATTGGCTTTAGATGTGTGGGCTTCAGTAGCTGTGGTGCATGGGTTTAGTTGCTCCGTGGCATGTGGGATCTTAAAGGGCTAGGGATTGAACTCATGTCACCTGCATTGGCAGGTGGATTCTTAACCACTGGACCAACAGGGAAGGCCCTCAATTGCTTTTTATGATATTTTTTTCATTAATTCTAGCAATTTTTTTAGATTGCACCATTTCAGAACAATCTGGAAAGAAAATATTTCTTTTTTTGGTAGGGTTTTAATCAAATTTAAAATCTCTAGGGTTCAAAAAAAGTTTTCTTTTTCCCTGGAACTCGTCTCTTTGTAGGGTGGGGTGGTTTTGTGTCCAGAAGAGAGTATAATTTGGATTTCTGTATTTTGTAACAGAATGTTGTCTTTGCCATCTGTATATCTTTTACATAAGGTATATATATTCTCTCTGCAATTGGGAATGCAATCCTTCTCCCCTAGCAAATCTTAGATCTCATTGACTATTTACAACCCAAAGAGATTTTAGGGATAATGTAGTACAAATTCTTGCAAGAATGAATGCTATTCTCAAAAAATGACTTCCCAAGATCTAAGTGCTTGGTATGGCAGGGGCTAAAACAGAGGGCTCCTGACTTTAAATAGTATACTTACCTGTATATCACTGTCTCAGATTCCTGCTATAAATTTCCAGCTATTTTTAGCAATTACTACCTGAGGAAAAGTCATCTAAAGAATATGCTATTTACCAAAGATGTAATTATCAGATATGAATATTTATATTGCACTTATTAATTTGGACCTCAGCATCAGATATTTTGCAAGGTTATAAAACATTCTTAATGGCCCTTGTATAAGAAAGAACCTTGATAAATTCCTTTTATTCAAAGGAGGAAAGAGTTTATTTCTCTAAATCATGATTCTAATCTACATCCTCCTAATCTAGATCCTTTTGCAAAACAATATGAATAAAAATCTAATCAATTATATCTCCTGTTTTGCTTTGGATCCAAGAAAGATAAGAGTAAAGGCTAAAAGTATGGTGTATCTTTCTCTGATGAGTATTCTTCTACTGTATAATGATCCCATTTTTCATATATTATTGTGGTAAATGAAAAGCAACTATTACTTGTTACCAAATGTAAGTTCTCCTTCATGGTTTATAGCCTTGTTGTGGTGAACAGGCTTGTGTAATGAAATGAAGCTATAAGCCATGTCTTGCAGGGCCACCCAAGATGGGCAGGTTGTAGTGAAGAGTTCTGACAAAATGTGGTCCACTGGAGGAGGGAATGGCAAACCACTCCAGTATTCTTGCCACAAAAACCCCATGAACACTATGAATAGGCAAAAATGTATGACACTAGAAGATGAATCCCTAACTTAGAAAGTGTCCAATAGGCTACTGGGGAAAAGCAGAAGGAAATTACCAATAGCTTCATGAAGAATGAAGTGGGCACAATGCTCAACTGTGGATGTATCTGGTGGTGAAAGTAAAGTCCAATGCTGTAAAGAACAATATTGCATAGGAACATAGAATGTGAGGTCCACGAATCAAGGTAAATTCCATGTAGTGAGGCAGGAGATGGCAAAAGTGAACATAGATATTTTAGGAATCAGTGAACTAAAATGGATGGGAACAGGCAAATTTAATTCAGATTATCATTATGTCTACTACTGTGGGCAAGAATCCCTTACAAGGATTGGAGTAGCCTTCATAGCCAATGAGAGCCCAAAATGTAGTACTTGGGTGCAACCTCAAAAAGATCTTGATTCATTTCCAAGGCAAACTATTCAACATCAGAGTAACTCAAGTCTATGGCCTAACTGCTAATACTGAAGATGCTGAAGTTGTCCGGTTCTATGAAGACCTACAAAACTTTCTGAAACTAATACCCACCCCCACCCCCCACCCCCCCCCCAAAAAAAAAGAAAGAAAGAAAGATGTCCTTTTCATCATAGGGGATTAGAATGCAAAAGTAGGAAGTCAAAAGACACCTGGAAGGCATGTTTGGCCTTGGAGTACAAAATGAAGCAGAGCAAAGGCTAACAGGATTTTGTAAAGAGAATATATTGGCCATAGCAACCACCCTCTTCCGACAACACAAGAGATGACTCTATACATGGACATCACCAGATGGTCAATACCAAAATCAAATTTACAATAATATTTGCAGCTTAATATGGAAAAGCTCAATACAGTCAGCAAAAACAAGACCAGGAACTTATTGTGGCTCAGATCATTAGCTCCTTATTGTAAAATTCAGGCTTAAACTGAAGAAAGTAGGGAAAACCACTGGCTATTCAGGCTTTACCTAAAGTCAATCCCTTTTTATTATAGAGTGGAGGTGACGAATAGATTCAAGGAATTAGATATGGTAGAGTGCCTGAAGAACTATGAACAGAAGTTCATTAACACTGTACTGGAGGTGGTGATCAAAACCATCCTAAAGAAAAAGAAATGCAAGAAGGCAAAATGGTTGTCTGAGGAGGCCTTAACGAGACAGCAAAAGAGACACTGATGTATAGATCAGTCTTATGGACTCTGTGGGAGAGGGAGAGGGTGGGGAAATTTGGGAGAATGGCATTGAAACATGTATAATATCATGTATGAAATGAGTCGCCAGTCCAGGTTCGATGCAGGATACTGGATGCTTGGGGCTGGTGCACTGGGACAACCCAGAGGGAGGGTATGGGGAGGGAGGAGGGAGGAGGGTTCAGGATGGGGAACACAGATAAACCTGTGGCGGATTCATTTCGATATTTGGCAAAACTAATACAATATTGTAAAGTTTAAAAATAAAATAAAATTAAAAAAAAAAAAAGAGCTGAGGAAAGAGGAGAAACAAAAGGCAAAGGAGAAAAAGAAAGATATACCCAATCGAATGCAGAATTTCTGGGAATAGCAAGGAGAGATATGAAGGCCTTTTTCAATGAACAATGCAAAGAAATAGAGGAAAACAATAGAATGGGAAAGATTAGAGATCTCTTTAAGAAAGAGATCAAAGGAATATTTTATGCAAGGCTGGGCTTGAAAAAGGACAGACTTTATAAAGACCTAACAAAAGCAGAAGGGATTAAGAAGAGGTGGTAAGAATACACAAAAGAATTATACAAAAATGCCTTAATGACCCAGATAACCATGATGGTGTGGTCATTTACCTAGAGTCAGACATCTGGGAGTGTGAACTCAATACTTCCTTAGGAAACTTTATTATGGGCAAAGCTAGTGGAGATGATGGAAATCCAATTGAGCTATTTCAAATCCTAAAACATGAAGCTGTTAAAATGCTATGATCAATATTTCAGCAAATTTGAAACACTTAACAGTGGGCACAGGACTGGAAAAATTCAGTTTTCATTACAATCCCAAAGAAAGGCAGTGCCAAGCAATCTTCAAAATATGTACAATTATGCTCATTTCACATGCTAGTAAGATAATGTTCAAAATTCTTTAATATAGGCTTCAGCAATTGTGAGATGAGAACTTCCAGATGTACAAGCTGGGTTTAGAAAAGGCATAGGAACCAGAGATCAAATTGCCAACATTTATTGGATCACAAAGAAAGCAAGGAAATTTGAGAAAATCATCTATTTCTGGTTCTTTGAGTATGTAAAAACCTTTAGCTGTGTGGATCACAGCAAACAGGGAAATTCTTAAAGGGATGGGAATATAGACCACCTTACTTGTCTCCTGAGAAGCCTGTATGCAGTTCAGAATCAACAGTTAGAACCAGACATGGAAAAACTGATTTGTTCAAAATTGGGAAAGGTGTATAACAATGCTGTAGATTGTCACCATGATTATTTAGCATATATGCAAAATACATCATATGAAATGCTGAGGTGGATGAGTCACAAGCTGGATTCAAGACTGCCTGTAGAAATATCAACAATTTCAGATATGCAGATAATATCACTCTAATGGCAGAAAGTGAGGAGAAACTAAACAGCCTCTTGATGAAGGTGAAAAGAGAGTGAAAAAGCTGGTTTAAAACTCAACATTCAAAAAACTAAAATCATGATATCTGGTCCCATCACTTCATGGCAAATAGAAGCAGAAAAAGTGGAAGCAGTGACAGATTTTTATTTTCTCGGGTTTCAAAATCACTGCAGACAGTGACTGCAGCCATGAAATTAAAAGATGCTTACTCCTTGGAAGGAAAGCTATGACAAACCTAGACAGCATATTAAAAAGTCGAGACATCACTTTGCTGACGAATGTCCATATACTCAAAGCTATGGTTTTTCTAGTAGTGATGTACAGATGTGAATTGGACCATAAAGAAAGTTGAATACTGACTAATTGATGCTTTTGAACTGTGGTGTTGGAGAAGACTCTTGAGAGTTCCTTGGACAACAAGGGGAACAAACCAGTCAGTCCTAAAGGGAATCAACCCTGAACATTCACTGGAAGGACTGATGCTGAAGATGAAGCTCCAGTACTTTGTCCACATGATGCGAAGAGGTGACTCATTGGAAAGGACCGTCAAGCTAAGAAAGATTGAAAGCAAAAGGAGAAGGGGAAGTTAGAGGGTGAGATGTTTAGATAGTATTACTGAGTCCACGGACATGAATTTAAGCAAACTCTGGGAGACAGTGGAGGATAGAGGAACCAGGCATACTATAATCGATGGAATCGAAAAGGGTCAGACATGACTTAGAGAGTGCACAAAAAAATATGTTGTCACAAGTGGCACAGGGTAGAGAATGGGAAGGTGTGTTTGTAAATGTAGAAGACCTAAAGAAAATAATTTAAAATTATTGAATATCACTGAGTAGTTTATTGAATGTGGTTGAGTGCTATTCATATTAGCAATCATGAAATTTTATAGACAGAAAATCTTAACCCTTTATAGATAAGGCACTGAGTCTTTGGTTGAAGAAACAGTAGACAACTCTATAGAATCAGAAGCACACAAGTGGTAGCTGTGGAATTCAAGCTATGAAATATTACACATAAAATGAAGATACAGAAGTCTCTCTCTCTTTCTCTCTCTACTTCCTCTCATTCTCTTTGCCTCTATTTTTTTTTCTTTTTTCTTCCCATTCATCTATCCCACCTTCTCTTCTTTATCTCTCATTTTATCTTACTACCCTTAATATTGTTTAAGAGTTTCCCTGTAGCTTTAATGGTAAAGAATCTGTCTGCAATGCAGGAGACCTGGGTTCGATCCCCTAGTCAGGAAAATCCTCTGGAGAAGGGCATGGCAGCCTACTTCAGAATTCTTGCCTGGAGAATCCTACGGACAGAGGAGGCTGGGGGACTACAGTCCATGGGGCTGCAAACAGTCAGACACGACTGAGTGACTGACACTACTATTACTACTACTTTTAATATTATTTACACTTACCATCGTTCACTTAATGTAATTCAGATCAAATCCAGTTCACTGATAGCTTTATGAAGAATAAAAAACATGCTAAAATATTTTAAATCATTTTTGTTTTCAATAAATTATGTGCAATTATTAAACTGCAATATAGCTTTTTGGTGTTTACAAACAGAAACCAAATAGCACTGAAGTGTTCTCTATTTGTCAACATGTCTTTCATGTACATTTAAAGCTGCATATAATTTTTCTACGTCCTTGAGAGGGGTGTTCAATAAGGAGGGGATGTATGTATACCTAATACCTATTCTTGTTGATGTGTGGCAAAAACCATCACAGTACTGGAAAGCAATTATCCTCTCATTTAAAAATGTATTTAAAAAGGTTAAAAAAAAAAAACAAAAAACAGAGGAAAAAACAAAGAATGCTAGAGGATTCCTAGGTGTTCTCTGTGCTTCCGTTTTGTAAAGACATTTTCTTTCAATGTCCTCAAGAGCTCCCTTGTGTAATCTGAAACCTGCCCTATACATGAAGGGCAGGGAGAGACTACCTCCCAACAAAACTGCATATAAAATCAAGCTGCTTTCTCTTTTCTTTATTGTGTTTGTGATGCATGCACGCATTTACTTAGGTCTTTAAATTCAAGAATTGGTCTAAAAATATTAAAGGCTCCTAAATAATTGGAGAAGGAAATGGCAACCCAGTATTCTTGCCTGGAGAAACCCATGGACAGAAGAGCCTGGAGAGCTACAGTCTATGGGATCACAAGAAGTTGGACATGACTGAGTGACTCACACACACATATAATGTAGTATCTGGGAATGCAAATGAACAAAGAATATCTTAAATTCAAAGATAAACCAAATGTGCCACTTTAGAGATGTAACCATATAAATAAATGTGTTTGTTGCCTATTTGTTTTTCTTGTGTCTGAAAAATCACTAACCTTATAGAGTTACCACACAGAGCTGAGAGCAGGTAAAGTGTGATGTGAGTTAACTTCTCTTCCATGACAATATCTGTTTCAGGTCCTTCTTGACTATAAATGTTGATCAGGTGATTAAAACATTTGTCTTACCACTCAAAAATGTCTCAGATTGCAAATCAGCACAAAATTTATAAAAACAAACAAAAAAACTGTGCTCAAGTAGGCACATTTTTGTAAAGTTCTGATACCTGAAGAAAATTTTAGTTTTCATGGATTTTTAAAATCTGGAGCTATTTAACATTTTCCTATTTCTAAAAGTAATTCATCCAAATCTATATATATCTACCTACCTACCTACCTACCTATCTATCTAATGAGAGAGAGACAAAGATAGTGAAAGATATGCACTCAAAGAAAACAACTTAAAAGTCAACCATATAGATGTTCAACATTGTGGAGGAGTGGGAGGATGTGTAGTTCATCTCTCACAAATGCAACAAGAATACATCTAAAAATGGAACAATACCCACAGAGCAACTGCTGAGCCTTAGCAGAGGACCTCAAACTCTTAAATGGATAAGAAATATCCCCACTTAACCAGGTAGGATGAAATAAAGAAGAAGGAAAAAGAAAGAGGGGAGGAAGTGGGGGTGAGACCTGCACCCCAGGTGGGAAACTGAAGGTGGGGAGAGGAGGGAAGCTCCCTCACTGGTAGGGATATTAGCTGAGGCATGAGGGGAGCTTTAGGGGCTCAGGGGAGAGCACAGCAACTGTTATGTGGCAGGCAGGGCAGAGTGAGATGTGTTCAGATGGTCTGTACCACAGTTCTATGCACCCCAGCCTGACACAGGTGTCCACCAGTGTGCACAGGGACTGGGTGCTGGGACAAGGAGTTTGGAGTGCAGATCAGGGAAGGGGATTGCTGTTGGCTTTGAGGAGACAGCTTTCCTCATGAGAGTGAGGAAATCCACCACAGGGACAGCCATAGAAGTGAAAGTGAAGTGCCTTCACTTTCACTGTTGAGTGACAGGCAAGAAGAGGAACCACCATTGCAGCCTCTCTGCCTCGTTCACTGACCCCTCCGTCCATGGGCACTAGGAAGGGCTCCAACTGCAGCTGGCTCCTGTGTCCCCACCATCGCCTCCCCAAAGAACCCTCACCCATGACTTGTTTACCCCGATGTCCCTCTTGGCTTCCTCCTGCTTGATGGGCTCTCATGTTCCAACTGCTACCCCAGAACCCTCCTGCCTGGGTGGCCTGCTCATCCTGATCACCACCTTGGCTCTTTTCTGCCTGACAAGTTTCTGTGCTCTGACAACCTGTGGAACAGATTCCAGTGGGAAAAACACATGAAGAGTTAGATCTGAAACCACAACCAAGCTCAGGGTTCATGTTGCCAAAGAAGAGCTGAAATCTCCTTGCAACTGCATGAACCTCAGAGTTACACTCTCACTGACAGCTTCCTGAATTCAGCAACTTTGAAACAGCCAAACAGACAACAAGTGCTCCTGCAGTTGATACTGCTCTGGCTTTAGCAGCTGTGGGCTTTGCGGGCATGTAATATGGGAGTTGGACCAGGCTATAGTCTAACCTGCCTCCATATTTCCCAAGTGGGTTCACGTGAATGACCAGTGCTGTGTGGGACCTGACTTCAGTGGATTTATGCTGGTGACCTGATGTAAATAATGCCTGAGAGTCACCTAGGTCAATTGAAAGCATGCCCATAATTAAGGCGGGACTGAG
The DNA here is from genome assembly GCF_029378745.1 of Bos indicus. NCBI lineage: Eukaryota > Metazoa > Chordata > Mammalia > Artiodactyla > Bovidae > Bos > Bos indicus. The sequence continues at coordinate 2,447,249 of NC_091774.1, forward strand.
ATTAGTGCCAGAAATTATACTCTGTAACCCCACACAACAGGTGAAAGGAACACTACAGAGCATATTCACAGGTGAACAAATCCAGAGAAGGAAATACTCAGTGACTTCTCTCCCGGTGAGAGTGCTCCAATCCTGCGTATCTTGCACCATTGGTCAAAAATGCAGTTAAGAAACAGATAGGGGGTGGAGGGCTGTATACTTCAACAGCAAAGGAGCAGATGCCATTCTTCCCAGGGCATTAAAACCCACAGATCAAAGGGGAGGCCCCATCAATAGCCAAGGGAGACTATTGTCCCCAAAATACCAGTTGAACTCCTTATCTAAGAGACACTGGCATGAGCCTCTGGATCAGCCCACCCACCAGGAGGAAGACACCAGAAGCAAAAGGAACTGTGGACCTGCAGTCTGCAGAAAGGAGACCACAAACACAGTAAGTTAGACAAAATGAGGCAGCAAAGATATACGTTGCTGATGAAGGAGGAAGATTAAAAACTTCCAATAAGTAAATGAAGAGAAGATAGTCAATCTACTATTAAAATAACTCAGAATAATGATAGTAAAGACGATCCAAGATTACAGAAAAAGGATGAAGGCATGAATTAAGAAATTTTAAAAAGTGATTAACAAAGGCCCAGAAGAATTAAAGAAGAAACAAACAGATGAAAGCACAATACTGAAATGAAAAATACACGACAGAATCAATGGCAGAATAACTTAAGCATAAGAACAAGTAAAAAGCTCGAAGACAGAGTGGTGAAAGTTACTGCCATGATGCATAATAAAGAGAAAAGAATAAAAAGAAATGAGGACAGTTTCAGAAACCTCTGGGACAACATTAAACATACCAACATAAGCATTATAGGTTTTCCAGAAGATAAAGAGCCTGAAAAAAATATTTGAAGGGATTATAGTTGAAAAGGGCTACCCTGATAGCTCAGTTGGGAAAGAACCTGCGTACAACGCAGGAAACCCTGGTTCGATTCCTGGGTCGGGAAGATTTGCTGGAAAAGGGATAGGCTACTCACTCCAGTATTCATGGGCTTTCCTTGTGGCTCAGCTGGTAAAGAATCTGCCTGCAATGTGGAAGATCTGGTTTTGATCCCTGGGTTGGGAAGATCCCCTGGAGAAGGGAAAGGCTACCCCCTCTAGTATTCTGGCCTGGAGAATTCCATGGACTGTATGGTCCATGGGGTCACAGAGAGTTGGACACTACTGAGTGACTTTCACTTCACTTCATATTTGAAAAGCTCCCTAACATGGGGAAGGAAACTATCACCCGAGTCAAGAAAGCACAGAGTCCAATACAGGATAAACCCAAGGAGGAACATACCAAGATATATATTAATCGAATTAGCAAACATTAAATACAATGAAAAAGTACTAAAAGAAACAAGAGAAAAACAACAAATAACATACAAGAGTATCCCTATAAGGTTATCACCTTATTTTTTAGCAAAAACACTGTAGGCTAAAAGGAAGTGGCAGGATATATTTAAAGGATGAAAAGGAAAACCTTACAACAAAGACTACTCTAGCCAACAAAGATCTCATTCAGATTAGGCAAAGAATATAACAGCTTTAAGAGCAAAAACTAAGAGACTTTAGCACCACCGGACCAGCTTTATAACAAATGCTAAAAGAACTTCCCTAGAGAGGGGGAAAAAAAAAAAAAAGACACAACTAGAAATAAGAAAATCACAAATGGGAAAGCTCACTGGTAAAGGTAAACACAATAAAAGTAAGAAATCATTCATACACAAATATGACGTCAAAAGCAGCAACCATGAGAAAGAAAACAGTGTGAATGCAGGAAATGGGAATAGCATTTGAAATTGAGGCCATCAACTGACAACAACTTTGTATACTGCTTTATAAACTTCTTTATCAAAACCTATGCAAAATGCAACCTCCCCCAAAATACAATACAACACACATATAAGCTACTGAAACACAACAATAACGATTGTCATCAAACTATAAGAAAACTCAAATCCCAAACAATTAAGAAAAAGGCAATGCTACATATCAATAATTATCTTAAATGTAAAAAGATTAAATACTCCAACCAAAACATATAGCCTGGCTGAATGGATAAAAAATCAAGACCCACATATATACTATCTACAAGAGACCCAATTCAGACGTAGGGATACATACGAACAGAAAATGAGGGGATGGAAAAAGATATTTCATGCAAATTGAAATCAAAAGAAGGCTGAGGTAGTAGTGCTCATATTAGACAAAATAGACTTTAAAATAAAGACTGTTACAAGAGACTAAGAAGGGCACTACATAATGATTAAGGGATCAATCCCACAAGAAGATATGACAATTGTAAATAAATAAACATGCAACATAGGAGCACCTCAATTTATAAGGCAAATGCTAAAAGCCATAAAAGAGGAAATCAAAAGTAATATACTAATAGTGGGGAACTTGAACACCCATTTACACCAATGGACAGATCATCTAGACAGAAAATTAATAAGAAAACACAACACTTAAGTAACACTTAAGGCTTGACCAGATAGAATTAATTGATATTTTTAAGATAATCCATCTGAAAGCAGCAGAATACACTTTCTTCTCAATAACACATGGAAATTTCTCCAGGATAGATCACATTCTGGGTCACATATCAAGCCTTGATAAATTTAAGAAAATTGAAATAATATCAAGCATCTTTCATGACCCAGTGCCATGAGGTTAGAAATCAATTACAGAAAAAAAAAAAAAAAAAAAAAAAGCTGTAAAAAGCAAACACGTGGAAGCTAAACAATGTTATTAAATAATCACTAAATCACTGAAGAAATCAAAGGGGAAATAAAAAAAAAAATAACCTAGAGACAAATTACAAGGAAAGCATGATGAGCCAAAACCTATAGAACAAAGCAAAATCAGTTCTAAGAAGGACATAGACAATCTTACCTCAAGAAGCAAGAAAAGTCTCAAACTACCTGATCTTACACCTAAAGCAACTAGAGAAAGAACAACAAAACCCAAAGTTAATAGATGGAAAGAAATCATAAAAGTAAGAGCAGAAATAAGTGAAATAGAGGCAAATAAAACAATAGCAATGGTCAATAAATTTAAAAGCTTGTTCTCTGAGATGATAAATATAATGATAAACCTTTAACCAGAGCCATAAAAAAAGGGAGAGGATTCAAATCAATAAAATTAGAGGTAAAAAAGGAGAAGTTACAACTGACACCATAAAAATAAAAGTCATCATAAGAGACTACTACAAGCAACTATCTACCTGTAAATTGGACAGCTTAGAAGAAATGAACAAATTCTTAGAAAGGTTCAACCTTCTAAAACTGAACTTAGGTGCAATAGATTATATGGGTGGATTACTCACACCCAGTTTCAACTGGGTGAAACTCACACCCAGTTTCAACTTAAGCTGAAACTGAGTAAAAATCTTCCAATGAACAAAAGTCCAGGACAAGATGACTTCACAGGTTAATTCTATCAAATATTCAGGGAAAAGTTAAAAGCTACCTTTCTGAAACTTCCAAAAATGCCAAAATCAGATAAAGATATAACATACAAGAAAACAAAATTAGAGGCCAATATCACTGATGAACATAGATGCAAAGATTCTCAACAAAATACTAGCAAACTGAATCCAACAACACATTAAAATTCATAGACTGTGATCAAATGGGATTTTTCCCAGGAAAACAAGGATTCTTATAAATCCATCAATGTTAACACATTGAAGAGTAAAAATCATATGATCATCTCAATAGTTGAAGAAAAAGTTTTTGACAGACTTCTACACCCATCTATGATAAAAAACTCTCTAGAAAATGTCTATTAGATGGAACCTACCTCAACATAATAAAAGCCATATATGACAAACTCATAGCAAACTACATTTTCAATGGTTAAAACATGAAAGTATTTCTTCTAAGATCAGGAACAAGACAAAGATTTCCACTCTAACCACTTTTATTCAACATATTTTGGAAGTCCTAGCCACAAAAACAATGAAAGAAGTAAAATGAATCCAAATTAGAAAAAGAAGTAAAGTTTTCAGTGTTTACAGACATGATATTGTACATGTAAAACCCTAAAGACGCTACCAGAAAACTAACAGAGCTCATCAATAAACTTGGCAAAGTTGCAGGATACAAAATCAATTCATGAAATCTCTTGCACTTCTATATACTAATAGTAAAAATCAGAAAGAGAAATTAAGGAAACAATCCCATATATTCTTGCATCAAAAAGAATAAAATACCTAAAGAGGCAAAAGACCTGTACTTCAAAAAGAGATATACCATGTTCTTGAATTGGAAGAATCAATATTGTCAAAATGACTATACTACCCAAAGCAATCTACAGATTTTACAGATTCAGTGTAATCCCTATCAAACTGCCAATGGCATTTGTCACAGAACTAGAACAAAAATTTTTACAATTTGTATGGAAATATGAAAGACCCTGACTAGCCAAAGCAATCTTGAGAAAGGAAAATGGAGCTAGAGGAATCAGGCTCCCTGACTTCAGATTATATTGCTAAGCTACAGTCATTAAAACAGTATGATACTGGCATTAAAACTGAAATATAGATCAATGGAACAGGATAGAAAGCCAAGAGGTAAACCCAAGCACTATGGTTACCAAAGAGGCAAGAATATTCAATGGAGAAGACAGTCTCTTCAATAAATGGTGGTGGGAAAACTGGACAGACACATGTAAAAGAAGAAAATTAAAACAGTCCTTAAAACCATACACAAAAATAAATTAAAAATAGATTAAAAACCTGAATATAAGACTCAATACATTCAGTTGTATTTCAGCCCTCTTTACTTGGGGGTTGTACTTTAATGATCTTATATTCTTTTATATTTTAGACTATGGCTGTTTTATAATAAATAATAAGCAGATGTTCTCCATTATGCTAGTGATATATCATTTTTGTGAACCAGCTATGGTTTGAAAAGACAAACATTTTGTCATCCAATTGCTACCACAGAGATTGGCTTAATCTGTCAAGAATTCCCCAGTGGCTCAGAGGATAAAGCATCTGCCTGCCATGCGGGAGACCAGGGTTCGATCCCTGGGTTGGGAAGATCCCCTGGAGAAGGAAATGGCAATCCATTCCAGTATCCTTGCCTGGAGAATCCCATGGACAGAGGAGCCTGGTCGGCTATAGTCCACAGGGTCGCAAAGAGTTGGACACGACTGAGCGAGATCACTTCACTTCACTTCACCCAAAATTAAATCATTTAACTCTACAGAACTTCATCCAGCAAATATTTTCATCAAATTACATAGAGTGAGCTTTTCAGTTCACCCAGACTGGCAGGCTGGCAGATGGGTAAGTGTCCATAACCAGATAGTTGATATGGACCTTAATAGGGCACTTTCAGTGAATCAAGTGGATCAGTTTTAATACCTCTTATTAAAGTTTTTCAAATCTAAATATTTCTCCTTATGATTTGGAACATAGGGGTCACAATCAAGTATACAAATGTTTGACTTAGATACAAAGATGCTTTGTGGAAAATATTCTAGCTTTGTCTACAAATAATTTTCTATATGGAGATAGGAACATATTTTCTGTAATTTTTCAGTATTCAAAATAAAATATATTATCCTGTAGCTGCTTCTCAAAACATATGGATACGGACTCAGCCAGTAGTTTAAAAAAAAATCATTGTTTTAGGACCTCTTTAAATATAAGCTTGAATAATCTGCTATCCTTTCATCAAGTGCTGATAGAGAAAAGGAAGTTGGTTAGTTTTACTCTTTAGTTGCTTACACATTTTATACCACAGACTATGTCAAAATAGGTTATTGGATGACACCTGCTTAGCCCCACCTGCAGAATTGGGTTCACAAATATCCTTTAATGTTATATATTCAACTTTTATTGAATAACACTATTTAGACATTTTCTGCATTTATTGTAAACTATCTCTAAAGAAAACATTTTTAACCTAGTTCTCTCCAAATAAGGTCTCACAGTTAGTGTATTTTTTTTTGACTTAATCATCAAGATGACCCTTTTTGGAGAACTGGTAAACTTGGTATTTTATGGTAACAGGAATTATTCCATCAATAATTTTCCTTTTTTCCTCCACTTACTACTGAGCAGTTCAGGACAAATGCTATGTTCAGCTATTATAACTGAATTAGCCCTGCCTGAGCTTTCATAGTTGTTTTTTCCTTCTTTTTCATGTCTTTGTTTATTATTTCTTTTAAAATGATACACATATGTATGTGTGTGTTGTTGTTGTTCAGTGGCACAGTCGTGACAGACTCTTTGTGACCCCATGAACTGCAGCAAGCCAGGCCTCCCTGTCCCTCACCATCTCCCGGAGTTTGCCCAAGTTCATGCCTAATGCATCAGTGATGCCATCCAACCATCTTATCCTCTGATGCCCTCTTCTCTTTCTGCCCTCAATCTTTCCCAGCTTCTGGGGCTTTTCCAATGAGTTGGCTGTTCAAATTAGATGACCAAAATACTGGAGCTTTAGCTTCAGCATCACTCCTTCCAATGAGTATTCAGGGTTTATTTCCCTTAAGATTGACTGGTTTGATATCCTTGCTGTCCAAGGGACCCTCAGGAGTCTTCTCCAGCACCATAGTTGAAGGCATCAGTTCTTTGGCATTCTGTCTTCTTTATGGTCCAGCTCTCACAAAAGTACATGACCACTGGGAAGATACATGGACCTTTGTTAGCAGAGTAATGTCTCTGATTTTCAACACACTGTCTAGGTTTGTTGTAGCTTTCCTGCCCAGAAGCAATAATCTTCTGATTTCATGAATGCGGTCACCCACTGCAGTGATTTTAGAGGCTAAGAAGAGGAAATCTGTCACTAATTTCCCCTTTTCCCTTTCTATTTGCCATGAAGTAGTGAGGCCAGATGCCATGATCTTATTATTATTATTTTTAATATTGAGCTTTAAGACAGCTCTTTCACTCTCCTCCTTCAACCTCATCAAGTGGATCTTTAGTTCCTCTTTGCTTTCTGCCATTAGAATGGGATCATCTGCGTATCTGAAGTTACTGATGTTTCTCTTGTGAGCTTATAATTTATCCAGCCTGACATTTCTCATGACGTGCTTAGCTTTTAAGTTAAATAAATAAGGTAACAACAGACAGTCCTGTGGTACTCCCTTCTCAATCTTGAACCTATCATTTGTTTCATACAAGGTCTAACTGTTGCTTCTTGACAACATGCAGGTTTCTCAGGAGACAGGTAAAATGGTCTGGTATTCCCATCTTTCTAAGAGCTTTCCACAGTTTATTATGATTCACACAGTCAAGGGTTTTGTTGTAGTTGATGAAACAGGTAGATTTTTTTCCCTGGAATTCCCTTGCTTTCTATATGATCCAGCAAATGTTGGCAATTTGATCTCTTGTTCCTCTTCTTTTTCTAAACCCAGCTTGGCCATATATAAGTTCTTGGTTCACATAATGATTAGGCCTAGTATGCGAGATATTAAGCGTGACCTTACTAGCATGGGAGATGAATGTAATTGTCCAATGGTTAATACATTCTTTAGCATTACCCTTCTTGAGAATTGGGATGAGTTTTCCAGTTCTGTGGCCACTGTTGGGTCTTCCATATTTGCTGATATATTGAATGCAACACCTTGATGGCATCATCTTTTAGGATTCTGAATAGCTGTAACTGGAATTCTATTGCATCCACTACCTTTATTAACAGCAATGCTTTCTAAGGCCCACTTGACTTCATACTCCAGAATATCTGGCTTTGGAGGACTGACCACACCATCGCAGTAATCCAGTTCATTAGGATCTTTTTTTGTATAGTTCTTCCATGTATTCTTTCCGTCTCTTTTTGATCTCATCAGCAACTACCAGGTCTCTACTGCTTCTGTCCTTTATTGTACCCACTTTTGGGTAAAATGCTCCCTTGATATTTCCAGTTTTCCTGAAGAGATCTCTATTTCCCCTTCTAGAAGGCCTTCCTGTCTCTCCATGTTATTTTCTGGAACTCTGTGTTTAGCTGGATATGCCTTTCTCTTTCTCTCTTTCTTTCCCCTTCTTTTGTTTCTTCAGCTGTTTGTAAAGCCTCCCCAGATAACCAATTTGCCTTCTTGCTTTTTTTTTTTTTTAATCTTCTTGCTTTTCTTTATCTTTGGGATAGCTTTGTTCACTGCCTTCTACACAGTATTATGTACCTCTGCCCATAGGTCTTTAGGCTCACTGTTCAGTTCAGTTCAGTTCAGTCGCTCATGTGTGTCCGACTCTTTGCGACCCCATGAATCGCAGCACGCCAGGCCTCCGTGTCCATCACCAACTCCCGGAGTTCACTCAGACTCACGTCCATCGAGTCAGTGATGCCATCCAGCCATCTCATCTTCTGTCGTCCCCTTCTCCTCCTGCCCCCAATCCCTCCCAGCATCAGAGTCTTTTCCAATGAGTCAACTCTTCGCATGAGATGGCCAAAGTACTGGAGTTTCAGCTTCAGCATAATTCCTTCTAAAGAAATCCCAGGGCTGATCTCCTTCAGAATGGACTGGTTGGATCTCTTTGCAGTCCAAGGGACTCTCAAAAGTCTTCTCCAATACCACAGTTCAAAAGCATTAATTCTTCGGTACTCAGCCTTCTTCACAGTCCAACTCTCACATCCATACATGACCACAGGAAAAACCATAGCCTTGACTAGATGGACCTTTGTTGGCAAAATAATGTCTCTTCTTTTCAATATGCTATCTAGGTTGGTCATAACTTTTCTTCCAAGGGGTAAGCGTCTTTTAATTTCATGGCTGCAATCACCATCTGCAGTGATTTTGGAACCCCCCAAAATAAATTCTGACACTGTTTCCACTGTTTCCCCGTCTATTTGCCATGAAGTGATGGGATCAGATGCCATGATTTTCGTTTTCTGAATGTTGAGCTTTAAGCCAACTTTTTCACTCTCCACTTTCACTTTCATCAAGAGGCTTTTTAGTTCGTTTGTCCTTCGGAAGTGATTAATCTCATGATCTTCTTAATTTGTCCTCTTGATTACCAGTAATAAACTATTCATTCACTGAATAATCTGAAATTTTTTTGAAGCAAGGATGAAGGTGATCTGCATCTCAAATTTATTCAGACTGGATTGATCATTTCTTAGCCCCCAAATATTTAACTTTGCTCATTATATTAATAAGTAGAATGACTGTTAAATTTATCATGCAAACTGAGATATTTAAAAAGTAAAAGATGACACTGTATATATTACACTGGAGTGTTAGGTATAAACCAGAACCTTGCAGGCAAACTTAAATGAAGAGCTAGCTATCAATCTTGGTTCTGGGGACACAGAGATAAAGAAGCCATTGCCCACAGGAAGCTCATAATTTTCAAATTTCTCCCATGCTGTAATTGAGAATTGATTAAAAGCATTGGCAGAAAAAAATGACCAATGGGAGAGGTCATGTGAAAGTCCAAAGGTAGAGGAGGCAGTCAAAAGATGGTGGAGGAATAGGACAGGGAGATCACTTTCTCCTCCACAAATTCATCAAAAAATCCTTTGAATGTTGAACAACTTCCACAAAACAACTTCTGAACACTGGTGGAGGACACCTGGCAGCCAGAAAGGAAACCCAATTTCTTCAAAATGAGGTAGGACAAAATATAAAAGACAAAAAAAAAAAAAAAAAAGATAAAATATTTTGGGATGGAGACCCACCCTGATGAGGGAGTAGTGAAGCAGGAGAAGTTTCCACACAGTAGGAAACCCTCTCACAGGTGTGTCTGTGGGGAGTTTTGAAATTTTAGAGGGCAACATAACTGAGAGAAAAACAAAAAACAACACAACAACAACAACAAAAAAAAAACAATACAGACTACGTGTTTAACCACAATTACACGTGGAGATGGAGAAGTGACACGGACGTCCTCATTCACCACCAGTGAGTGGGGGCTGGGCAGGGAGATGTGGGCTGCATCATTGGTCCTTAGGGTAAGGACAGGGCCTGAATGCCCTGAGGACAACCTGAGGGAACAGATGTGAGATATCAACACAAACCATGGGATCACCAGAGAGACACACACAAAGACCTTTCCCACAAAAGCCTCCTACATCACACAATAATCCCTGGCATGCTCACAAAAGAAAGGGCTGAATGAATACCAAAGGAGAGCAAGCCAGCTGCCATATAGGGCCCGCCCTCCCTGAAAGCAGAGAGGGAAGCATGGGACAGCCAGAGCTGGAAAGGAAGGGGTTTCTGCAATCTTGGCCCCAGAGACTGCATCTTCCTTCAAACTGTGAGCAGGCTCCCAGTTGCTAACCATGTCTTCCTGGGATCCTGGACAGTTGACATCTGCCAGGAGTGTTACAACCTGAAATCAGTTCCCCAGAGAGACACACAACACTCCTGGGACTGTGCTCTCGCAGCACACCCAGAAAACAAAATGGCCAGGACTGAAGAGGTGAATAAGACACATGGCCCACCTGGGACACTGTGCTCTCCTAGGACCAGTTGTATGGGTTTTGGACCCAATTGCTAAGCTGCTTGGACTAGGAAGGTCAAAAAACAAACAGAACATCTGGGTCTGTGTCCCTGAGGAGCACCTGAGAACCTGAGTGGCTTAGACCTTGGAGCTGCATGAAACACAGGGCCCACCAGGACAGTGCCCTTGCAGGTAGCCTGGAGCCTGAGTAGTGTGGACCTGGGAAGTACATGCTGCCTTGGGCTGTGGCAAACCCAGTGTGGTCCATCCACTATGAGTACTTCCCACACATGCCAGCAGTATTTTTTTGCAGTGTCCCTCCCTCCCCACAGCACAACTGAACAAGTAAGCCTAAATAAGTGGCCACCTTCGCCTTATTGTGCCAGGGTGGAAATTAGACACTGAAGAGACTTGCAAACAGAGGAAGCCAAGATAAAAAAAGAAGGGGAAACCACTCTGGAAGTGACAGGTGCTATCAGATTAAAACTGCAGTTAATACTGAGACTGTGTATTTGATGGGCATCTGTAGACCTTGAAAAAAAGCACCAGCTGGAACAATGGACTATCCAACAATGAACTCACACCACCCTGGCCACAACAGCTCCAGAGAAATTCCTAGACATATTTTTAATATTATCACTTTTAATTTTTTTTAAAAGCTAGTTCTTTATTACTCCTTTAACTTACATTTTTACAGCCTACTATTACCTTTCAAAAAAAAAAAACCCTAAAAAAAAAAACAGATTCCATAAATATATATACTTTAAACTTCTGTGCTTGATTTTGTTTTGTATTTTTTATATTGTATTTTTGAGAGTTTAACCTCTATTCTAGCTTTTTTTCCCCCCCAGAGTCTTTGCTTTTTGATATTTGTTATCAATTTTGTACCTTTAAGAATCTAGTCTTCAGTATGCATTTTCACTTAGGGATTTGATCACTGGCTTGACTGCTCTCTCCCCTATTGACTCTCCCTTTTTACCTCCAGGTGACCTTTATCTCCGTCCTCCCTCTTCTCTTCTCTACCCAACTCTGTGAATCTCTCTGGGTGTTCTGGGCTCTGGAGAGCACTTAGGGATTTGATTAATGGCTAAATTGCTCTCTTCCCTTTTGACTCCCCCTTTTCTCCTCCTGGTCACCACTATCTCCCTTTTCCCTCTTCTCTCACCTATATAACTCTATGAATCTCTCTGGGTGTTCCTGGCTGTGGAGAACTCTTTCACCACTAACTTAAAGGTTTTATCTTCTGTGCCGTATGGATGGAGAAGTCCTGAGGCTACTGTAAGAGAAGGACCAAAAGCCAGAGGTAGGAGGATTAACTTCAAAACTTTGAAACATCAGAGAACTCCTGCATCCAGGGAATATTAATAGATAATAACTCACCCAAAAGTCTCATACCTACCCTGAAACCAAGCTCCACCCAAGAGCCAGAAATTTCCAGTGAAAGACACAGCACACTAATTGTCTAGCAAAACAGGAACCAACTCTGAACATTAAAAGATGGGCTGCCTAAAGACATGCCAAACAAATAGACGCCCCCAAACTCACTACTCGACATTTCATTGCACTCCAGAGAGGAGATCCAGCTCCATCCACCAGAAACCAGACACAAGCTCCCCCAACCAGCAAACCTTGACAAGTCACTGGTCTAACCCCACCCACGTGGAGAAGACTCCACAATTAAGAGGAAGAATGAAATTCAAGCCTTCAGAAAGGGCACCCCAAACACAGCAATCTAAACAAAGTAAAAGGCAGAGAAATATTCAGCAGGTGAAAGAAGATGATAGAACCTCACCAAACTGAACAGAAGAGGAGGAGATAGGGAGTCTACCTGGAAAATAATTCAGACTAATGATGATAAAGGTGATCCAAAATCTTGAAAACAAAATGGAGTTACAGATAAATAAACTAGAGACGAGGATTGAGAAGATGCAAGAACTGTTTAACAAGGACCAAAAGAAATATAGAAAAGTCAATAAATAATGAACAAAGCAATAACTGACATTAAAAGCACTCTGGAGGGAATCAACTGTAGAATAACTGAGGCAAAAGAGAGGATAAGTGAAGTGGTAGATAGAATGGTGGAAATAAATGAAGCAGAGAGGAGAAAAGAAAAAACAATGTTAAATGCCTCAACATTCAAATCATAGGTGTCCCAGAAGAAGAATACAAAAAGAAAGGGCATGAGAAAATAGTTGAGTATGTAATAGTCAAAAACTTTCCTAAAATGGGGAAGGAAATAGCCACCCAAGTCCATGAAACCCAGAGAGTCCCAAACAGGATAAACCCAAGGCCAAAACACCCAAAGACACATATTAATGAAATTAATGAAGATCAAACATAAAGAGCAAATATTAAAGGCAGCAAGGGAAAAGCAACAAAAAACGCACAAGGGGATCCACATAAGGATAAGAGCTGATCTTTAAATAGAAACTCTTCAGGCCATAAGGGAATGGCATGACATGTTGAAAGTGATGAAAGAGAAAAACCTACAACCAAGATTACTCTACCCAGCAAGGATCTCATTCAGATGTGAAGAAGAAGTCAAAAGCTTTACAGACAAGCAAAAGCTGAGAGACTTCAGCACCACCAAACCAGGTCTTCAACAAATGCTAAAGGATCTTCTCTAGACAAGAAACACAGAAAATGTTTGTAAAAATGAACCCAAAGCAACAGAGTAAATAGTAACAGGGTCATATTTATCAATAATTACCTTAAATATAAATGGGTTAAATGCTTCAACAAATGACAAAGACTGGCCAAATGGATACAAAACAAGACCCCTATATATGTTGTCTACCAGAGATCCAGCCAAAACCTAGGTACGCATACAGACTCAAAGTTAAGGGCTGGAAAAAGATATTACATTCAAATGGAGAACAAAAGAAAGCAAGAGTAGCAATACTCATATCAGATAAAATAGACTTTGAAATAAAGACAGCAATAAGAGACAAAGAAGGACACTACATAAGGATCAACCCAAAAAGAAGATATAACAGTTATATATGCAGCTAACATAGGAGCCCTTCAATACATAAGGCAAATGCTAACAAGTATGAAAGGGGAAATTAACAGTAATACAATAATAGTGGGGGACTTTAATACCTGACTCACACCTATGGATAGATCAAGCAAAAAGGGAATTAGGAAGGAAACACAAACTTTAAATGATGCAATGGACCAGTTAAAGCTAACTGATATCTATAGGGCATTTCACTCCAAAACAATGAATTTCAACTTTTTCTCAAGTGCATGTGGAACACTCTCCATCCAGGACATATCCAGATCATATCCTGGGCCATAAATCTAGCCTTGGTAAATTAAAAAACATTGAAATCTGGAGAACAGTGTGGAGATTCCTTAAAAAACTGGAAATAGAACTGCCTTATGATCCAGCAGTCCCACTGCTGGGCATACACACTGAAGAAACCAGAAGGGAAAGAGACACGTGTACCCCAATGTTCATCGCAGCAGTGTTTATAATAGCCAGGACATGGAAGCAACCTAGATGTCCATCAGCAGATGAATGGATAAGAAAGCTGTGGTACATATACACAATGGATATTACTCAGCCATTAAAAAGAATACATTTGAATCAGTTCTAATGAGGTGGATGAAACTGGAGCCTATTATACAGAGTGAAGTAAGCCAGAAGGAAAAACATAAATACAGTATACTAACGCATATATATGGAATTCAGAAAGATGGTAACAATAACCCGGTGTACGAGACAGCAAAAGAGACACTGATGTATAGAACAGTCTTATGGACTCTGTGGGAGAGGGAGAGGGTGGGAAGATTTGGGAGAACGGCATTGAAACATGTAAAATATCATGTAAGAAACGAGTTGCCAGTCCAGGTTCGATGCATGATACTGGATGCTTGGGGCTAGTGCACTGGGACGACCCAGAGGGATGGTATGGGGAGGGAGGAGGGAGGAGGGTTCAGGATGGGGAACACAGGTATACCTGTGGCGGATTCATTTTGATATTTGGCAAAACTAATACAATTATGTAAAGTTTAAAAATAAAATAAAATTAGAAAAAAAAAAAGGAGAAAGGCAAAAAAAAAAAAAAAAAAAAACCATTGAAATCATTTCAAGCATCTTTTCTAATCACAATGCAGTAAGATTAGATGTCAATTACAGAAAAAAAATACTATTAAAAATGCAAACATATGGAGGCTAAACAACATGCTTCTGAATAACTAACAAATCACAGAGGAAATCAAAAAGGAAATCAAAATATGCAGATAAACAAAGGAAAACGAAAACATGACAACCTAAAACCTATGGGACTCAGTAAAAGCAGGACTAGGATGGAGATTCATAGCAATACAAGCTTACCTCAAGAAACATGTATACCTGTGGTGGATTCATTTTGATATTTGGCAAAACTAATACAATTATGTAAAGTTTAAAAATAAAATAAAATTTAAAAAGAAAAAAAAAAGAAACAATAGAAACATCAAAATAACATCCTAGCATTACACCTAAAGCAACTAGAAAAAGAAAAGAAGAATCCCAAAATTAGTAGAATAAAGAAATCGTAAAAATCAGAGCAGAAACAAATGAAAAAGGTACAAAGGAGACTATGGTAAAAATCAAGAAAACTAAACTCTGGTTCTTTGAGAAGATAAATAAAATACAAAAACTGTTAGCCAGACTCATCAAGAAAAAAAGGGAGAAGAATCAAATCAATAAAATTAGATTGAAAAAGGAGAAATCACAAGAGACAATACAGAAATACAAAAGATCATAAGAGACTACTATGAGCAATTATATGCCAATAAAATGGACAACTTGGAAGAAATGCACAAATTCTTAGAAAAGCATAATCTTTCAACACTGAACCAGTTCAGTTCAGTTCAGTTTAGTCACTCAGTCGTGTCTGACTCTTTGCGACCCCATGAACTGCAGCACGCCAGGCCTCTCTGTCCATCACCAACTCCCGGAGTTCACTCAAACTCCCATCCATTGAGTCAGGACGCCATCCAGCCATCATGACCAATTCTAGCAAAAGGATCCAACAACATATTAAAAAGATCATACATCATGACCAAGTGGGCTTTATCCCAGGGATGCAGGGATTCTTCAATATTCGCAAATCAATCAATGTGATACACCATATTAACAAGTTGAAACATAAAAACCAACAAGAAAAGGGTGCCCATTCTCACCACTACTATTCAACATAGTTTTGGCCACAGCAATTAGAGAAGAAAAAGAAATAAAAGGAATCCAAATTGGAAAAGAAGAAGTAAAACTCTCACTGTTTGCAGATGACATTAGAACTGAATCAAATGCATTCTTTATTATAGCTGAGTGATATTCCATTGTGTATATGTACCACAACTTCCTTATCCATTCATCTGCTGATGGACATCCAGGTTGCTTCCATGTCCTAGCTCTTGTAAACAACGCTGCAATGAACATTGGGGTACATGTATCTCTTTCAATTTTGGTTTCCTCAGTGTTTGTGCCCAGTGTGGGATTGCTGGGTTGTATGACAGTTTTCTTTCCAGTTTTTTTTTTTTTTTTTAAGGAATCTCCACACTGTACTTCATATTGGCTGTACTAGTTTGCATTCCCACCAACAGTGTAAGAGGGTTCTTTTTCTCCACACCCTCTCCAGCATTTATTATTTGTAGATGTTTGATGGCAGCCATTCTGACAGGCATGAAATGGCACTTCATTGTGGTTTTGATTGCATTTCTCTAATAATGTTGAACAACTTTTCATGTGTTTATTAGCCATCTGTATATCGTTGGAGAAATATCTGTTTAGTTTTTTGGCCCAATTTTTGATTGGGTCATTTATTTTTCTGGTATTGAGATGCATGAGCAGCTTGTATATTTTGGAGATTAATTCTTTGACATTTGTTTTGTTTGCTTTGTTTTCTCCCATTCTGAAGGCTGTCTTTTTACCTTGCTTATAGTTTCCTTCATTGTGCAAAAGCTTTCAAGTTTAATTGGGTCCGATTTGTTTATTTTTGTTTTCATTTCCATTACTCTGGGAGGTGGGTCATAGAGGACCTTGATTTGATTTATGTTAGAGAGTTTTTGGCCTATGTTTTCCTCCAAGAATTTTATAATTTCTGGTCTTGCATTTAGATATTTAATCCATTTTGAGTTTATTTTGTGTATGGTGTTAGGAATTGTTCTAGTTTCATTCTTTTACAGATGGTTGACAAGTTATCCCAGCACCACTTGTTAAAGAATTTGCCTTTTCTCCATTGTATATTTTTGCCTCCTCTGTCAAAGATAAGGTGTACATAGGTACATAGATTTATCTCTGGGGTTCCTATATTGTTCCATTTATCTATATTTCTGTATTTATGCCAGTACCATACTGTCTTGATGACTGTAGCTTTGTAGGATAGTCTGAAGTCAGGAAGGTTGATTCCTCCAATTCCATTTCTTTTTCACAAGTTTGCTTTGGCTATTTGAGTTTTTTTTTTTTTTTTGTATTTCCATACAAATTATGAAATTATTTGTTCTAGTTCTCTGTAAGATACTATTGGTAACTTGATACAGATTGCATTGAATCTATAGATTGCTTTGAGTAGCATACTCATTTCCACTATATTGATTCTTCCAATCTGAGAACATGGTATATTTCTCCATCCATTTGTGTAATATTTTTTTTTCTTTTCTCAATGTTGTAATAGTATTCTATATATACGTTTTTTATTTCTTTAGGTAAATTTAATCCCAAGTATTTTATTCTTTTTGTTGCAATGGTGAATGGGATTGTTTCTTTAATTTCTCTTTCCATTTTATTCAAGAGATTTCTGTGTATTAATTTTATACCTGCAACTTTATTATATTCATTGATTAGCTCTAGCAATAGTCTGTGGTGTACTTAGGGTTTTCTTTGCCATGTCATCTACAAACAATGAAAATTTTGCTTTTTCTTTTCCAATGTGGAATATTTTTATTTTTTGTTATCTTTTCTGATTGCTGTGGCTAAGACTTCCAAACTATGTTGAATATTATTATGTTAACATATGTTCCTTCTATGCCTGCTTTCTGGAAAATTTTTTTAATCATAAATGGGTGTTGAATTTTGCCAAAGGCTTTTTCTTCATCTATTGAGATAATCTTATGGTATTTATGTTTCTATGTTTTTTTTTTTTTTTTTTTTGGGGGGGGGTATTACAATACACATTTTATTTTATTTTTAATATAAATTTATTTATTTTAATTGGAGGTTAATTACTTTACAATATTGTAGTGGTTTTACAATACATTGACATAAATCCACCACGGGTGTACATGTGTTCCCCATCTTAAACCACCCTCCCACCTCCCTCCCAATACCATACCTCTGGGTCATCCCAGTGCACCAGCCCCAAGCATCCTTTATCATGCATCGAACCTGGACTGGCAATTCGTTTCACATATGATAATATACATGTTTCAATGCCATTCTCCAAATCATCCCACCCTTGCCCTCTCCACAGAGACCAAAAGACTATTCTAGACATCTGTATCCCTTTTGCTGTCTCGCATACAGGGTATTCATTACCATCTTTATAAATTACATATATATGTGTTAGTATACTGTATTGGTGTTTTTCTTTCTGGCATACTTCACTCTGTATAATAGGCTCCAGTTTCATCCACCTCGTTAGAACTGATTCAAATGTATTCTTTTTAATGGCTGAGTAATACTCCACCTGACCTGCCTCTTGAGAAATCTGTATGCAGGGCAGGAAGCAACAGTTAGAACTGGACGGGGAACAACAGACTGGTTCCAAATAGGAAAAGGAGTACGTCAAGGCTGTATATTATCACCCTGCTTATTTAACTTAAATGCAGAGTACATCATGAGAAACGCTGGACTGGAAGAAACATGCTGGAATCAAGATTGCTGGGAGAAATATCAGTAATCTGAGATATGCAGATGACATTACCCTTATGGCAGAAAGTGAAGAGGAGCTAAAAAGCCTCTTGATGTAAGTGAAAGTGGAGAGTGAAAAAGTTGGCTTAAAGCTCAGCATTCAGAAAACAAAGATCATGGCATCCAGTCCCATCACTTCATGGGAAATAGACAGGGAAACAGTGGAAACAGTGTCAGACTTTATTTCTTGGGCTCCAAAATCACTGCAGATGGTGATTTCAGCCATGAAATTAAAAGATGCTTACTCCTTGGAAGGAAAGTTATGACCAACCTAGGAGGAATATTCAAAAGCAGAGACATTACTTTGCCACCAAAGGTCAGTCTAGTCAAGGCTATGGACAAGGCTAGTCAAGGCTAAGGTTTTTCCTGTGGTCATGTATGGATGTGAGAGTTGGACTGTGAAGAAGGCTGAGCACCAAAGAATTGATGCTTTTGAACTGTGGTGTTGGAGAAGACTCTTGACAGTCCCTTGGACTGCAAGGAGATCCAACCAGTCCATTCTAAAGGAGATCAGCCCTGGGATTTCTTTGGAGGGAATGATGCTGAAGTTGAAATTCCAGTACTTTGGCCACCTCATGCGAAGAGTTGACTCATTGGAAAAGACTCTGATGCTGGGAGGGATTGGGGGCAGGAGGAGAAGGGGACGACAGAGGATGAGATGGCTGGATGGCATCACTGACTTGATGGACGTGAGTCTCAGTGAACTCCGGGAGTTTGTGATGGACAGGGAGGCCTGGCATGCTGCAACTCATGGGGTAGCGAAGAGTAGGACACGACTGAGTGACTGAACTGAACTGAACGGAATACTCCATTGTGTCTACGTACCACAGCTTTCTTATCCATTCATCTGCTGATAGACATCTAGGTTGCTTCCATGTCCTAGCTTTTATAAACAATGATGAACATTGGGGTACACGTGTCTCTTTCAATTCTGGTTTCCTTGGTGTGTATGCCCAGTAGTGGGATTGCTGGGTCGTATGGCAGTTCTATTTCCAGTATTTTAAGGAATCTCCACACTGTTCTCCATAGTGGCTGTACTAGTTTGCATTCCCACCAACAGTGTCAGAGGGTTCCCTTTTCTCCACACCCTCTCCAGTATTTATTGCTTGTAGATTTTTGGATAGCAGCCATTCTGACTGGCGTGAAATGGTACCTCATTGTGGTTTTGATTTGCATTTCTCGAATAATGAGTGATGTTGAGCAACTTTTCATGTGTTTATTAGCCATCTGTATGTCTTCTTTGGAGAAATGTCTATTTAGTTCTTTTGCCCATTTTTTGATTTTTTTTTTTTTTTTTCCTGGAACTGAGCTGCAGGAGTTGCTTGTATATTTTTGAGATTAATTCTTTGCCCATTGTATCATTTGCTATTATTTTCTCCCATTCTGAAGGCTGTCTTTTCACTTTGCTTATAGTTTCCTTTGTTGTGCATAAGCTTTTAAGTTTAATTAGGTCCCATTTGTTTACTTTTGCTTTTATTTCCAATATTCTGGGAGGTGGACCATAGAGGATCCTGCTGTGATTTATGTCAGAGAGTGTTTTGCTGATGTTCTCCTCTAGGAGTTTTATAGTTTCTGGTCTTACATTTAGATCTTTAATCAATTTTGAGTTTATTTTTGTGTATGGTGTTAGAAAGTGTTCTAGTTTCATTCTTTTGCAAGTGGTTGACCAGTTTTCCCAGCACCACTTGTCAAAGAGATTGTCTTTTCTTTATTGTATATTTTTGCCTCCTTTGTCAAAGATAAGGTGTCCATAGGTGCGTGGATTTATCTCTGGGCTTTCAATTTTGTTCTGTTGATCTATATTTCTGTCTTTGTTCCAGTACCATACTGTCTTGATGACTGTGGCTTTGTAGTAGAGCCTGAAGTCAGGCAGGTTGATTCCTCCAGTTCCATTCTTCTTTCTCAAGATCACTTTGGCTGTTCGAGGTTTTTTGTATGTCCATACAAAGAGTGAAATTATTTGTTCTAGCTCTGTGAAAAATACCGTTGGTAGCTTGATAAGGATTGCATTGAATCTATAGATTGCTTTGGGTAGTATACTCATTTTCATTATATTGATTCTTCCAATCCATGAACACGGTATATTTCTCCCTCTATTAGTGCCCTCTTTGATTTCTTTCACCAGTGTTTTATACTTTTCTATATATAGGTCTTTTGTTTCTTTAGGTAGATATGTTCCTAAGTATTTTATTCTTTTCATTGCAATATGAATGGAATTGTTTCCTTAATTTCTCTTTCTATTTTCTCATTATTAGTGTAGAGGAATGCAAGGGATTTCTGTGTGTTGGTTTTATATCCTGCAACTTTTCTATATTCATAGATTAGCTCTAGTAAAATTCTGGTGGAGTCTTTAGGGTTTTCTATGTAGAGATGAAACTGGAGCCTATTATACAGAGTGAAGTAAGTTCGAAAGAGAAACATCAATACAGTATATTATCACATATATATGGAATTTAGAAAGATGATAACGGTGATCCTCTGTGCAAGACAGTAAAAGAGAAACAGATGTAAAGAGAAACAGATGTAAAGAACAGACTTTTGGACTATGTGGGAGAAGGTGGGTGTGGAATAATTTGAGAGAATAGCATTGAAACATATATACTACCATATATATAATATATGTGCAAGTTTGATTCCTGAAGAAGGGCACTCAAAGCCTGGGACAACCCCGAGGAATGGGTGGGGAGGGAGGTGGAAGGGGGATGCAGAATGTGGGGACACATGTATACCCGTGGCTGATTCATGTCAATGTATGGCAAAATCCGACACAATATGTATAAATAATTAGCCTTCAATTAAAATAAATTAAAGTTAAAACAAAACACAAAGTCCAGAGGTATTATCTGTGAAGAGGTCTTAATTGTCTAGGTAATCTCTGAATCTCCTTTCAGTTCTCTTGTTTTTATTTGGCCAAAGGTTAACTAATCCATGTCTGAGGACTTGCATGTGAACCTATCAACACTCTTTTTTTTTTTTTTTAAAGGGAAGGTACATATGCATGTATGTGTGCTCAGTTGCTTGAAAATGAAAAGTGAAGTCGCTTAGTCCTTGTCTGAATCTTTGAGACCCCGTGGGCTGTAGCCTACCAGGCTCCTCTGTCCATGGGAGTCTCCAGGCAAGAATACTGGAGTGGCTTAGCCATGCCATACTCTTTGTAACCCCATGAACTATAACTTGCCAGGCTCTTCTGTCCATGAAATTTCCCAGACAAGACTTCCAAAGTAAAGCAATTCAAGTTTCTCAGTTTGGAAAAATATTAAAAGGGTGATACATTTGGGTTAACAGAATGGATTCTATTCCTGAAAAGCTAAATTAACTTTTAGACATATGACAGAATTTTAACATAAGCCTAGTACTTTATTTACTTAAGTTTTTGCTTATTATATATTATATTTTATGTCAATACTTTTCAAACCAATTTAGAAGTGTTAACAAATAAACCTAATGATATTTATTTTAAACAAAACAATATAGGCTAGTAAATTTGAAGATCAAGTGAACTTATCAGGCAAGCAGATTTCACTTCCAATTTTAATCTTGTTGAATCAAAGCATTTTATAGATGGGAGGAATTACAGTGCAGTTTAATCAAACTTTTGATGTGAACACAAAGGCTAAGCCAGAGTGCTTACATGACTTGCCCAGGGCAAAAGGCTAGGTATGGGAAGTTGGTTGGTGGCAGAGAAAGATCTAAAAAAATAAGTTCTTGTGTCTCTGAGAATATTGTCCTTGTCCTTGGGGAAATTTGGATGGGGCAAAGCTAAGAATGTCAGCAGTTCTCAAAAGGATTTGGACTTCCATTAGCTTTGGGCAGAATAAAAGAGGAAAAATAAGTATGTGACTTTTGAGCTCCTATTGAAATAAAGAATTAAGAATATTCTTAAGATTTATCCCCAGTTTGATTTTCTTTCTCCTCAGCTTCATAATTTTCTAGGAAAAGATTTTCATCAACAATTTAAGAGTCATTCAATGATTGGTTACTTCCAGACTCTGTGGACCTGAAATTCCACTTTTCTTTGTATCTCAGTGCTTTCACCCTTTCATTTCTTCTTTAAAAGGAGTGGCTGCCTTCAGAAGAGATCAAGAGAGTATGGGTTGAAACTTATCATGTGATTATTTCATGGTCTACTTAAGCAAAATTACAGTTAGTACATTTGTTGGTAGAATGCTCTAGAAGGTCACTTACCCATACATTTCAAGGAAGTATGATCTACTATTGTTAGATCTTGTATTCTTTAAATTTTCTTGGTTCTGCCTTCAAAATAAATGTGGACATTTCTCAACATCTTTACTACTATTGTTCTGGTCTAAATCACCATAATCTCTCACCTAAGTTATCCTGTTTTGGCTCCAGAGTTCTTTCAGTCTGTTCTCCTCACAGTAGTCAGACTGATCCTGTTCTGATCCTACATGAATGCATTTAAGCTAAGTTGACAAGCATGTCCAACTCTGTGCGACCCTATGGATTGTAGATCCCCAGGCTCCTCTGTTCATGGGGCTTCTCCAGGCAAGAATACTGGAGTAGGTCTTATCACCTGCATTAGCAGGTGGGTTTTTTTTTTTTTTTTTTTCCACTAGTGCTACCTGGGAAACCTGCTTTCATCCTACATCTTTGCTCAAAACCGTCTGATAGCTTTCCATATCATTTAGGGCAATACTGGTGGCTCAGATGGTAGAGTCTGCCTGCAATGCAGGAGACCTGATTTCAATCCCTGGGTCAGGAAGATCCCCTGGAGAAGAGAATGGTAATCCATCTCAATATTCTTTCCTGGAGAATTACATGGACAGAGGAGCCTGGTGGGTTACAGTCCATGGGGTCCCAAAAAGTTGAACATGACTGAGTGACTAACACACTAGGGCAATATAGACATACATACATTAATACATATTTAAATTAAGTATTTCTTAAAATTAAGATTTACAATGGTACTTTTAGCCTACTCTTGTACTTCTTGAACTTCTTTTCCTTTCCTCAGCTGTTTGCTTACCTTGTTCTAGTAAACTGACCTCATTGATATTCCTTAATTATACAAGGTATACTCTGTCTTCAAGGCTTTGTGCATGCTGTTCCCTCCAGCTTCCATGCTTCTCCTCAGAAAGACAAGATTTCTCATTTCTTTCAAGTTTCACTCAAATAGTACCTTCTCCATGAGGCCTTCCCAGAGCACTTTTAAAAATTAAAGTTAAAAAATTTACAAAGTCAAACCTGTATCTCCCATGGTTAGTATGTAGAAGGGACTAAGTAAATATTAATTCAATGAATGAAGGGCTATGACTTGTGCCCCATTAGCTGTGACATAGATATCTTCTTGTTTCTACTTTGTCTTGGGTAGCATAAAATAACATGTGTAGATCTGAGAGGTGCAAATCCAGAACTGGAGTGAAATCTCCATATGGCCTTGGACTCAAGACTCTACAGTCTCTGGAATGACAGCAACAACAAAAATGAAAGTATTCACTTTGTTTTTATTTTAAAAAGTCAGGATGATTAAGAAATAAAAAAATCTGATTATTACCATCTATATCTGCATAATTTTATAGAAGAAAACATTTTAATTCTAAAAGAGTAGGAAAGATATAGTTTTAGAATAAGGAACATGTCTCCAAATTAAAAAAAAAATCGCTTCACAGAAACCCTGTACACTGTCTTAATTTTCTCTCTTTGTTTACTCTGGAAGGTGGGTCCATAAGAAACACAAGCTTTGGACTCTAGACTTTCAATTCTGCTGTGACTGTGTCACAGTCATCTGCAGAGAGAGCAAACTCCCTCCCACAAGGCAGCAGACAGAACGGTGCTTGTTTCTTCACTTTATCATCAAAAGACAAAACTAAGGGTTTAATAAAAAATGTGGGGGTTAAGATTTTGTATACAGAAACAAGAGTGACAATTTTAAGACTTAAATGCCCATCCTACATTCCTTTTTAAGTTCAAGCATCTGAATGTTGACTTATTTGATTTTACCAAGCATAAATTGTATCATTAAGAAATGAGAGTTAAAGAGAAACTATTAAAACCTCAAGGAGGAGTGTTAATCATTTGAATTTTGCCATGGAACAGACTGGAAGCTTGAGAAGCCCAAAACAAGATTCAAAATTTTTAGGGCTTCTTAATAAAGCCATTTCTACAGAAGCTGACCCCTTGCTTGCTTTTAGAGCTTTGTCGGGGTAGAGGGTGGGGGGTAACAGTATATTTTTTGAGGTTTTAAGATGGTTGATTATGAAAAGGTCTAAAAGGTAAAAAATGGTGAAACCTCTTGGTTAATAGTATATGATAACGAGCAATTTATGAAACCACAGGCATAATAAAATGAGGAGAAGTTTAGATTCCAATTTCTTTATGAGACTAGCTTTCTAACTGATGCACATTTTTCAGCACATTTTGAATCCATGAGATGTTTCTCCTTTTTGATGTCAAAAGTTAAACTTATGCAAAATAGACTGAAATTGAGAGCTTCCATAAAGCAATTTTGGGGTATGTTATAATATAGGAAACTACATCTTTCAAACCTTCTCCATATATGGGAACACAGCACATCAACATCCATTATGCTGTATTAATAAGGCATTCTAAATGCTGTGGGTACATGCTGCAGGTATGTATGGAAATTTCTATCAAGACAAATCTTTTCACATTCACATATCACATTATGTTTATTAAGCTCCCCTATGAGTTATGTTGTGAATTTTGAGGGAGAGTATTGGAATTTGAAACAGAATAATGTACTTCTGGACTACCTACTAGTGGTTTATACACTGTAGAAGAATACATATGTTTTAGTGCCAATAACAGGGTGTTACAGTTTGACATGGGTAGTAATTTGATAATTAAAGATTTTTAGACAAGATCTATGAGAAAAGGCTTGTGTTCATCAGTTTATAATGGGAGAAAACTTTAATTTATGAAAAGAAGAATTTATTGACTTAAAAATGAATAGAGTTTTCATCTCTTATGGATATATCCCAAACAGTGGGGATTGTTGGATCATATGATAGCTTTATTTTTAGTTTTTAAAGAAATTCCATACTATTTTCTATACAGACTGCGCCATTGTATATTTCCACCAACAGTGTAGGAGGTGCTCGTTTTTCTCCACCCTCTCCAATATTTATTATTTGTAGACTTTTTGATGATAACCATCTGACTTGTGTAATTCAACAAAATAAATGCACCCCAATTTTCATAGCAACATTATTTACAATAGTAAAGATATCAAGGTTATGGTTTTTCAGTAGTCATGTATGGATGTGAGAGTTGGGCTGTGAAGAAAGCTGAGCGCTGAAGAATTTATGCTTTTGAACTGTGGCGTTGGAGAAGACTCTTGAGAGTCCAAGGACTGCAAGGAGATCCAACCAGTCCATTCTAAAGGAGATCAGTCCTGGGTGTTCTTTGGAAGGAATGATGCTAAAGCTGAAACTCCAGTACTTTGGCCACCTCATGCAAAGAGTTGACTCATTGGAAAAGACTCTGATGCTGGGAAGGATTGAGGGCAGGAGGAAAAGGGTACGACAGAGGATGAGATGGCCAGATGGCATCACCAACTCGTTGGATGTGGGTTTGGGTGAACTCCGGGAGTTGGTGATGGACAGGGAGGCCTGGCGTGCTGCAGTTCATGGGACCGCAACGAGTTGGACATGACTGAGTGACTGGACTGAACTGAACTGAACTGAAAGATATGAAAACAAGCCAAGTGCCCATCAACACATGATTAGTTTAAGAGGATGTGATATAATGAAATATCTCTCAGTCCAACAAAGAATTAAATATTGCTATTTGCAGCAGCATGGATTGACCTAGAGAATATCATACTAAATGGCATATGTAAGACAGACAAAGATTATATGTTATCCCTTATATGTGGAATGTAAAAAGTAATGTAAATATATCCATATACAAAATAGAAACAGAAAATAAACTTACAGTTACCAAAATGGAAACTGAAGGAAAGAGGACTAAATGAAGAGTATGGGATTAACAGATAAAAATCACTATACATAAAATAGGATTTACTATAGAGTATAGAGACTTATTTATATTCAACATCTTATAATAATCAATAATGGAAAATAATCTGAAAATTATATGACTGAATCACTTTGTTGTATATCCCAAACTAAGACAATATTGTAAATCAACTATACTTCAATCAAACAAGAAAAAAAAATGAATAAAAGCTTTCAGGGATTTTAATCTACTATTCAAAGTAAATAAGAATTTTTTGAAATTTTGTAATATTATCTATCTATAATAACTTGTGAAATAAGAGTCAAATTATTTTAAAACATAAAAATTTGTTTTGGCAGTAATAACAAAGCAATCTGAAAATACTTCTATAGCTGTAATTAATTCATCTAAACTTATAAAGGTTTAGATAAGGTAGGCTCGAGTTTACATTTTCTTTAGTTATCAATGAAATTTTGTAAAAAATAAAAACAAATTAAAGTTGATTATGGTTAAAATATACTTTATGTAAATTTCTTTGTAAGATCATTATGGAAATTATGTTAGTTATATATAGTATAATTTTGTCTTATGTAGAAATGTTTACCATTATATATTTCTATATATATTGAATTTTATAATTTGATATATTTATTCAATTTTATACAATTTTATATTGTACAATATATTTATTCAATATATTTATTGAATGAACACCAAGGAAACAAGATTCTCTCCATTTTTGTTTCTATTCTTATAATGGTTTCCTTTCATTAAGCTTTTTTTTGGGGGGGAGTCATTTAGTCTCTATCTCATTTTATTTGGCTATATTTATTGTACAATAAATATATTGTACAATATAAAAGTGAAAAGTGAAAGTGTTAGTCACTCAGTTGTATCTGACTCTGCGACTTCATAGATGCAGGAGCCTGTCAGGGTCCTCTGTCCCTGGGAATTCTCCAGGTAAAAATATTGGAGTGGGTAGCTGTTCCCTCCTCCAGGGTGTCTTCTTGAGCCAGGGATTAAACCCAGGTCTGCATTGCACACAGATTTTTTTTTACCGCCTGAGCCACCAGAGAACGGAGGGTGTTATGATTATCTCTATTTCACAAATAGAGAAGCTGATTATAGGAATTAAGTACCAACCATTATTAACAAACTGGAAATAAGACTAAATGTGTAATTTGTGATCCTTATTTTGAATCTTTAGTCCATTAATTCTTAGATATTATTGATTGCACTTATATAAGATTTTAAGACAGCATCCCATACAAACATAATACATTTTCAAGGAAGAACATCTTTACTATTTTATAGCCAAATAAAATGAGATAGAGACTAAATGACTCCCCCCTCCCCCCCCCCCCCCAAAAAAAAAAGCTTAATGAAAGGAAACCATTATAAGAATAGAAGCAAAAATGGAGAGAACTTGTTTCCTTGGTATTCATTCAATAAATATTTATTGAGCACCTTTCTATATTTAGATATAGTAATTTAGACTTGAGAAATAAAGAGAAATGAAGCTAGTTCGTGCCCATGAACAGCTCACACTGTCAGGAGAGGCAGGAATCTTCCTCCACAGTATGAAAGAGGACATGAACATAAGTAACTTTCCTACAAGGTTGAAATTAGCAGGTATAACTCAAGAGCTCAAGATACACTACTGTGAAAGTTCAATAGCAATAGCTTCTTTTACTAGAGTGAGTAAAATCTGCCATAGATATGTCTCCATAGCATCAGAAAGGAAGGAGACAAAGCCACAGCAGTAGATGGCAGGCTAGAGGAAGCCTGCATATAGATGGGGTAGGACAAGAGCCTTGTCTCTCAAAATTTGTATGGGGACATGGGAGACACTGAAGAAGTAGATGAAATTCTATTGAGTATCAAGAACTAGAAAAGTTCTCAAAGAAGAAAGCTGTGCTAGTAGGTGCCTGAAAGTCAATTTCAGGGAATGGTCACATTTCAGGCCTCTGTCTGTCATTAGTCATTACCCTGTCACCAAGACAGAGACAGTGTTTCTTTAGTGCAGTAGTTCTCTAAATTGGGCTTCCCTGATGGCCCAGAGTGTAAAGAAACTGCCTGCAATGTGGGAGACCTGGGTTTGATCCCTAGGTTGGGAAGATCACCTGATGGAGGGCATGGCAATTCAGTCCAGTTTTATTACAAGGAGAATCCCATGGACAGAAGAACCTGGCAGGCTACACATGGGTTCACAAAGAGTTGGACAGGACTGAACGACTAACATTTCCTTCACAGTGTGTAAGAGGGCTTCCCTGATGGCTCAGATGGTAAAATATCTGCTTGCAATGCAAGAGGTGTGTGTTTGATCCCTGGGTTGAGAAGATCCCCTGGAGAAGGGAATGGCAACCTACTCCAGTCTTCTTGCCAGGAGAATCCCATGGACAGAGGAGCCTGGTGGGCTACAGTCCATGGGATCGCAAAGAGTAGGACATGATTAGGTGACTTACATTACTATACAGTGTATAATACATTTTTGTGTTATTTATATACCATATACTGGAGAAGGAAATAGCAACCCACTCCACTACTCTTGCCTGGAAAATCCCATGGATGGCGGAGCCTGGTAGGCTGCAGTCTATGGGGTTGCTAAGAGTCGGACATGACTGAGCGACTTAACTTTCACTTTCCACTTTTTGGCATTGGATAAGGAAATGGTAACCCACTCCAGTGTTCTTGCTTGCAGAATCCCAGGGACGGGGGATCCTGGTGGGTTGCCGTCTATGGGGTCGCACAGAGTCAGACACGACTGAAGCAACTTAGCAGCAGCAGCAGGCAGAACTCTTGCCTGGAAAATCCCATGGATAGAGGAGCGTGCTAGGCTACAGTCCATGGGTTGCAGAGTCAGACACAACTGAGAAACTTAATTTTCACTTTCATATACTATATACAAATTTGTAAACATTTGCATGTTAAATATTTATTAGTGTATATTAGTAAAACACATGTCATGTAATGGATGCATCCCTCATGTGTAAATCAAGTTTTCTATATCTGATCATAGAATATTTTAACTGATGAAGAAAATTCTTTATTTAAAATTTGTCAACATAAACAACCTTTTTTGATTTGCTTTGCTCAAATCTTACAAAATTATGTACAATGTTTAATAATGAAATTAAAAATAGTAAAAAAATTAAAATATATTTTAGTATACATGGAACAGAGAATAGCATGCTTCAGTTTCTTAGATTTTCAATTTAATGTTAACATTTCTAGAAATAGAAAGGACTACTTTGTATTTTATGACAAAAAATGAATAATTGTCTTAATTATCCCTTAATCTCATACATATATTGATCAGAAACCCTTGAATCAAATGCACTATACTAATTAGTTGTGTTTATTAGGATGATATTAAAATTTATTGAAGACTATTTGCAGCAAGCTGACATTTAAACAATCAGCCTGGATACATTTTCTCTTTGTTAGTACATCAACTTGCTGCTGGCATGCTTAAGGCTGGGATATCTGCTTGAATACACAGGAAACTGAACTTATCCCTTAAGGCCAATCAGTGTGGAAGCTAAAATAGGTCTTTATGTAGCAGGACAATAATACTTACACCTGCAAATTTTTTTCAATATTTTTATGTTTTGCTGTATATTTCTAGGTAAAAGGCATATTTTCCATAGCTCTTTGATTCACTTAAGATCTTTTATATCTTCTTGTCTGTAAAATGCTACTGTGTTTCCCATAGACAATACTAGCATTGCTCTTCCCAAACACATTTCACTAGTGTGACCAAAGTGTAATTGCATGCTACCATGTCATTCTCTGTTTAGTGACACTATATTTAAGTCTGCTGATTTTAACACAGAATGGTCAGAGCTTTGTAATGGATAGTGCCAAGTGTATAAGCAGCATATGTGGGATAATTTGGGGCCTGAGACATAATTTGTCCTTAAATATTTTCTCACTGATCTATTATATTTGCACAGATTAATTTACCATGTTAATAGTTACTAGATATTATAAAAATATTGAAGAATTGAGATATGGAAGATGGAATATGTATGTGTGTGTGTATGTGTATAAGTATAAAGACAGCAACCTCTAGAACTGTGTCAGCTTTTCTTTCCCTCTGCTAATGTTTTCTAACTAATTATTTTCCTGTTTTTCCAAAGTCAAGACAATTAACAATAGTTTATTATAACCATCCTTTACATTGACTGTTTTGAAACAACTAATCAACATATGAATAAAAATAGTTTTGAAATAGAAAAGCATGGTAAAGTGATTGTTGATGAAATGTTGCTTTCCTTAAAATAAATAATTGAGACAATAGCCATGGATTATGTTTAAAAAACACTAAATAAATTTAATAAATATTGATCATGTAAAAATAGTAACATAACAAATACAACTGAAAGATGGTTGAACATAGGTAGGAAACAATATAAGGGCACTATATTCCATATCTTATAAAGCACAAAGCTAATTAGCATTAAAAAAAAAAAAACATACAGGGGAAGCAAGATGGTACAGTAGGAGGAAATGGAACTCATTTTCCCCCAAAACACATAAAAAATAAATCTACATGTAGAACAATTCTCACAGAGAACTAACTAAAAACTGGCAGAAGACATTCTGTATAATCAAAGCTTCAAGAAATATCTCCACATAACCAAGTAGGATGGGAAAAAAGGCATCAGATCGGGACCTGGGAGGGATATGTAACAAAGAAACTGTCTGTATGGGCAGACCTTAGCCCTTAGGAGTGAGCAGGTCAGGCTACAATCTGGGCATCACAGTCCTGAGGCCCTGCAAGTATGTTGTCTGCTGGGAGAACCACTGGGATGGAGGCAAGAGCTAGAGAGAACTAGAGTCTATTTGTGAGGAGCACCTGCAAGCCACTTTGCCAAGCATCAAGGCAGAGAGTGCCTTGCACTGGTGGCTGCCTGCTCACCCCGGTCCCCAGTCTGAATGGGGTGGGCACAATGGCCCATGAACTCCACGCTACAGTCATGCACTAGACTGGGGATACACACAACAGAGAAAGAGACAAGACTTCGAGCTGGTTCTGGGTAGAACAAAGACCTTTCGATAGGCAGTCCTCTGTGATTGCATGAGCCTGACTTGTTTCACTCGACCCCTTCCCTGACAGTGCAGCAACAGCTATGGAGCAGGGAGGAAGTCTCACCTCACATCCTGCACAAGTTTTAAACTCCCCAACACCAACCACACACCCTTTAAGGGGATAACAACCAGCACACACTGAGGACAGATGTGGCTGGCATACATATTAAAACCAGGACTGCTAACAAAGACAGTTGAAGCAGGGATGCTCCCACAGAAAAAGACCCCTTCAAGATCATAGTATATAACTCTTTCTTCAAAATGCACAGAGACAGCAAAAGTTAAGTAAAATGAAAAGACAGAGAAACTACTCTCAATTGGAAGAGCAAGAGAAATTCCCTGAAAGAACAGATAATGAAACAGAACTCACCAATCCACCAGATCCCAAGTTAAAACCAGATAAAACTACAAAAGCTACTTTAAATTATCTTTTATACTATCCAATTTGTATATAATATGAGGATACACTTATCTGAGTTGCCATTTTCTGAGCTAAGGTGTCAGGGGTTATGAGTTGCAGTACATCAATAGCAAGTATCACCAACTTGAACCCATAAATTCAAAGAATATAAGCTTTATTTGTCCCCATTCTTTTTCAATTGAATATGAATGTTTTATTGTGTAATGTGCACTTCTTATTAAACTGCAAGCCAAACCACTTTTTATTACTACTACTATGCCGTTTCAGGTATTTATGGTAATAGTTCAGCCTTGTAGATACTTGAATTTTCTTGGGCTCAAAAGTCAATGTGGATGATGACTGCATCCATGAAATTAAAAGACACTTGCTCCTTGGGAGAAAAGCTATGACAAACCTCGACAGCATAGTAAAAATCAAAGACATCACTTTGCCAACAGTCTTTGCTGTCAAGGCTCCATATAGTCAAAGCTATGGTTTTTTTCAGTAGTCATGTCAGATGTGAGAGTTGGACCATAAAAAAGGATGAGTGCCAAAGAATTCATGCTTTCAAATTGAGGTGCTGAAGAAGACTCTTGAAAGTCCCTTGGACTGCAAGGAGATCAAACCAGTCAATCCTAAAGGAAATCAACTCTGAATATTCATTGGAAGGACTGATGTGGAAGCTGAAGCTCCAAAACTTTGGCCACCTGGTGTGAAGAGCTGACTCATTGAAAAAGGCCTTGGTGCTGGGAAAGATTGAGGGCAAAAGAAGAAGAGAGTGGCAAAGGATAAGATTGTTGGATAGCATCACTGACTCAATGGACATGGATTTGAACAAAGTCTGGGTTATAGTGGAAGACAGAGGAGCTTGCCATGCTACAGTCCATGGGCTGTAGAGTAGGACACGACTTAGTGACTGAACAACAAGTCATCTCAAACCCAGAATGACCAAAATTGAATTTATTGTCTTCCTTACTACAGGAAGCCCACCAGGTTCCTCTGTCCATGGGATGCTCTAGGCAAGAATACTGGACTGGGTCGCCATGCCCTCCTCCAAGGGATCTTCTTGACCCAGGGACTGAATCTGCATCTCTTATGTTTCCTGCATTTCAGGCAGATTCTATACCACTAGTGCCACCTGGCAAGCCCTTTATATGTCATATCTATGCCTAATTAAGTTGATAAAACTTCAAGTAAGTGAATGAAAGTGAAGCAAGTGAAGACTGAGAAGTTCTCAACATTTCTCCTACCTTTAAATTCCACAAATGGCATCTCTACAATCTGCTGACTTGTCTATAAGATTTGAAAACCTGCTGAGATGTAACTTTGTCATATACATGTCTGGAACCATCATCAACTCCATGGGAACTAGGAACCAGCAGGGAAAAGTGCTTTTCTCTTCCCACTTCTTATCTCATGTATCTTTTGGATTTTTTGTAAATGGCCTTGAGATGACATTGAGGAAACTTAGATAAATCTTAGCATTTTGAAATTCAAGTCCAGTGCAATTCCCATTCCACTTAATCTATTTTATAGTCTTTTCATTTTTAAGACTAAACCCCTACATTAGTTTCCTAAATCGTTACCTTGTCTATAGTTTCTATGTGTGTGTGTGTGTGTGTGTGTGTGTGTGTGTGTTTGTGTGTGTGTGCTCAGCCATGTCCAACTCTTTGATACATGGACGGTAGCCTGCTAGGTTCCTCTGTCCATGGAATTTTTCCAAGCAATTATACTGGAGTGGATGGCCATTTCCACTGATGGAAATGGAGTGGATGGCCATTTCCACCATATTCCTCTGATACAAGGATTGAACCCGTGTCTCCTGCATTTGCAGGTGAATTCTTTACCACTAGCACCACCAAGCTTCTATTTCCTTCCACTAACACGCCATCTGGTGTCAGTGATTTTTTAAAACACAAATCAGTCACTTTACTGCCCAATTAGAAAATGTGCCATTGAATTTCTCAACACACAGAATGGAGTAATTGTTAAGAGCAACAGAGATGAGAGATCTTAGATATCAGGCTAAGGAGTTTGGGTTTTATTTAATATGGAATAAGTATAATGATTTTTCAGGAGGGAGTAAAATAATTAAAGTGGTGTTTTGAAAATGTCTTCCAGTATCAGATCAATTGCTTTCTCTTGATTTTAATAAAGCTCCTAGTTTTAGGTCATAGCAGCTATTTTTTGTGGGTCTATTTTATGTCATTTTCACTTTAATCTGCACATGTTTCATGCTCCAGTTTACTTTCATAGTCCCATGTTTCCCTAACTCAGTCCCCCACCGCCACTTTACTTTTCTCTGTTTGAGTCTACAACTTTAAATTTATATTTATATATAGATAAAAAAGCTTTCTGCTTCTCTACTCCCAATTTATGTCATCTAAAGAAAATGGACCTACAAGACCTTTTAGAAATAGCACTCAAAAAAGATGTCATTTTTATTATAGGGGACTGGAATGCAAAAGTAGGAAATCAAGAAACACTTGGAGACAGACAAATTTGGCCTTGGAATACAGAATGAGGCAGGGCAAAGGCTAATAGACTTTTGCCAAGAGAATGTACTGGTCATAGCAATCACCCTCTTGCAACAACACAAGAGAAGACTGTACATATGGACATCACCATATGGCCAACACTGAAATCAGATTGATTATATTCTTTGCAGCCAAAGATGAAGAAGCTCTATACAGTCAGCAGAAACAAGACCAGGAACTGACTGTGGCTCAGATCATGAACTCCTTATTGCCAAATTCAGACTTAAGTGAAGAAAGTAGGGAAAATCATGAGACCATGCAGGTATGACCTAAATCAAATCCCTTACAGTTATGCAGTGAAAGTGACAAATAGGTTTAAGGGACTAGATCTGACAGACAGAGTGCCTGATAAACTACAGACAGAGGTTCATGACACTACAGGAGACAGGGATCAAGACCATCCCTGAAAAAAAAGAAATGCAAAACAGCAAAATGGCTGTCTGAGGAGGTCTCACAAATAGCTGTGAAAAGAAGAGAAGCAAAAAGCAAAGGAGGAAAGGAAAGATATATCATTTTGAATGCAAAGTTCCAAAGAATAGCAAGGAGAGATAAGAAAGCCTTCTTCAGTGATCAATGCAAAAAAATAAAGGAAAACAATAGAATGGGAGAGACTAGAGATCTCTTCAAGAAAATTAGAGATACCAAGGGAACATTTCATGCAAAGATGGGCTCAATAAAAGACAGAAATGGTATGGACCTTACAGAAGCAGAAGATATTAAGAAGAGGTGGCAAGAATACACAGAAGAACTGTACAAAAAAGATCTTCATGACCTAGATAATCACGATGGTGTGATCACTCACTTAGAGCCAAACATCCTGGAATGTGAAGTCAGGTAGGCCTTAGGAAGCATCACTATGAACAAAGCTAGTGGAGGTGATGGAATTCCAGTTGAGCTATTTCAAATCCTGAAAGGTGATGCTGTGAAAGTGCTGTACTCAGTATGCCAGCAAATTCGGAAAACTCAGTAGTGGCCACAGGACTGGAAAAGGTCAGTTTTCATTCCAGTCCCAAAGAAAGGCAATGTCAAAGAATGCTTAAACTACCACACAATTGCACTCATCTCACACACTGGTAAAGTAATGCTAAAAATTCTCCAGGCCAGGCTTCAACAATATGTGAACTGTGAACTTCCAAATGTTCAAGCTGGTTTTAGAAAAGGCAGAGGAACCAGAGATCAAATTGCCAACATCCACTGGATCATCAAAAAAACAAGAGAGTTCCAGAAAAACATCTACTTCTGCTTTATTGACTTTGCCAAAGCTTTTGCCTGTGTGGATCACAATAAACTGTGGAAAATTCTGAAAGAGGTGAGAATACCAGACCACCTGACCTGCCTTTTGAGAAGCCTGTATGCAGGTCAGGAAGCAACAGTTAGAACTGGACATGGAACAACAGACTGGTTCCAAATAGGAAAAGTAGGACATCAAGGCTGTATATTGTCACCCTGCTTATTTAACTTCTATGCAGAGTACATCATGAGAAACACCGGACTTGATGAAGCACAAGTTGGAATCAAGATTGCTGGGAGAAATATCAATAAACTCAGATATGCAGATGACACTACCCTTATGGCAGAAAGTGAAAAAGAGCCTCTTGATGAAGTGAAAGAGGAGAGGGAAAAGTTGGCTTAAAGATCAACATTCAGAAAACTAAGATCATGGCATCCGGTCCCATCACTTCATGGCAAATAGATGGGGAAACAGTGTCAGACTTTATTTTTTGAGGGCTCCAAAATCACTGCAGATGGTGATTGCAGCCATGAAATTAAAAGATGCTTACTCCTTGGAAGGAAAGTTATGACCAACGTAGGCAGCATATTAAAAAGCAAAGACATTACTTTGTCAACAAAGTTCTGTCTAGTCAAAGCTATGGTTTTTCCAGTAGTCATGTATGGATATGAGAGTTGGACTATAAAGAAAGCTGAGCACTGAAGAATCGATGCTTTTAACTATGGTGTTGGAGAAGACTCTTGAGAGTCTCTTGAACTACAAGGAGATTCAACTAGTCCATCCTAAAGAAGATCACTCCTGGCTGTTCATTGGAAGGACTGATGTTGAAGCTGAAATTCCAATATTTGGGCCATCTGATGTGAAGAGCTGACTCATTTGAAAAGACCCTATGTTGGGCAAGATTGAGGGCAGGAGGAGAAGGGGACGACAGAGGATGAGATGGTTGGATGGCATCACCGACACAATGGACATGAGTTTGGGTGGACTCTGGGAGTTGGTAACAGACAGGGAAGCCTGGAGTGCTGCAGTTCATGGGGTCGCAAAGGGTTGGACACGATTGAGTGACTGAACTGAACTGAAGTGAAAGAAAGTGGAAACAATCACAGTAGATCAGAAAATATTTCCCTTTTCTTTGAACATTTCCCGAAACAAATATCAGGACCTCTGTTAATATATGTTGACATGAAATAGGGAATATATCTTATAACTGGGCCATTTTAAGAGTCTCTGTAGCAAGGTCTTCCCAGGTTGTGCTAGTGGTGAAGAGCACACCAGCCAATGCAGGAGACAAATAGATGCAGTTTCGATTTCTCAATTGGGAAAATTCCCTGGAGGAAGAAATGGCACCCACTCCAGTATTCTTGCTAAGAAAATCCCATGGACAGAGGAGCCTGGAGGGTTACAGTCCATAGAGTTGCAAAGAGTTGGACACAACTGAGTGTCTGAGCATGTGCATGTGCTGGTATAAGGACTAAATATAGGTAGTTGATCATGTTTCAATTTAAACTACCTGGCACAGTCCCTTTGTTTTCCACAAAGACAACTGCAGGATTTATTTCCAGATTCCAGCAGTCATTGCTACCTACTTTTGTCACTGGCAGATGAGTTTGTAAATTAAAGTCATTCTATATACATCCTCTGAAGTCTTCTCGATTCTTAACAGATTCACTGAGTAAGAAGATTACATATTAGGAGACATTTCTTGACTCCATGTCGCTCCTAAAGAATCAGTTATTGTTCTTGCATTGTCAGAAATCAGGACATTAACTTCAAATGGACTTGATTTTTCAATTCCTAATTTTAGACATGTCCTCAGTTAAAATCTCTCTCTTACTTGCAAACTGAATGGTTTTCCATAAGTTACTAAACCTAAGTGAGTTTTACTCTTCTCATCTGTAAAAGAGTTATAATGGTATCTCCTTTATACCATTATACTTTTTATACCATAGAGAATTAGAGATTATAAGTCTGTATAAGTGTGTATATGTGAACATCACTGACATAGTATCCAATAAATAGAACTATAATTTTTATGTGATTCTATGACTCTTTTCCCTATTGTAAGTCTGTCTGGGAATACTGGGAACTCTGTGTCCTCCTTCCCATTAAGGAGAAATTTTCAGTTTGTAATATTAAAGCTATTTTCTGAGATAAATTTGAAAATTGTCTCTATACATTTAAGAGGCTGAATATAAGCAATCTCATGTCAAAAACCACATCTTGCGATTCTGCATAGAACAGGAGGTAATCTCTTAAGACATGAGGCTATAATGTTTTCAGATAAACCATTTCTCAAGAATTGTACTACAGATTTTTAAAAGTTTTGTTACACCATGTATGAAAAATCAGATCATGGGGCACACAAAAATTGAAAATCTGAAAGCCTAACACTTTTATTGAAAACACAGATTTGTCTCACCAGTCTTTCATCTTCTAGAAAATCTGTTGACTGGCAAAATGTCATGTTTAAATCTCTCCTTATTTTGAATTGTGATCAGGAGGCACAAGCTTCCTTAAATATGATTTTCATCTATTTTAGTAGCCTCTCTACCCTGTACTGGCAGCCTCAGTGCTGCTAAGCACTAGTAAAAGGGCTTAGCCGCATTTCCAACATATGGAATCATCTGGGTACATACCACATACAGAGTTGGAGGTGGCTATTGTGCCAACCACAGTTTCTCATGCATAAAAGATGTAAGATTGGCTACATCATTTGTCCACATTTAAAAGTCCGTCTGGACTCAGCATGAATACTGTGTCTCTTAAATATACCAAAACAGCTTGGGAGATTTTATTTTTCCCTCAACAACACCCAGAAGCACTTGATCAGTTGAAAAATAAAGTAAATTTTGTGGAGGAGTAACAATAATATATTTGAAATATCCATAGCTGTTACCCTTCACCTGTATTTTAAAATGACTAATCCTATTTAATTCATATTTGTTATGTCAATTGTCAGGTAGAAATAAAATCTTGTGGACCCGTTTTAATGGCTAAAAATAGTGTTACAATAAAATTCTAACTGAAAAAGCAGACCTGTTTCACTGATGATATCTTAAAAAGGCACAACATATTAGAAGTGTTTACTGCATGTTTTTTTATTATGTGCACTAAAATTCTTTATACCAGAAACATATTAAGTAGTTTGACAGAATCTGGGACTCATTATTGAATTGTTGTATATATAAGAAAGCAAATTCAGTTAATAAACATTGATTTAAATATAAATTATTAATTTTAAAATATTTATGCAGTATACTAGAATGAAGGGAGACTTAATAAGTGAATATTTTTGCTTTTGAATATCACCATTAGTTTTCCCTCTGTTCTTCTGATGATGAAGATTATAAAATATTCAGCAGCAATATCATATAGCTCTACTTACTCTCAAGCTTTGTAACACTGATGAAAGAAGATAATTAAAAAAATATTCTTTTTATTTTTTAGCTTTCATTTTCTTTTACTTTTTGAAAGACGGTTATACCAGAATAGCTATGACATTCTTTTTTCATCCTCTGATTATTAAATAAAATTACAATATTTTAGTAAATCTATGAAATGAAAAGGATTAATTTTAAGATAAGTTGCTTTTTTTTAAGATGAATGACCTGAATTTATTTCTTTTTATTTCTTTTTTTTTAATTTATTTTATTTTATTTTTAAATTTACAATATTGTATTGGTTTTGCCATATACATGAGCAATTTTTCCAAAATAGAAATTTAACTTTTTTCTCCAGTTTGCTGTTTTTTCTTCTATATATTTTATGATTTGCTTCATTGTAATCAGTTAGCAATGCAATTGAGCAAATACTATGTCACTGACATTGTTATCTTATATTGAATTAAATTACTAGGCCCACGATGGAGCCACTCCTGCTGAGGGGTGGGGGTGGGGGCATGTCAGCAGACTGAAACTTAGATAACTTTTGTGGATTAAAAAGTGTTACTTGTTATATTAGTAAACAAACGATGTTTTGGCCATCAAGTCATCAGCCACTGTAGCCACCCCTGCTGTGTACCCTGAAGGTATTCAGGATGGAGAAAAACAGGATAGTGGCCCTAGACAGTCAAGTGAAAGTGAAAGTGAAGTTGCTCAGTCATGTCCGGCTCTTTGCGACCCCATGGACTGTAGCCTATCAGCCTCCTCCCTCCATGGGATTCCTCAGGCAAGAATACTGGAGTGGGTTGCCATTTCCTTCTCCCGGGGATCTTCCCGATCCAGGGACCGAACCCCAGTCTCTCGCATTCCAGGCAGATGCTTTAACCTCTGAGCCACCAGGGAAGCCCTGAGACAATTAAGGTGTCTATCAGATGATTTCGGCAATGGCACCCCACTCCAGTACTCTTGCCTGGCAAATCCCATGGACAGAGGAGCCTGGTAGGCTGCAGTCCATGGGGTCGCTAGGAGTCAGACACGACTGAGTGACTTCACTCTCACTTTTCACTTTCATGCATTGAAGAAGGAAGTGGCAACCCACTCCAGTGTTCTTGCCTGGAGAATCCCAGGGACGGGGGAGCCTGGTGGGCTGCCGTCTCCAGGGTCGCACAGAGTCGGACATGACTGAAGCGACTTAGCAGCAGCAGCAGCAGACTCTTGCATCGTTTCACATATTGAAAAGCCCTACATTCGTTAACTTGAGATGCCTTGTTTTCTTTAATTAACAATAATCTTTTGATGTTCTGACTACTTGGCTTTTGTTGCAAAAATATCTGTATATCCTGGCTCATCCCTTACCTCTTTGGGGTAGTCCCTCAAAGCTCTTTGAGAGGCTGCATCCAGGGCTTAAGTCCTTAGCAAGTTCATAAACATAATCCTCAGTGTTTAGTTTGTGCTTTTTTTTTTTTCCAATCAACACTCTTTTGTCCCTGTAAATGCTCTATTTAACCAGAAACCTAGTCATTCTTCAAACATCTAGTTTGAAAAACATTCTTGAAACATCTAGTCATTCTTCAAACATCAAGCCAACTCTGGGATTTATACTTATTTCTGTGTTCTTTATTCATTTTCTATTTTTTCTCTTTCTTATTTCTTATCCTTCATCCTATAAAAGGTTTCTGCCTTCTGCCTCATTTTGCAGTTCTCTGGAAGTTGGGAACAAAGACTGCTCACTTCAGGAAATGTTAGATAAAGTTTATTTGTAAATTTTCTTCCTTAATCATCTTAAACACTTGTGCAATATTTTATGAATTCTTTGTTTAATGTATATTTTTGGAATCTGTTCAGGTTTCAAGTAGATATTTTAGAATTTCCCAAGCTTGAAAACCACTTTATTCAATATTTTCAAGTGCAGCCTGGATATTCTGTTAGGTCATTTGAAAGCAATTGCTGAGCTTAAACACTTCCATTTTGGAATCTTTGGAGCTTTGCAAACAATGTTGCTCAATTAACATATGAAGAAACCTCCATTTCATCTATAGAAAGTGAGAGTCTTTTCCTATTTTGGATCTCCATAGATCTTCCCTTCCTTAAAAATCTATCATTGTTCTGGTTAAACATGGCAGACTGAATACAGAGGATTATTTTTTCTTCCTCCTGAAATTCAACTAAAATGACATTGCACTAAGGGAAAAACCCACAGAAGTACAGAAAATTGGATAAGATATGAGAGCACACTTGAGATATCAATAACATATTGGAAACAAAATATAGTGACTTATTTAGACAAGTAGAGGCAGATGAAAGCTGTGTGTTTGAAATGGAGGAAACAAGAATCAAGACAAATAATGCTGCACAACATCAATGTCTCAGGATTTGGAGGTGTCAGTTACTTCTGAAGGATGGACAATAAGTAGGACGAAATAATAGAAATAGAGTGGGTTAGTTTTCCAGATTTTCTCTTTAATCCTGCCAGGATAAAGTTAATTTACTGCCTGTGGAGGATAACAGCAGAGCTGAGGGTAAGGGCACTGTATTAAACAGAAGGAATAAGGTGAAAGTTTATATATTAAAAGGTGAAGAATCTCAGTCCCCTTTACAAACTAATTTCCAAGAATTGTGGCCATTATGGTTACATACAATAGACAGAAGACTGATGATTCTTCCTGGGGATATTGAGTATTCCAAGAACTTAAAGATTTAGCCCTTAGTCCAAGACCTAAGGAGTTGAAACAATAGATTCTTTCCTACTCATTCTGTAATGATGCAAATCACTCGACAAGCTTCAGCCATTGTTACAGAGCTTGTAGGCAGGTTTTTTTTGTTGTTGTTGTTATTATCTCAACTTTAAATAAGGACAAATAGACAAGGAATATCACACATTCAAAAAAGTCTGTAAGATTGAAGATGGAGATCAAAACAGAAAAGAACTTAAAGGGAACACAGAAATTCTTGGAACAGAAGAAGACTCAGAGGTAAGACAAAGTACTGTACTCATGAAGCAAAAAAGAGTAAGCTTTTGAAAAGAAACATTCAGAAATTTGAAAGAGGAAACCTAGAATTTAAATTTGGAAAATTAAAAAAAATGACAGCAGAAATTAAAAATTTAATAACCAAGTTAGAATAAAAAGTTAAGAAAAATCTCTTAAAGTACACAAATAGAAATGAGAGGAAACATAAGAAAAATTAGAAGATAAATCTAAAAAATCTTTTGATTAAATAATGAGACTTTTATAAAGGAAAGCACAGAACATAGAGAAGAAATTGCTAAAGATACAATAAGAAAGTTTCTCAGAAATGAAAGGCAAGAATTTTGAAACAATTTACTCTAAACAAGTAGTTTAAGAACAAATGTTTATCTCACACCTATCGTCAGAAGACAATTCTTCATGACCTTTCATATTTGTGCATGTTTTAGAGAACTACCTTTGTTCCAGGCTATTTTTTCATAGATTGTTGTATAGCAAACCACCTTAAAAAATAGAATTCACTTCTGCAGCAAAGAGTAAGTTTGTTTAAAGCTCTGGAAGTAAAAGAGTGTCTCCTCTGGTGCACAAGGTTAGGCATGCCTACTGCCCATGAAAAAGATTCAGAATGCCTCAGCCCAGGGTTCCTTTCCTTAGATTTGTTTCATCTTCTGTAAATTGGAGCTTGGGAAATGGACATAAAAATGATGATACTGTAGCTGCTGTGATTGCTATGAGTAATAAACTGTCTTTCATCTTTGATTCAGGAGAATTTTGTCTTCTTCCAGCATTCATAAAACAATATCAAGATAACTAGTTAGCTTACAGACAGCGTGCAATCTCAGATCGATTACAACTCTTGACAGTTTTGACAGTGAGGATGAGATGTGGAGAGGTAATGGTATTCTAAGAGCAGAAGGGTCTTTCAACCAAAGGCTGGTTTACAAGCTTTAAAGGAAATCCAATCAGTAGCAAAATTGTTGACTAAACTATATCATCATGCAAGGCAGTAAATTATCCCATGCCTATTAGTGAGGAGGAATTGAAGACATGGTTGCTGACTGAGTAACAAGATGTGGGTTCAAAGACAGTTGCCCAAACAGTGCCCTGTGTGTATGTTAGTCATTCAGTTGTACTGGAGTAGGTAGCTATTTCCTTTTCCAGGAGATCTTCCTGATCCAGAGATTGAACTCATAGGGATTGAACCCATGTCTCCTGCATAGCAGACAGATTCTTTATCATCTGAACCCATCAGGGAAGCCCCAGTCTTGTCCTAGTCATTGTTAACTCTATTCCATACAGGGGACTTCCTTGCCAGTGTGATACACAGTCTCAGGTCTACCCTATTGTATCGCATTACTACTGTTCATTCTGGGCTTCCAAGGTGGCTCAGTGGTAAAGAACCCACCTGCCATTGCAAAGTCACAGAAGACGTAAGTTAGACTCCTTGGTCAGGAAGATCCCCTTGGAGAAGGCAATGACACCCTACTCCAGTATTCTTGCCTGGAAAATCCTATGGACGGAGGAGCCTGGTAGGCTGCAGTCCATGGGGTTGCTAAGAGTCGGACACGGCTGAGTGACTTCACCTCATTCACTTTCACTTCAGTATTCTTGCCTGGAAAATCCCATGGACAGGGGAGATTGTCCATAGGGTTACAGACCATAGGGTTGCAAAGAGCTGGACACGACTGAAGCGGCTTACTATGTAGGCATGTACTGCTCATCTTGTGGGGTAAGAAGGTGTTCCTACATTTCAGATAATAGTTTCAGGATTGTGCACTCTCACTAAGAATATGTTTGCAAAATGGAGGCAGGTTATATAATGTTTTTAAGGAAGTATGTCAACAGCAAGGCCATTGTCAAGCTTAGCCTCTTTTGCAGTCTATCTTGACAAACTCTAATCCATTCACAGAAGATAACAGATCTCAGAGTTTTGTTTCTGTTTTGTAGTGGATGTTGGTGGCTAAATGGGAGCTTTTGCCCTTTTGGGTACGTTTCCTTGAATTAGACAAACTTTAATCAGAAACTATAGATGAAGCATTGACTAGTTTGGGGGCTCTCAGTGCCCTGTTAATGCAGTTGACACACTGAAGAATGAGAAACTGACCACAAATTGAGATGGAAAATGAAAGCAGCACCTAGCTGCTACAGAACTGCTTTCTTCCTTCAAGTCCTCTCCTTTCTCCACATCTCCTTCCCAGTGACTCCAGTGTCAGATGCTTTAAGGATAAAGATGTTAAATGGTGGGTTTGGGTCTCCTTAAGGGGAAATGAAGGTTATATACACATATCTGAGTATGTCAGGAAGGGAAGGGAATTAAGTTTTACAGCTCTGTTGTATATAG
The DNA here is from genome assembly GCF_029378745.1 of Bos indicus. NCBI lineage: Eukaryota > Metazoa > Chordata > Mammalia > Artiodactyla > Bovidae > Bos > Bos indicus. The sequence goes on from NC_091774.1 coordinate 2,491,468, forward strand.
GTGCCCATTATCCTACTCTTTCCAGTTCAGAAGAGGGAACACCCACATTTAACTGATAAGATTTAAATAGAGTTCTCATGAGGAGAGAAGCTGAAATGACCTTGTGAGTCAGGCCTTTTTTGTTAATTCACTGTTATTGTGGTTTCTACTGTGGAACACATCATTGGTATTGTATACCTAAACTATGAATGCTCACAAATACCACAGAGGGATGTTCCCAAATGGGAAGAGCTATAGTTGGAGAAGTGATAGTATCTTGGGGGCTCCTCAATCCTTTGAGATAATTGTCTCTGTGACTAATGATTTTTCCAATTGAAACTTCTGGCACAAGAAGGCAATTTCTATTGAGAGATACCCTTGTGGTTTGGGACTCTTTATTTTTTTTTAAATTAATTTATTAGAGGATAATTACTTTACAATATTGTGCTGGGTTTTTGTCATACATTGACATGAATCTTTTGTGTCCCTGACACATCTACCAGGTGCATGCTTTTGTAAAGGAGTTTTTGTTTCTAGGTTCTTGCTGAAATCAAGTGTCTGAAGCATAGTAGCTTTTAGACTCTGACCTGACATTCCCATCTTAGGGTAAGTCAACTTGGACTCAATGTATAACAAGGTCAAAGGGCCAGCAAGCCTCAACTCAAAGAATGTCACTCGCATAGACACAGCAGCATATCAATTTTAGGTAAAGAAATTGCACAAAGTCTCTGGCACAGTGATATCTCTAGTTTACAGCAATTCTTCTGAATGCCTGGACCTAGTTTACTGATGGTCACTGATGTTTCAGCTAGGCTGAAGTCTAGTGAGGTCCACTGAAATACTGCAGTTTTTAGCAACCACACAATTGAAAATGGATGTGGTCATTTTGCTTAGTGAGCAGAACTCAAGTTTGTTTCCATACCTCTGGTTAATGCTCTCCTTCATGAACCTCATTATATTTTTACTGACTCATAGGTGATTGCCAATGGCCTTAGCTTTTTGGCCTGAAAATTGGAGACTTATAAATTGGCAGCTTAATGATACTCTCTTTGAGATCACAAATTGTGAGAAAAAATTGGGGTTGCTGATTAAACTGAGTCATTTACTTTTTTCAGTGACTAACAATGGGAATAGGCCCATTCTCTGGAATAAGACTGGAATCAAGGGCTGATTGAGACTATAATATTCAGATTGCCACCATTGCTCCCTGGATGCATCATTGTACTAGTCATGACAAAACAGCCATTATCATCAGCTGGGCTTAAAATAAAGAGCCCCAGTGTTAAAGGAAATGCCTGTCTTCAGATGATGTGGCAACCTGTTCAAAATGAGGAGATGGGAGGAACAAGTTGGTGGAGGAGTAGGGGGACATGGAGTACATCTCTGTCCATAGATACATCAGGAATGGATGTATACCTTTATGATATGGTATACCATATCATGTATACCTTCATAGTATACCATGATGTATACCTTAATGGAATACTTCAGACACAGAAGTGCTTGCACAACATCAGCTGAGAGCAGAAAGGAGTACCTGACCACTGGAAAAGAATACATAGACCCATGCAAAACTCAGTAGGATGAAGGAACTAGGGGGAAAAAACAGGAGTGTTAGTAGGACTGGACCTGGCCTCAGCATGTGGGGCACCTTAAGCAGGGGTCTGATCCCACATTAGGGCAATTGTCTGGGTCAGAGGAGAAACATTTAAAGCTAAGAGTGAAACAGCTGATCTGTGGCAACCTAAATGGAATGAGAACAGACAGTTCTTGCCGCAGCCATACATACCCTGGACAGGGACCCAGGTCCCCTAGAAGGTGCAGCAGGTGGGAGCTGGAGCATAGGGATTGTGGAGCAATCCAAGAATGAAGGCAGCTGTTGACTGCAGAGAGATGGACTGAGAGGATGTGAGGGAGGAGATTGTGGTGGGGAGTGCTTGCCATCACTGTAGCCTCTATCTCCCCACATGCCAGCATCAGCAGCTGGCCCACCAAGCTCAGGGAATAAAAGAGTAGGACCCAGCCCAGGGTGCCTGATGTGCTGAACAACAAAGTAGGACCCTAGTCAGGGAGGCCCCTCTATGTGCCTGACATGCTGAACAACAGAGAAGAATCCCAGGCAAGGGAGCCCTCTAAGTGCCTGAACAGGCAGAGCTAGAGAGAAAGACTAGCCAGAGGCCTTCTGATTGCCAGTTAACAGAGGCTCAAAAAAAGATTCTGATAGGGGCATAACTTCTGCGGCTAAGGCAATCTGTGTCCCTGCACACTTGGCACTGTCAGGATCCCTATGACCCAAGCAGTGATGCCACCTTCCTGCTCAACTCTCAGTGGGCCAGAACTGCCACATGGGGTGTTGCTTCAATAATGTCCAACTCTTTGCAACCCTGTGGATTGTGGCCTGCCAGATTTCTCTGTCAGTGGGGTTTTCCAGGCAAGAATACTGGAGTAGGTTGCCATACTGTTCTAGAGCACTATATTTCCAACTGCCTTATCCACCAACTCTCTTGAATAACTGGTGCTGCCAGATGCCATGCAACCCAAGCAGCTGCACCACTTCCACACTTAGCCCTCACTGGGGCAGACCCAAGTCCTCCAGGGAAGTCTCAGACGCAAACCTCAGTGGACAACCCACATCCAGAGGTTGAAATAAAACCACAATTGAAATCCAGGGGCAGTGTGGCTAAGGAAGAAGACCCAAAACCTTCCCATTAGCTGTACAAACTGCAGGTTCAATCCACAAGATCAACTAGGCAGACTCCATGTCTACAGAACATATTAAAGGACACTGAGAGCTCCCAAGAAAGAAAACACACCAGTTCTGATAGGTGTGGACATTGGAGGCAAGAACGCACAAGAGTAGGACCAGAATAGAGTCTGAGCTACCCCCCCAGAAGGTCCAGAGACCAGTGCAGTGTTGGAGGGTATCTTAGGGAGGCGAGGTGGACTGTGACTCCCTGCAAGGGAAAGGACACTGACAACAGTGACTCCAGAAAACCATTTATTATTATTATTTTAACTTGTTCTGCAGTTTTTTTCAATTTATTTTTCTTTTTTTTCTCCCCCCATTTCCTTTACCTCTGTTTTAGTTGTCAATTTTATTAGCACTATGAAATCTAACTAAGCTTTTGATTTTTTTTTTTTTTTAATCACACTTTTTACTGCTGTTATAAACGTCTGCCTCTATGTTGGCCTTTTTCAGTTCTGTGGAGTTTTCCTTTTTCTTTTTTTCCTCTTTTTTAATTTTAATTTTTAACTTTTAAAACCCATTATTATTATTCTACATTTACTGCTTTGTTTGCTTTTCCCACTGTTCTTTTCTCCTTGCAGTTAATCTTTAATATATATGTCTTCTTTATATACCTCTATTTAACTTTGCATTTATATTCATTCTTTTTTCCTTTCATTTCTTTTCCTCACCATATTCATTAGTTTTGTCTTCATTGCTTTACTCCCCAGTTGGCACCTCACTTTAGTTTTGTATTCCAGTTTGTGCTTTAGTTAGTTATGTTCTTAAGTGGTTTTTAGTTTCCTTTGTTTGCCGGTCAATCTATTGTACTTTATTTTGGTTTGACTGTTTTGATTTGTTTATGGATTATATGTCTGTGTGTATATTCCATTATTTTAATTATGATTTGCTTGATTTTGTAACTGCCATTTGTCTGAGGTTCATCTTTGGTTTCTCCTATTTGGGTATTTGTGTTAATCCCATTAAATGCCACAACAAACCACCTGTGGAGTTTCTGTTCTTGACCAGAGATCAAGCTATGAGCCTTTAGAGTGGGAGCATTGACTCCAAGACCCTAGACAACCAGAGAACTCCTAACCTTGGGAATATCAAATAGTGGAAATTCCCCCAAAGGCAACCACTTGTATGCAAGACCTGGCATCACCTTTACTGCCAGTAGCACCCTGTTCAGGATGCCTCATCCAAACAACAAACAAGACAAAAATAGAAGCCCAATCTTCAACAGACAAGAGTACCACCTCATTCAGCCTTACCAATCAGAAGGAAAAACAAACAAACAAACAAACAAAAAAACAGCACAAATCTCACTCTATACAAAGCTTACACAAACCAATGGATCAACATTAGGAGGGCAGAAACCAAAAGGAGGAAATAATTCAACCTTGAAGCCTGGAAAAAGGAGACTTCAAATATAACAAACTTAAAAAAAATAATGAAAGGCAAAGAAATACTACACAAGTGAAGGAACAAACTGGAAACACAGAAGTCCAAATAAATGAAGAGGAAATAGGCAAACTACCTGAAAAAGGATTCAGAATAATTATAGAAAAAGTGATCAAAAACTTAAAAAAAAAATGGAGAAAATAGAAGAATCAATTAACAAAGACCTAGAAGAGTTAAGAAATAAGCATATAGAGACCAACAACACAATTACTGAAATTAAAAATACTTTGGAAAGAATCAATAGCAGAATGTCTGAAGCAGAAAAATGGATCAATGGCCTGGAAGATAAAATGTTGGAAATAACTGCTGAAGAGCAGAATAAAGTAAAAAGAACGAAAAGAACTAAGGATAGTCTCAGAGACCTCTGGGACACTATTAACTGCACTAACATTCAAATTATAGGGGTCTTAGAAGAAGAAGAGAAAAAGAAGGGGTGTGAGAAGTTTTTTGAAGAGATTATAATTGAAAATTTCCCCAACATGGAAAAGGAAACAGTCAATCAAGTCCAAGAGGCAGAAAGAATCCCATACAGGATAAACCCAAGGAGAAACATGCAAGACATACTAATCAAACTAACAAAGACCAAACACAAAAAAAGAATACTAAAAGCAGCATGGGAGAAGCAAAAAGTAACATACAAGGGAAGCCCCATGTTCTTAACAGCTTATCTTTCAGCAGAAACTGTGCAGGCCAAAAGGGAATGGCAGAATATATTTAAAGTACTGCAAGGGAAAAAGCAACAACCAAAATTACTTGACCCAGTAAGTATCTCATTCAAAATTGATGGAGAAATCAAAACCTTTACAGATAAGCAAACATTAAGAGTCGGACACAACTGAGCGACTGAACAGACTGAACAGAACTGAAACATTAAGAGAATTCAGTACCACCAAACCAGCTTGACAACAAATGTTAAAGGGACTTATATAGTCAGGAAGTAGAAGAGAAGTAAAAGATCTGCAAAACCAAACCTGAAACAATTAAGAAAATGGCAATAGGAACATATATATCAATAATTACTTTAAATGTAAATGGATTAAATGCTCCAACCAAAAGACACAGACTAGCTGAATGGATACAAGCACAAGCCCCATATATATGCTGTCTACAAGAAACTCATTTCAGGCCTACAGATACATATAGACTAAAAGTAAGAGGATGGAAAAATATATTCCATGCAAATGGAAATCAAAAGATGGAGTAGCAATCCTCATATCAGACAAAATAGACCTTAAAATGCAGAATATTACAAGATATAAGAAAGGACCCTGCATAATGATCAAAGGACCAATACAAGTGGAAGACATAGCAATTGTAAATATCTATGCATTGAACATAGGAGAACCTCAATGCATAAGACAAATACTAACAGACATAAAAGGAGAAAACTGACAGTAAAAATATTAGTAGGAGACTTTAACACCCCACTTACATCAAAGGACAAATCATCAAAGCAGACAATTTATAAAGAAACAGAAGTCTTAAATGATACGTTAGACTAGATGGATCTCATAGATATCTTCAGGACATTCCATCCAAATGCAGAATACAGCTTCTTTTCTAGTGCACATGGAACATTCTCCAGGAGAGACCACATCCTGGGTCACAAATCAAATCTCAGTAAATTCAAGAAAACTGAAATTGTATCAAGCATATTTTATTTTCTGACCACAATGTTATGAGACTAAATATTAATTCCAAGAAAAAAAAACTGTAAAAAACAAAACAAAACAAAACAAAAAAAACCCTCAAACACATGGAGATTAAACAATACGTTTCTAAATAATGAACAGGTTACTGAAGAAATCAAAAGGGAAAAAAAAAAAAAATCCTAGAAACAAATGACAATGACAAAAAATTACAGAAAAAAAAAAAACACAAAAACAAAAAACACACAACAACTCAGAATCTATGGGATGCAGCAAAAAGATTTTTAAGAGGGACGTTTATAGCAATACAATCCTATTTCTAGAAACAAGAAAACCATAGAAGAGACAACCTAACTTTACACCAAAAACAACTGGAAAAAGAAGAAAAAAAGCAAAAAAAAAAAAAACCCAACAGTAGCAGAAGGAGAGAAATCATAAGACCAGAGCAGAAATAAATAAAAATGAAATGAAAGAAATAATAGTAAAGGTTAATAAAACTAAAACCTGGTTCTCTGAGAAGACAAACAAAATTGACAAACCTTTAGTCAGACTCATCAAGAAAAAAAGAGAGAAAAATGAAATCAACAAAGTTAAAAATGAAAAAGAAGAGGTTACAGCAGACAGTGCAGAAATACAAAGGATTATGAGGCTATTTTGAACAACTATATGACAATAAAATGGACAACCTGGAAGAAATGGACAGATTGTTAGAAATATCCAATCTTCCAAGATTGAACCAGGAAGAAATAGAAATTATGAACTGAAATCGAAACTGTGATCAAAATTTTTTGAAAAACAAAAGCCCAGGACCAGATGGCTTCAGAGGTAAGTTCTGTCAAATATTTAGAGGAGAGCTTATGCCTCCTCCTTCTAAAACACTTTCAAAAAGTTTCAGAGGAAGAAATGCTTCCAGACTCATTCTATGAGGCCACCATCACCCTGATACCAAAACCAGATGTAAACAACAGGAAAAAGAAAACTACAGGCCAATATCACTGATGAACATAGGTACAAAAATCCTCAACAAAATTCTAGTGTACAGAATTCAACAACACATTACAAAACTCATACACCATGACCAAGTTGGGTTTATTCCAGTGATGCAAGGAGTCTTCAATATATGGAAAGTAATCAATGTAATACACCATTTTAAGTAATTAAAAGATAAAAAACACTCAATAATCTCAATAGATGAAGAAAAAGCCTTTGACAAAATTAAGCACACATTTTTGATAAAACGGCTGCAGTCCATGGGGTTGCACAGAGTCGGACATGACTGAAGTGACTTAGCAGCAGCAGCAGCATTCCAAAAGTGGGCACAGAAGGAACCTACCTCAACATAGTAAAGGCCATATATGATAAGTCCACAGCAAACATTATTCTCAATGGTGAAAAACTGCAAGCATTTCCCCTTAGGTGAGGAACAAGACAAGAGTGTCCACTCTCACCACTATTATTCAACTTAGTTTTGGAAGTCCTAGCTACAGCCATCAGAGAAGAAAAAGAAATAAAATTAATCCAGGTCAGAAAAGAAGAATCAAAACTCTCACTGTTTGCAGATGACATGGTACTATACATAGAAAACCCTAAAGACAGTATCAGAAAATTACTAGAGTTAATTAGTGTATTTAGCAAAGTCACAGGATACAAAATCAATACACAAAAATCACTTGCATTCCTTCCTATATACCAACAATGAAAAATCAGAAAGAAAAAAAAAAATCAAGGAATCAATCCCATTCACTGTTGCAACAACAACAACAACAAATAAAATATCTAGGAAGAAACATACCTAAGGGGGCAAAAGAACTGTATACAGAGAATTATCAGACACCGTTGAAAGAAATCAAAGATGACATAAACAGATGAAGAGATATTCCATGATCCTGGGTAAGGAGAGTCAGTATTGTGAAAAAGATCATGCTGGCAAATGCAGTCTGCAGATTCAATGTGATCCGTATCAACTTACCAATGGAATTTTCACAGAACTAGAAACACAAAAGACCCTGAATAGCCAAAGCAGTCTTGAGTAAGAAGAATGGAGCTGGAGGAATCAACCTTCTTGACTTCAGATTATACTACAAAGCTACAGTAATCAAGACAGTATGGTAATGGCACAAAAACAGAAATATAGACCAATGGAACAAGATAGAAAGCCCAGAAATAAACCCATGAGCCTATGGGTACCTTATTTTTGACAAAGGAGGCAAGAATATACAATGGGGCAAAGATAGCATCTTCAATAACTGGCACTGGTAAAACTGGACAGCTACATATGAAATAATTAAATTAGAACACTTCCTAAGATCATACACAAAGACACTCTAAAAATGGATTAAAAACCTAAATGTAAGACCAGAAGCTATAAAATTATTAGAGGAAAACATAGGCAGAACACTCGATGACATAAATCAAAGCAAGATCCTCTATGACTCACCTCCTAGAGGAATGGAAATAAAAACAAAAGTAAATGAGTGGGACCTGATTAAACTTAAAAGCTTTTGCACAGTTAAGGAAACCATAAACAACAGTAAACAAGACAACCCTCAGAATGGGAGAAAATACTAGCAAATGAAAGAACTGACAAATGATACATTTCCAGAATATACAAGCAGCTCATTCAACTCAATATCAAAAAAAAAAAAAAAAAAAGAATCCAATCAAAAAGTGGGAAAAATACCTAAACAGACAGTTCTCCAAAGAAGACATACAGATGGCTAACAAACACATGAAAAGATGCTCAACATCTCTCATTATTAGAGAAATGCAAAACAAAACTATGATAAGATATCACCTCATACCAGTCAGAATGGCCATCATCAAAATGTTTGCAAACAATAAATGCTGGAAAGGGTTGGAGAAAAGGGAACACTTCTGCACTGTTGGTGAGAATGTAAATTGATACAGCCACTATGGAAGATGGTATGGAGATTCCTTAAAAAACTAGGAGTGAAATCACCATATGACCCAGGTATCTCACTCCTATCATTTACCCTGCAGTGACCAAAATTGAAAAAGATGCATGTACCCCAATGTTCATTGCCACACTGTTTACAATAGCTAGAACATGGAAGCAACCTAGATATCCATTGACAGATGAATGGATAAAGATGTTGTGCTACATATACACAATAGAATATTACTCAGTTGTAAAAAGGAACCCATTTGAGTCAGTTCTGATGAGGTGGGTGAACCTAGATCCTATTATGCAGAGTGAAGAAAGTCAGAAAGAGAAAGATGAATATCATATACTAATGCATATTTATGGAGTCTAGAAAAATGGAAGAACAGACATAGAGAACAGACTTATGGACATGGGGAGGGGAGAGGAGGGGAGGGTGCGATGTATGGAAAGAGTAACATGGAAACTTACATTGCCATATCAAATAGATAGTCAACAGGAATTTGCTGTTTGTCTCAGGGAACTCAAACAGGGGCTCTGTACCAATCTATGGGTGTGGGATGGGGGAGGAGATGGGAGGGAGGTTCATGAGGAAAGGGACATATGTATACATATGGCTGATTCATGTTGAGGTTTGACAGAAAACAACAAAATTATATAATGCAATTATTCTTCAATTAAAAAATAAATTAAAAAAATGAGGAGACCCCTGGTTTATTGGGAGATCTTTCTGAAAAGACAACTGACTTGTTATTTGTGTACAATCTGTAAGGAAATTATTAACTCCAAGGAAAATGAATATTGTCCAATTATACTCATGGTGCTCTATGTGGCTTAATTGTGATTAATATTTCAGTAATCATAGAAATGAAAGCATCGAATAGAATGATGAATTTATATTGTAAAGATGAGAGATGTGAAATGTGTGTAAGATGTGGTTTTGTGTTAGTGGAATAAGGTCCTTAAGAGCAAAATCTCCATCTTTCTTAGTGGGAATCATTAAACATTGTTTCTCAGACGGTAAAAGCACCTGTTTGCAATGCAGGAGACCCAGGTTCGATCCCTGGGTCGGGAAGATCCCCTGGAGAAGGAAATGGCAACCCACTCCAGTACTTTTGCCTGGAAAATTCCATGGATGGAGAAACCTCATAGGCTACAGTCCATGGGGTAACAAAGAGCAGAACATGACTGAGTGACTTCACTTTCACTTTCACTTAACAAAAAACTTAAAGAAATAACACAAAATGATATTTAAATAGTTAAATGTATAACACCTAGACAAACTTAGACAGCCTATTAAAAAGCTAAGACATTACTTTGCCTACAAAAGTCTGAATAGTCAAAGTTATGGTTTTTCCAGTAATCATGTATGGATGTGAAAGCTGGACAGTAAAAAAGAATGAGCACCAAAGAATTGATGATGGCTTCAAATTATGGTGTTGGAGAAGACTCTTAAGAGTCCCTTGGACAGCAAGAATATCAAGCCAGTCAATCCTAAAGGAAATCAGTCCTGAATATTCAGTGGAAGGACTGATGCTGAAGCTGAAACTCTAATACTTCAACCACCTGATGCAAAGAGCCATCTCATTTGAAAAGACCCTGATGCTGGGAAAGATTGAAGGCAGGAGGGGAAGGGGATGACAGGACGAGATGGTGGTATGGCATCACCAACTCAGTGGGCACGAGTTTGAGCAAACTCTGGAAGATGGTAAAAGACAGGGAAGCCTGACATGCTGCAGGCCATGGGGTAGCAGAGTTGGACACAACTGAGTGACTGAACAACAGTAAAATATATAACACCAGAAAGAAAAACTAAAAGACCTGGTAGAAATTGTCTTTGTTGTAGTGGAAATTGAGATGTAGGAATTAGGATGAGCAGACTGTGGAGCAGGAGACGATGGGGTGTTTTTAAGCCTAACTAAACTGTTTGACTTGTAAAACCATATGCATGTTGTATTAGTTTGCTAGAGATGCCATAACAAAATACTGTCCAACAGGCTTAAGCAACAGAAATTAATTTCTTGTATTTCTAGAGGCTGGAAGTCCAAGATCAAGATGCTGATGAGTTTAGTTTCTTTTAGGTGAGAGATTGAATTGTTGTTGTAGTTTAGTCAATAAGTCATGTCTGACTCTTTGCCAGCCCATTGACTTCAGTGCATCAGATTTCTCTGTCTTCCACTATCTCCCAGAGTTTGCTCTAATTCATGTCCATTGAGTCAGTGATGCTATCTAGCCACCTCATTAGCTGCTTTCCCAGCATCAGGTTGTTTTCCAGTGAGTTGGCTCTTCACATCAGGTGGCCAAAGTATTAGAGCTTCAGCTTCAGCATCAGTCCTTCCAATGATATTCAGGGTTGATTTCTTTTAGGATTGACTTACTCGATTTCCTTGCAGTTCAAGGGATCTCAGGAGTCTTCACCAGCACCACAACTCAAAAGCATCAATTCTTAAAGGTTCAGCATTCTTTATGGTCAAACTCTAACATCTGTACATGACTACTGGAAAAACCATAGCTTTGACTATATGAACCTTTGTCATATAGAGAAGTGGAATATTGCCTGCCATATCAGTAAACAAATGATGTCACAGGCAGCCACCACTGGGTGGGGAGCTGGTGAGCCCTGAGAGAACTCTAGAAGGAAAAGAATACCTGCCATCTAGCAGCCATCAGACTATAGCCACTCCCTAATGGTGAGTCTTGAGGAAACTCAGGAGGTAAAAGCACAGGATACTGGCTCCAGATAGCTGAGATGCTTGCTATCTTAAGATAGTAAAGTTTCCTTATCTTGATAAGGAATGATTTCAGTGAGCCCAGTGTCTTGCATCTTCCCACACATAGAAAAGGGCTAAATTCTTTAACCTGACATATATGGTTTTCTTTAATTAAGAATATATATAGTTTACATTTATAAAACCTGTCTTTTGATGTAAAATTCTTAAATATCCCAACTGCCCCTCTTTGCCTCCTTGGATCAATTATCTCAGGTTTACCAGAGATGATGTCTCTAGGATTTGAAGTCCTAAAAAGTACCACAGAATAAAATATAACTCAACTTTTAGGTTGTGAATAATTTTTAGTCAATAGAGGCCTCCTTCTTTGGCTGGCAGACTGCTGCCTTCCCTCTGTGTTTTAATATACTCTTTTCCTTGTGCATCCCTCGTGTCTCTCTGTCGAAATTTGCTCTTATTATAAGGACACTAGTCAAATTGGATTAGGCCCACCATACAGGTCTCCTTTAAAATTAATCACTTTTTTAAAGGCCCTATCTCCAAATATAGTTACACTGAGGTTCTGGGAGGTAGGGCTTCAACAGGTGAATTTGGTGACAATGCAATTCAGCACATAATTTACACATGAATTAATTTTTAAAAAATCATATCTTTTTAAAATTTAAATTTATTTATTTTAATTAGAGGCTAATTACTTTACAATATGGTATTGGTTTTGCCATACATCAACATGAATCCACCACGGGTGTACACGTGTTCCCAATCCTGAACCCTCCTCCCACCTCCCTCCCCATACCATTCCTTTGGGTCATCCCAGTGCACCAGCCCCAAGCATCCTGTATCCTGCATCAAACCTGGACTGGCGATTTGTTTCTTATATGATATTATATATGTTTCAATGCCATTCTACCAAATCATCCCCCCCCCCCCCACACACACACAAACACAAAGTCCAAAAGACTATTCTATACATCTGTGTCTCTTTTGCTGTCTCGCATACAGGGTTATCGTTACCATCTTTCTAAATTCCATATATATGTGTTAGTATACTGTACTGGGGAGAAGGCAATGGCACCCCACTCCAGTACTCTTGCCTGGAAAATGCCATGGACAGAGGAGTCTAGTAGGCTGCAGTTCATGGGATCGCTAAGACTCGGACATGACTGAGTGACTTCACTTTCACTTTTCACTTTCACATTGGAGAAGGAAATGGCAACCTACTCCAGTGTTCCTGCCTGGAGAATCCCAGGGATGGAGCCTGATGGGCTGCTGTTAATGGGGTCACACAGAGTTGGACATGACTGAAGTAGCTTAGCCACAGCAGCATACTGTATTGGTGTTTTTCTTTCTGGCTTACTTCACTCTGTATAATCAGCTCCAGTTTCATCCATCTCACTAGAACTGATTCAAATGTATTCTTTTTAATGGCTGAGTAATACTCCATTTTGTATATGTACCACAGCTTTCTTATCCATTCATCTGCTGATGGACATCTAGGTTGCTTCCATGTCCTGGCTATTATAAACAGTGCTGTGATGAACATTGGGGGACATATGTCTCTTTCAATTCTGGTTTCCTTGGTGTGTATGCCCAGCAGTGGGATTGCTGGGTCCCATGGCAGTTCTATTTCCAGTTTTTTAAGGAATCGCCACACTGTTCTCCATAGTGGCTGTACTAGTTTGCATTCCCACCAACAGTGTAAGAGGGTTCCCTTTTCTCCACATCCTCTCCAGCATTTATTGCTTGTAGACTTTTGGATCGCAGCCATTCTGATTGGCATGAAATGGTACCTCATAGTGGTTTTGATTTGCATTTCTCTGATAATGAGTGATGTTGAGCATCTTTTCATGTGTTTGTTAGTCATCTGTATGTCTTCTTTGGAGAAATGTCTATTTAGTTCATTGGCCCATTTTTTGATTGGGTCGTTTATTTTTCTGGAATTGAGCTGCAGGAGTTGCTTGTATATTTTTGAGGTTAATTGTCAGTAGCTTCATTTGCTATTATAGTAAAGTTGCAGGATGTAAAATCAACACACAGAAATCCCTTGCATTCCTATACACTAATAATGAGAAAATGGAGAAATTAAGGAAACAATCCCATTCACCATTGCAACGAAAAGAATAAAATACTTAGGACTATATCTACCTAAAGAAACTAAAGACCTATATATGGAAATGGCAGACCACTCCAGTGTTCTTGCCTGGGGAATCCCAGGGACAGGGAAGCCTGGTGGGCTGCCGTCTATGGGGTCGCACAGAGTCGGACATGACTGAAACGACTTATATATAGAAAACTATAAAACACTGGTGAAAGAAATCAAAGAGGACACTAATAGATGAAGAAATATACCATGTTCATGGATTGGAAGAATCAATATAGTTAAAATGAGTATACTACCCAAAGCAATCTATAGATTCAATGCAATCCCTATCAAGCTACCAATGGCATTTTTCACAGAGCTAGAACAAATAATTTCACAATTTGTATGGAAATACAAAAAATCTCGAATAGCCAAAGCAATCTTGCAAAAGAAGAATGGAACTGGAAGAGTCAACCTGCCTGACTTCAGGCTCTACTACAAAGCCACAGTTATCAAGACAGTATGGTACTGGCACAAAGACAGAAATATAGATCAATGGAACAAAATAGAAAGCCCAGAGATAAACTCACACACCTATGGACACCTTATCTTTGACAAAGGAGGCAGGAATATACAATGGAGAAAAGATAATCTCTTTAACAAGCGGTGCTGGGAAAACTGGTCAACCACTTGTAAAAGAATGAAACTGGAATGCTTTCTAACACCATACACAAAAATAAACTCAAAATAGATTAAAGATCTAAACATAAGACCAGAAACTATGAAACTCTTAGAGGAGAACGTAGGCAAAACACTCTCTGACATAAATCACAGAATGATCCTCTATGACCCACCTCCCAGAATATTGGAAATAAAAGCAAAAATAAACAATGGGATCTAATTAAAATTAAAAGCTTCTGCACAACAAAAGAAAGTATAAGCAAGGTGAAAAGACAGCCTTCAGAATGGGAGAAAATAATCAAAAATCATATCTTAAATACATCCTTCAAATTTAAACCTTATAGGACTTTATAGTTATTTCTATTTTCAAACTTCTGTGTTAGCTGCAATATTATTATATTAATGCTTTGTACAATATGACAGAACTTGAAAAGTAACATTTAATTTTAAATCTATTTACATTTTTCAAGCAGGATGTCAAGCAGACATCCTGGAATGTGAACTCAAGTGGGCCTTAGGAAGCCTCACTATGAACAAAGCTAGTGGAGGTGATGGAATTCCAGTTGAGCTATTTCAAGACCTAAAAGATGATGCTGCAAAAGTGCTGCACTCAATATGTCAGCAAATTAGGAAAACTCAGCAGTGGGCACAGGACTGGAAAAGGTCAATTTACATTCCAATCCCAAAGAAAGGCAAAGCCAAAGAATGCTTAAACTACTACACAATTGCATTCATCTCACACGCTAGTAAAGTAATGCTCAAAATTCTCCAAGCCAGGCTTCAGCGATATGTGAACTGTGAACTTCCAGATGTTTAAGCTGGTTTTAGAAAAGGCAGAGGAACCAGAGATCAAATTGCCAACATCTTCTGGATCATCGAAAAAGCAAGAGTGTTCCAGAAAAACATCTACTTCTGCTTTATTGACTTTGCCAAAGCCTTTGTCTGTGTGGATCACAGTAAACTGTGGAAGATTCTTCAAGAGGTGGGAATATCAGACCATCTGACCTGCCTCTTGAGAAACCTGTATGCAGGTCAGGAAGCAACAGTTAGAACTGGACGTGGAACAACAGACTGGTTCCAAATAGGAAAAGGAGTAAATCAAGGTTATACATTATCAACCTGCTTATTTAACTTCTATGCAAAGTACATCATGAGAAATGCTGGGCTGGAAGAAGCACAAGCTGGAATCAAGATTGCCAGGAGAAATATCAATAAACTCAGATATGCAGATGACACCACACTTATGGCAGAAAGTGAAAAAGAGCCTCTTGATGAAAGTGAAAGGGGAGAGTGAAAAAGTTGGCTTAAAGCTCAACATTCAGAAAACGAAGATCATGGCGTCTGGTCCCATCACTTCATGGCAAATAGATGGGGAAACAGTGGAAACAGTGTCGACTTTTTTTTTTTTTTTTTGTGGGGGGGGGCTCCAAAGTCACTGCAGACTGTGATTGCAGCCACGAAATTAAAAGACGCTTACTACCTAGGCAGCATATCAAAAAGCAGAGGCATTACTTTGTCAACAAAGGTCCATCTAGTCAAGGCTATGGTTTTTCCAGTAGTCATGTATGGATGGATGTGAGAGTTGGACTGTGAAGAAGGCTGAGCGCTGAAGAATTGATGCTTTTGAACTGTGGTGTTGGAGAAGACTCTTGAGAGTCCCTTGGACAGCAAGGACATCCAACCAGTCCATTCTAAAGGAGATCAGCCCTGGGATTTCTTTGGAGGGAATGGTGCTGAAGCTGAAAGTCCAATACTTTGGCCGCTTGATGAGAAAAGCTAACTCATTTGAAAAGACCCTGATGTTGGGAAAGACTGAGGGCAGGAGGAGAAGGGGACGACAGAGGATGAGATGGCTGGATGGCATCACCTATTCGATGGATAAGGGTCTGGGTGGACTCCAGGAGCTGATGATGGACAGGGAGGCCTGGCGTGCTGGGGTTCATGGGGTCCCACAGCGTCGGACACGACTGGGAGACTGAACTGAACTGAACTGAACTGAAGCAAGATAGAAGTAACCACAATATCTTGGAGGAATGCCACCTTACTGTTTTGTCATTGGTCCCATTTAATCTTACAAAACACCCTTTCTACCGCCATCTTGAGTTCACCCAGGAGTTTTTTCATGTGTGTTTCTCTTTTTTATTCTCTTTCTTCCATATTTGACCTCTTCTCTCTCTCTCTCTCTTTTTTTTAGCTTAGTACCCTTTGCCCTCGCCACCACAAGAACTTTACCACAGAGTTCTTCCTGTTCTTTGGAGAAATTGAATGATTATGGCAAGAGAAGGAAAAACAAAGTCAGCATTATGGTCTGTAATTCTGTAATTCAAACTCTATAATATAATAAATCCAAACGAACCTTGGCAAATCCTTTGGGAGATATCTGCAGACAAACATTGTGATTCCAAATGAATTTTTGTAAGCAGTGATAAGAATTCTGCTTTATCACAATACATTTGAGAAGATCCTGACAGAAATACTGAACAAAATTAATGGGGATGTGTGAAATGAGATTGGACTGAGAGAGAGTTAACATATTGCTTAATGCCACTTTCATTTTAAAAGAACTGAAAACATTGGGAATAACCTAAAAATACTGAAAAAGAAAAACTGAGTAGTTAAAACATTGTGACATTAGGTACGTTCAGAAGCATCAACTGTATTAAAGATAGCAGAAAGGAATTGGCCAATAAATACAATATATAATGTATTCAGACCTGGCAAACTAATGCCCAAATATTATATAATCCTATTAAAAAATCCATTTTGGTTATATAGTTTTGTGCCATATTGACTCCACCTTCTTCTTTCAGATAGTTTTGCTCTTTTCCCTGCCATATACTGTATTAGTATCTTAAGCTATTTAATTAAGGCTGTAAACTAAGAATGCTGCCAGCCATGTAGGTAAACAAAGGATGTTGCAGTCATCAAGGTACTACATGACCCATACATAGAAAAGCCCTAAATTTCTTAACTTGAGATACCTGGCTTTCTTTAATAACCTTTTGATGTTCTGACTACCTGCCCATTGTTGCAAAAACTCCTATCAATCCTGGTTCCCTACTTGCCTTCTGGGAGCAGTCTCTCAGATTCATTTGAGATACTGTCTTCTAGGCTTGAGATCCTAAGAAGCTTGCTGAATAAAACATAGCTCTCAACTTTTATGTTGTGCTATTTTTTTTTTTTTTCAGTGTACAAGGCTAATTAAGTCTCAGTTCATCACACTTTAATTAATTACTCTACTTCCAAAAGACAACAAAATTTAAGTAAGCTTACAAGGAAATAGAATAAGAATGGAACAAATATAGTAAAAGGAAAATTGGTAGAAAAAAAACTGCATTTCTTGAATACCCTACTATTTGCCAACATTATGCTAAATGTTATATACATGCAAAAATGGTTAAAACATATTTCTTTCCCAAGAGGTTAAAATCTACTTTGCTGACATCAGTCTGCATAAACATATACAATTAAGTAAGTATCTAACATTCCCAAACTTAACAAATCATTCTCTAAAATCAACTAAAATCAAATGGAATGGTCAGTAAACCTCAGATTTTTTTTCTCAAAGACATTGTTGCTTTCCTTTGGGATAGGCTTCAGGCAGCACTCCAAGCAAAGTCTTCTGCTGACATTTAAACTTTATCTTGGTTATTACCACATACAAGCGAAAAAAACCATATTTATATCATTTGTCAAGTGCCTTATTACTTTGAAGAATGAAGGGTGCTACAGGAGTTGAAATAACATATATACAAAGGGATGGCTTGGCTTAATGCTAAGTATTTTCAGTTCCACTTAAGTTTTTGGTATTACCATCTCTTTGTAATGCAAATTCTTCTACAGTACAAGGATTTTCCCATTTCTGGGAACCTTTATAGCTAGCAAAGCTTAGACTAGCTCATCTGCACTGTGTAATAGTTCTGCTGCATTATGTAGATACTTCAGAGTAGCAGTGAAATCAGTCTGACTCTGCTTAATACGATAAGTCATAGTTTGTGTTGACTTTTGGTCTAATGTACTGTCCCTATGTGTGTGCATATGTGTGTGTAGTTTTTTTTTAACTTAATTTTTGGTGGGAAATTATGGACAAGAAATAAAAATTACAGAATTCAAACTAGCAAAATCTTTTGAAAATTTCTTCAGAAGGAGTGATATTGCCAAAATTAAATTGCTTAAATATAATTTTAATTAATTCAGATTCTGACTTTTGCCTTTTTTAACATTATTTTATGAAAACAATTTCTAAAATGCAACTTTTGACTCTAAGTTTTCAGTCTCACTATTTTCTTGAATATTGAGATGAAGTGAGCTCTTAGTTTAG
Organism: Bos indicus; assembly: GCF_029378745.1. Classification (NCBI taxonomy): domain Eukaryota; kingdom Metazoa; phylum Chordata; class Mammalia; order Artiodactyla; family Bovidae; genus Bos; species Bos indicus. The sequence goes on from NC_091774.1 coordinate 2,509,998, forward strand.
GGTCTTCTAAAGATTCAGTGAAATTTAAACTGTAACAGAAGACATACAATTGAGGAAGAGCTATAGTGCTAGTGAAGTCGCTCAGTTGTGTCCGATTCTTTGCGACCCCATCGACTGTAGCCTGCCAGTCTCCTCCATCCATGGGATTTTCCATGCAAGAATGCTGGAGTGGGTTGCAATTTCCTTCTCCAAGGAAGAGGTATGAATAGTGGTATAAATGGAGAGCCAGTCAATACACAATGACAATAGTGACAAACTACTGGAAACCCAAGATTCATACACTGTCATGGAAGTCTTCCCTCTGTCCCTAACAGGCTGTTGATTAATTTCTGGGTTGGAGACTAAGACAGAGATTACATATGACATAAACAGATGTAGCAAGTGATGCATTTAAAAGGCGCGAATGCCTTAGTTTATTGATCCTGACTCTAAGGAACTTAAAATTCATGAGGTTACTAATGTCTTCATTCAAGTTACTAATCACCTGCAAACACAACTGAATGAAATGAGAGCTAAATGAAAAAATGGATAATAAATAATGATAGAACGTGGATATAAACAGGAAAAAAGGAGTAATTCTGACAAGGTAGATGAAAAACAAGGACTTGGGGGTGTCTGACTTAGAATTTGAAGGTGAGGATTTTTGTGAAGGAAAAATGAAGGCAAATATTTCAGGCTGAGAGAACATTATGTATGCAAACTGTCAGTGTAATGTCTGGTGTGGAGGAACTAGTCATGAACACATTCTTCTTTCTATGACCAAATGCACGGTATACATGCCTGGCAGTGGGGAAGGACTAGTTGAGAATCATGGCTGCCTGGAGTGGAAGTTTTATGGAGGAATGCTGGAAAGAGACAGGGAGTTGGGTCTTAAATCCAAAACATATCGCTTTCTTTACTTACTAATTATATGATCTTGGATAATTATGTGACCTTTTACTGTCTGGACCTGAATTTCCTTATTTATGAAATCGGAATTGTATTAGTTTCCTAGAGCTGTTGTAACAAAAGCCATAAACGTGGTGACTGAAAACAACTAAAGTACATTATCTTCACACTTCTGCAGGTTAAAAATCTAAAATCAAGGCAGGAGTATACTCCCTCTGAAATCTGTATGGAAATCTTTCTTTGCATTTTCCTAGCTTCTCATGGTTTGCTTACAATCTTTGCTGTGCTTGGCTTGGAGCTGCATACCTTCATTGTCTGTTTTAGTTGTCACATGGCATTCTCCCTTTGTGTCTCTGGCTTCACATGTTATCTTATCAGGATTCCCTAGTCATATTTGATTAACAGCACCCTACTCCAGTATGACTTTGAAAAGAAAGTGAAAGTGTTATGTCATGTCCAACTCTGTGCAATCCCATGGACTGCAGCCTGCCAGGCTCCTCTGTCCATAGAATTCTCCAGGCAAGAATACTGGAGTGGTTTGCTGTGCCCTTCTCCAGGGCATCTTCCTGACCCAGAGACTGAACCCAGGTCTCCTGCATTGCAGGCAGATTCTATACTGTCTGAGCCATCTGGGAAGCCCCAGTGTGACTTTATCTTTTAAGTATGACTTTATCTTAACTAAATACATCTTCAGTGATCCTATATGCAAGTAAGGTCATGTTCTGAGTTACTGGATGTTGGGATTTCAATGTTCTTTCTCTTTTTTTAAGGGGACACAATTCAACCAATTAGAGGCACTGTAATGTCTGCATATTTCATTGCATTGTTGAGAGGCTTACATATGATAAGATATAACAATGTAAGCTTGTTATAAAATATGAAATTAATTGATTGCATGTTATGTGCTGATCAGTATTGTGAAATTATATGAAATAGCTGTCACCCATATAGATTCATTACCATCCTCATTTTAACAGATGGGAAAAGCAAGGTACAAGATGTTAACAGCATTGCAGAAGGTCACATAAATAGTAAGAGGGGAAGCCAGGAACCAAAATCAGATATAATGGTTAGACTACAGGTTCTTGAATTCTGTTGGTATGTCTCTCAATAATGGCATGCAGATAAATAAAGATACATTTCCACTTTTCTATCCTTTGATGCCCTAGTTCTTCCTGAAACCATAAAATGTTTTACAGTGACTCAAGGGAAAACTTATATATATAAAAAAACTGATACTGCTCAAACTTGAAAGTCCGCTTTTTAGGTCCTTAATCCATGTGCCTCAGAAAAATGAAGGGAAATTTTTCTTCCATTGTCCTAAATTCCTTATCTAAAATGGATGGTCTGAAATCTAGCAAATTATATATCTTGATTTTCTTATACAATCATAAAAAGTTGATTAAAAACAGAGGAAATGTTTAGGTTTAAAACATATGACTTCTAAAATCCCATATCAAACTTGTGACTATTTTCAGGGTTATGTCAGCATCATGTGGTAAATGTCACTTATGTTTGGCTATTAACAGAATCCCTTTGTGGATACATTCTCTATCCTGCTGCTTGCCCTTCAGTCATTTGGGTCTGATTACACTCTCCTCTATGCACATGAAAGGAAGAGAAAAATCTGTAAAAGTTGCATCTGTCACAAAATTATTCTCAGCATGCATTTTGTGCTCTAAGGTGATGAAAGTTTCACTCAGACGAAGTTTGTGCCATTCTAAGAATGTCATTCATCTTGATAATCTCTGTCACTGTTATTATGTGTAGTAAACTATTAACTGAATATTTGGAGCATATAACATAACAAGGAAAGGAGGATGGAGATTAGCTCTTTGTAAGTATCACTGGTTATAATGGTTGGAAGTATCACTAGTCATATATCCAAGTTTTTGGAGTGCAGTAGGTTACCCAGACTCTTAATGTGAAAACAATGTTCTGAAGTGGCATCCACCTCTCTCCTGAATAACAGACCCATTCTTCTAACTTTCTATGGGACATCTCCATGTGAGGGTGGCATGGCACTTTAAGTCATTAGGTACTAAACTAAACATCATCTTTTCCTACTAACTCTAGGGACTATAATTCTGCATTGAGAGGATTTCTTGGACCTGTCTTCCATAACTGTAATTTGCTATATAATATCTTCAAGTCTTTACTGCTGGTGCTGCTATTTAGTCACTTCAGTCATGTCCAACTCTCTGTGACCCTATGGACTGCAGCCCACCAGGCTCCTCTGTCTATGGGATTCTCTAGGCAAGAGTACTAGAGTGGGTTGCCATGGCCTCCTCTAGGGGACTTCCCTGACCCAGGGATCGAATCTGGGTCTCCTCCTTTGCAGGCAGATTCTTTATCACTGAGCCAGCAAGGAAGCCCCTCAAAGTCTTTAGCTAATCTCTTTACTTGAATGGTTTTTGATTAATCATACTGTACTTTTAGTAATGTTAATTCTCTCCTGTCCTTCTAATTTTATGTTTATTTCTTTATCTGTTTATTTTCTTGAGCATTTGTATCTCTGCTTGTATTCTTTCTTCATTTAAGTGCTTACATCATTAAATTAAAATGCTTGCCAAACAAACTAACTAACTCATAGAAAAAGAGACCAAATTTGTGGTTATCAGAGGCAGTGGGTGTGGAAAAGGGACACTGGACGAAGGCAGTCAAAAGGTACTGCAAATTTAAAGTTATAAGATAAATAAGTACTAGAGATATAATGCAAAACATGATAAATATAATTAACACTGCTTTATGTTATATATGAAAGTTAAGATAAAAATTCCTCAGGGCTCTCATTATACACATTTTTTCTTTTATTTTGTATCTCTATGGGATGATTGATATTCTAAACTAAACTTGTTAAGCTAAACTTATTGCTATAATTATTTCATGATGTATGTAAGTCAAATCATGATGTTGCATACCTAAAACAAGAGTGCTTTATGTCAGTTATATTTCAGTAAAACTAAGAAAATAAAATTTAAAATAAATGTTCCCAAAAAGAGGTTTACCACAAGTTTCACTGGTTCAGCTTGCTAGTATATGTTTTTTAGTTGCTTGTTTTATCCATTCATTTACATTCTTCTTACCTCTTCTGGCCCATGCTTTTTTATTATTAACTTTTGAAGGAGGTCAAGTTATTCCTGAAGTATCTATTAATAAATGATATATATTAAAGAGGGATGGGTGTAGCTTTTTTCTATGGAAACAAATTTCTATTCAGAACTTGGGTTTTGCTGATAAGTGTGTTCCACTTTTATTGCTCCCCATCAAGTGGGGAAAGACAGATGCGAGATTGTTGGCAATGTAAACACTCTCTTCTCTACCAGATACTGGGATTTATCTTCTTGCAAGTACAGATTGTTTTTGTTAGTCCTTCCTTAGCTATAGCTCCTCTACTTCTTGGAACAAAACAGTCCAGGGAAGCTCCTACCACTATGATCTATTACTGTCACTGACATGAAATTTAAATGCAAGTTTCCAGTTCTTCTGAAATCTGTCTCAATGTCATTTCTATATTGCCTTCCACCACAACCCTACTTGATACTGCTTTGGTATCAAGCAAATTTTTCATAAATAAATAAATGATTTTTTTTTTTTTAAGATTTCTGTTGTTTTCTAGTTTCACCAATGATGGCCTTTAGGATTGTTTCTAATTTTCTTGTTTATTGTGGAAAATTCCAAGAGGTGAAGTAGCTAGCTTTATTTTACCATATTTATGATTTGTGATTATGATTTGAATGTAATAAATATTTTTAAAGTAAACTCTATAGATATTCCACAAGATTTTGGTTATCCAAACTTTGGAGTTGTGTTGTTGTTAGATATGCTATCTTAAGAAAAAAAAGAAATGTAATTCACATACTGTAAAATTTACTCTTTTAAAATGTACAACATTTTTTAGTATATTCACAATATTGTACAACTATCACCACTATCTAATTCCAGAAGATTTTAATAGCTTCAAAAGGAAACCTTGGACACTTCAGTGGTCATCTCCTGGCAACTTCTTCACAACTCTTGGCAACGAATCAACTTTTTTTCCTTACAGATTTACCAATTCTGAACATTTACTGTAAATGGAGTCATACAGTTTGCAGCCTTTTGTCTCTGGCTTCTTTTACTTAGCACAATGTTTTCTAGGTTTATTGATGATGTATTAATACTTTTTTATTGCTGAATAATACTCCATTATTTAAACAGACCATATTTTGTTTATCCATTCATTAGTTGACTGGCATTTGGTTTGTTTGCAAAATAACTGCTACTAGGTCGCTTCAGTTGTGTCCAACTCTGTGCAACCCCATAGACAGCAGCCCACCAGGCTCCCCGGTCCCTGGGATTCTCCAGGCAAGAACACTGGAGTGGGTTGCCATTTCCTTCTCCAATGCGTGAAGTGAAAAGTGAAAGTGAAGTTGCTCAGTCGTGTCTGACTCTTCGTGACCCCATGGGCTGCAGCCTACCAAGCTCCACCATCCATGGGATTTTCTAGGCAAGAGTACTGGAGTGGGGTGCCATCGCCTTCTTCGTGCAAAATAACTGGAACTGGGTAAAAAATAAAATAGTCACATAATACTTAAAGTGTTTATCACAATATGCAATACCCTATTAGGAATCATACATGTACTATTTCTAAACATAAAATAACCTATTTTGTTGTTGTTTGGCTGCTAAGTTGGGTCTGACTCTTTTGCAACCTCATGAACTGTAGGAATTTTCCCGGCAATATTACTAGAGTAGGTTGCCATTTCCTCCTGCAGGAGATTTTCCTGACACAGGGATCAAACCTACCTGTCTGCATCTCCTGAATAGCAGGCAGAATTTTTTTTTTTTTTTTTTTACCACTGAGCCACCAGGGAAGCTACCTTACATTGTAGGTATTATTTTACTGAATAGGAATCTAATGCTCAGAGAACTGGCTTTGCCCAATGTTACAGACCTAGGATGAGTGACTAGAGACCCCAGGCATAGGAAATCTAAAGCCTGTGCTTTCTTCATTATGCTATGCTATCTCGTGTTATATCACATACACCCAGAATAGTAGGAATGGTATCAGGTGGGCTACTGGGCAATAAGGAGGTGTATCTTAATTATTTCCTGGAAACATGTAGGAAAATGAATGAACCTTGGCTCATTAATAAATTCAATCAACCTTAAAGTGACTGAGAAATTTCATAAGAAATTATGACCTTTTCCTATTAAAATCATATGCTCCCTGAAGCGATCTTACTTCTTAAATTTTTTATTAAAGTTCTGTAAAGCAATTATCCTTTAATAAAAACTTAACTAAAAAAATTTAGATGTAGCAGAAATTATTTCCAAAATCTAACAACTTTGCTAATGCTTTGGAAATAAGAAAGAATAAATCCAAGTTTTGTTTTATACAAGTTTTGTTTTGTTTTGTTATTTTTATGTGCTTAGTCCCTCAGTCATGTCCAACTCTTTTGCAACCCCATAGACTGTGGTCCACCAGCTCCTCTGTCTATGAAGATTTTGTAGGCAATTATACTGGTGTGGGTTGCCATGCCCTCCTCCAGGGAATCTTCCCAATCCAGGGATCAAGCCCAGGTCTCCAACATTGCAGATGGATTCTTTACCATCTAAGCCACCAGGGAAGCTCTTTTTTCATTTATATAAACTCTTTAAATAAATACCTGTCAGTGTATCTAAAAGCTTCTTACTCAGCCTTCAGCAATATCAGCTGGAGCAACATCATTAGGTTAGGGAACAAAAAGGACACAGAGATTTCAGAATTGAGGATGACCTGGTAGATGAGGGAAGTCAGAAGTCAGGCAAGAGAACAGATAAAGAGTGGTAGGAACAACAAGACTCTGGGAAGGTAAGGACATTTCCACTTACTTTCTGAGAGGTGAAAGAATCTTAGCTACATTTGTTGTCTTAGCTGGTTATATTTCTAAATCCCTTTTTTCAAGACAGAGTGAAATATTTGCCTTGGAGAACATTAGACTTGTACCCAAAATAGTTGAATATATTGCCTGATCTATTAGATAAGGTTCTGATTCGTGACACTGGTTTACTCAAAAAGTGGGAGTTTATTGACTCATGTAACTGGAGATTACATGAAAGTGGAAAGGCTGGCTTTGTGTGTTAGTTGATTTAGAGACATGTACACTGTCATTAGGGGTCTATTTCTCAATGAGCAAAATTGAGCCTTTTTGCTTATAGTCCCAAATAAAACTTATTTATGTATTCACTCCAACAAAAGTTTTTTTTTTTTTTTTTTGTATTGCTGTGACAAATAAGTCCCTGACTGGCAAAGCTTGGATCACATGTCCATTTTGAATCTATCACTCTGGATTGGGGGGTGATGTTATAGTTTGGTCAATCATGAGTTATGTTGTTATGTGTTAATGGGGGGGCTTCTCCTTATAGCTCAGAGGTAAAGAATCTGCCTGCAATGCAGGAGCGACAGGAGATGCAGATTCCATCCCTGGGTTGGGAAGATCCCCTTGAGAAGGGTATGACAACCCACTCCAGTATTCTTCCCTGGAGAATCCCCACAGACAGAGGAGCTTGGTGGCTACAGTCCATAAGGTTGCAGAGTCAGACATGACTGAAGTGTCAGTGTATATGCAAATTCAGGAGGTTAATGATGAATAGAATCTACTCCATCCTTGGAAGGGACTCTTCATGAATTGGTTGGAATTCCCTGTAGCAGAAGGAATAAGAGGAAGGTCTGCCAGGAATATTATGACAGTAGATGTTTACATGAATTTCTCTATATTTATTTCTGTATATATTGCATATGTTCTCATGTATATAAGGCTGAAGATATATCCAATTTTGTTTTCCCCTTTGTGTATACACTTAAAATGATAATAATGAGTAACATTTGTTATTTTCCTATTATTTGCCTCTCTACTAGGCATTTTATGTTTTCATATTAATCCCAACACCTTACCATTGTTACCATTTTACAAACCAAAACACTGAATTTTCAGTGAGATAATTTGCTCAAGGTTACACAGAAACCAAAATATGTATAAAATAACTTATCCAACCTAATGATAGAGACCATATCATTTTAACCTCTTTAATGGTTACCAAGCACATGACAAGGTCACTAATAATCTGCTTATACAGTTAGAGTAATATCAACAATAATAACTAGCAGATTTTATTTAAAAAGTAACCCTGCTTATAATTTATATGCAGAGTACATTATGCAAAATGCCAGGTGGATGAGTCACAAGCTGGAATCAAGATTGTCAGGAAAAGTATCAACAACCTCAGATACGCAGATGATACCACCAAAATGGGAAAAAAATGAAGAGGAACTAAAGAGTCTCTTGATGAAAACCTGGCTTAAAATTCAACAACCAAAGAACTAAGATCATGGCACCCAGTTCCATCACTTCATGTCAAAGAGGCGGTGGTGGGGGGGGGGGGATGGCAAATAGAAACAGTGGCAGATTTTATTTTATTTCCAAAATCACTGCAGATGGTGACTACAGCCATAAAATTAAAAGATGCACATGCTCCTTGGAAGAAGAGCTATGACAAACATAGACAGCATATTAAAAGGCAGAGACATCACTTTGTCAACAAAGGTCTTTCTTCAAGGCTATGGTTTTTCCAGTAGTCTTGTATGAATGTGAGAGTTGGACTATAAAGAAAGCTGAGCACCAAAGAATTGCTGCTTTTGAAATGTGGTGCTTGAGAAGACTCTTAGACTGCAAGGAGATCAAACCAGTCAATCCTAAAGAAAACCAACCCTGAATATTCATTAGAAGGACTAATGTTGAAGCTAAAGCTCCCATACTCTGGCCTCCTAACGCAAAGAACTCGCTTATTGGAAAAGATGTTGGGAAAGATTGAAGGGAAGAGGAGAAGGGGGCGACAGAGAATGAGATGGTTGGATGGCATCACGAACTCATTAGACATGAATTTTTTTTTTCTAATTTTATTTTATTTTTAAACTTTACATAATTGTATTAGTTTTGCCAAATATCAAAATGAATCCACCACAGGTATACATGTGTTCCCCATCCTGAACCCTCCTCCCTCCTCCCTCCCCATACCATCCCTCTGGGTCGTCCCAGTGCACTAGCCCCAAGCATCCAGTATCGTGCATCGAACCTGGACTGGCAACTCGTTTCTTACATGATATTTTACATGTTTCAATGCCATTCTCCCAAATCTTCCCACCCTCTACCTCTCCCACAGAGTCCATAAGACTGTTCTATACATCAGTGTCTCTTTTGCTGTCTCGTACACCGGGTTATTGTTAGGTCTTTCTAAATTCCATATATATGCGTTAGTATACTGTATTTATGTTTTTCCTTCTGGCTTACTTCACTCTGTATAATAGGCTCCAGTTTCATCCACCTCATTAGAACTGATTCAAATGTATTCTTTTTAATGGCTGAGTAATACTCCATTGTGTATATGTACCACAGCTTTCTTATCCATTCATCTGCTGCTGAAAACCCTAAAGATTCCACCAGAAAATTACTAGAAATAATCAATGAATATAGTAAAGTTGCAGGATATAAAATCAACACACAGAAATCCCTTGCATTCCTATACACTAATAATGAGAAAACAGAAAGAGAAATTAAGGAAACAATTCTATTCACCATTGCAACAGAAAGAATAAAATACTGAGGAATATATCTACCTAAAGAAACTAAAGACCTATATATAGAAAACTATAAAACACTGGTGAAAGAAATCAAAGAGGACACTAATAGATGGAGAAATATACCATGTTCATGGATTGGAAGAATCAATATAGTGAAAATGAGTATACTACCCAAAGCAATTTATAGATTCAACGCAATCCCTATCAAGCTATCAACAGTATTCTTCACAGAGCTAGAACAAATAATTTCACAATTTGTATGGAAATACAAAAAACCTCGAATAGCCAAAGCGATCTTGAGAAAGAAGAATGGAACTGGAGGAATCAACCTACCTGACTTCAGGCTCTACTACAAAGCCACAGTTATCAAGACAGTATGGTACTGGCACAAAGACAGAAATATTGATCAATGGAACAAAATAGAAAGCCCAGAGATAAATCCACGCACATATGGACACCTTATCTTTGACAAAGGAGGCAAGAATATACAATGGATTAAAGATAATCTCTTTAACAAGTGGTGCTGGGAAATCTGGTCGATCACTTGTAAAAGAATGAAACTAGACCACTTTCTAACACCATACACAAAAATAAACTCAAAATGGATTAAAGATCTAAACATAAGACCAGAAACTATAAAACTCCTAGAGGAGAACATAGGCAAAACACTCTCTGACATACATCACAGCAGGATCCTCTATGACCCACCTCCCAGAATATTGGAAATAAAAGCAAAAATAAACAAGTGGGACCTAATTAACCTTAAAAGCTTCTGCACCTCAAAGGAAACTATAAGCAAGGTGAAAAGACAGCCTTCAGAATGGGAGAAAATAATAGCAAATGAAGCAACTGACAAACAACTAATCTCAAAAATATACAAGCAACTTCTACAGCTCAACTCCAGAAAAATAAATGACCCAATCAAAAAATGGACATGAATTTGAGCACACTCTGGGAGATATTGGACAGGGAAGCCTGGCGTGCTGCAGTCCATGAAGTTTTAAAGGGTCAGACATGACTTAGCAACCGAAGACCAACACAAAAACAATAAAATATTAATTGCTAACATTCATTGAACAGTAAGTATGTATCAAATATTAAAATTCATTCCATGGACTCTATAATCTATGCTGTCGCAAAAAGTCGGACATTACTGACAGACTTTCACTCACTTGTCCTGAAATACTTAACAAATAAATGTGAAAGATCCCCTTTATGCTATTGAGTTGGCTAAAAATTTCATTCAGATAAGCCCAAATCAACTTTTTGGCTAACCCAATACATGAGAAAGGACAGAAAACAGTACAAACCCAAAAGCATTGTATTTGAATGAATCAATTCTAAGATAACAGAGATAATACTCAGCAAAATTGAGATATTCATGGTTACTTCAGGTATTTTCCTTTCTCCTCAACACTCTCCCACCTGTCCAGGTGTTCATTCTGGGTATACTAATGGAACCATCTTACTCTAAAATCAGAGTCCATAGGTTCCCTTTCTGAAAAGCAAGGGAGGGAAGGGTAAAGCAAAGGATGATAGGAATAGAAGGGAACAGATGAGTGCCACAAGGATACTAATCTGTGAATTCTAACCCAGCAGAAACACTTCCTAAGGACAGTGTTGTGGTGTTTTTCAATCACTAAGTCTTGTCCAACTCTTTGTGACCCCATGGGCTGCAGCACGCCAAACTCCCCTGTCATTCACTGTCTCCTGGAGTTTGTTCAAATTCATGTCTACTGAACCAGTGATGCTATATAACCATTTCATCCTCTGCCACTCCCTTCTTTTGTCTTCAATCTTTCTCAGCATCAGGGTCTTTTCCAATAAATCTGCTCTTTGCATCAGGCAGCCAAAGTATTGGAGCTTTAGCTTCAGCATCAGTTCCTCCAATGAATATTCAGCATTGATTTCCTTTAGGATTAGAGACTCAAGAGTCTTCTCCAACACCACAACTCAAAAGCATCAATTCTTTGGTGTTCAGCTTTCTTTATGGCCCAACTCTCACATCTGGCCATGACTACTGGCAAATCAGTTTTAACTATACTAACCTTTGTTGGAAAAGTTATGTCTCTGCTTTTTAATATGCAATCTATATTTGTCATAGCTTTCCTTCCAAGAATCAACCGTCTTTTAATTTCATGGCTGCAGTCACAGTCTACAGTAATTTTAGAGCCCAAGAAAATAAAATCTGTCACTGCTTCTACCTTTTCCCTTTCTATTTACCATCAAGTGATGTTTTATCATGGCCTAGCTTTGTGATGTGATCTAAGATTGTCGGATATGGTAAGTAAAAATATAAGGTGCTGAGTTAAATTTCAAATTCTGATGAGCATCAAATAATTTTAGTGTATGCCATGCAGTGTTTGGAATATACCTTTCAAAAAATTTATTCATTGTTTATCTGAAATTCAAATTTAGCTTGTTGTCCTGTGTTTTGTCTGACAGTCCATTCTGAGTTTCATTTTTTAAAAACAATAGACATACCAATATCACTGTTTCATTAGTAAGTGATCATTAAAAAAAAAAAAAAAAATTCCTCCTGAGACTGAGCAATTCTGGCCAACCCTTTGTGTACTGCCAGGTTGGGGTTTGGAAGTTGCTGACACCAAAAACTGCCTTTGGGGCCTTGACATTTGGGACTTGACCTACCAAAGGAATGTAGGAGATAGAGTGAGAGAAAAAGGAACTGAAGAGATAGATTAAAGGTCTCCCTGCCTCTGGTTCCCAGATAGATTAAAGTAAGAATTTTCATTTCTCTTTTACAGTCTAAGACTCTTGAAGTAAGTCTGAAAGTCACAACAAGTTTAGTACAATTCGCTCACCATGCACTCTCTGCAGTTCTTGCAGCTCTTTCTTAACCACGGTTCACACTTGTGACTTCCTTGTCACAACATGTTTAGTACAATTCCCTCAGCATGCACTCTCTGCAGTCCTTGCAGCTCTATCTCAACCACGGTTCACACTTGTGACTTCCTTTCTTCTCTTACCACTTAAGACTCCCTGCATGGGTAATTTTATAACTGGGAGGAAGGGTGATTGCATTCTAATAAAAATTCAACTCATCACTTCTAAATAAATCATCCCTCTTTTACCTCTTCTCAAGTATACAGAATCTAATCTGGCATATAATCTGCTAAAAGTTGTAGCATTACAATCAGTTTTGCAGTGCAGGCTAGACAGCTTCAGAAATAGCAGGCTTTAAAAAAAGGAAACAGTAATCAACATTTAAAAAAATGCTTAAACACAGTTGCAAATATCGCAATTTCTTATAAAAATAATTCTGAAAAAAGAAATCAGCAAACATTTGCCTTTTCCCTTATTGTAGCTTATGCAAAAAGTATGCTTATTCTTATTTTCAGGTATCAGGTGAAATTCTCAAAGACACTAGGGAGATAGTAAGGGAAGTTTACCTGAATATCCAAGCAAGCTTTAATATTTACCTATAACCTCTTCTTTAGAGAGTCAGTTAGGTCTCAGGGAGAAGGTTGAAGACAGGTATATTCTGGAAAAGCTCCTCAGGGAATTATTTTCTTCCTCACTTTGGCCACCAATAGTCAAGAAATGCTGTTTAGTTATATTAAGATTTACAGGGGTGGTCCCCATTTTTAACCCCCTTGAAGACTAATCCCTCTAGGACCTAATGGAATAAACTATTTAAAAATGGGCTTTTACTGTGACAGTTTCACTTACCTGAATTGCTTGGCACATGCCATTGCCTGGAGTCCTTTAAATCACCTGTAGGAGGTAGCCAGGTGGCTAGTGAGTACTGCAGACTCTGGCTTTCAGTCAAGTGGAGGTCTAGATCCCCTACTATTGCTCTTTCTTTAAGAAGAAAGAAAGAGGTTAACATTGGCAAGCTCTCTTCCAGAGCTAAAACTAAGTTCAGTTCAATTCAGTTGCTCAGTTGTGTCTGACTCTTTGCAACCCCATGGACTGCAGCATGCCAGGCTTCCCTGTCCATCACCAACTCCCAGAGTTTGCTCAAACTCATGTACATCGAGTTGGTGATGCCATCCAACCATCTCGTCCTCTGTTGTCTCCTTCTCCTCCTGCCTTTAATGTTTCCCAGCATAGGGGTCTTTTCCAAGGAGTCAGGTCTTCATGTCAGGTTGCCAAAGTATTGGAGTTTCAACCTCAGCATCAGTCCTTCCAATGAATAATCAGGACAGAGTTCCCTTAGGATTGACTGGGTTGATTTCCTTGCAGTCCAAGGGACTCTCAAGAGTCTTCTCCAACTCCACAGTTCAAAAGCATCAATTCTTCGGCACTCAGTTTTCTTTATGGTCCAACTGTCTCATCCATATATGACTACTGGAAAAACCATAGCTTTGACTAGATGCTCTTTTGTTGGCAAAGTAATGTTTTTGCTGTTTAATATGCTGTCTAGGTTGGTCATAGCTTCTCTTCCAAGGAGTAAGCATCTTTTAATTTCATGGCTACAGTCACCGTCTGCAGTGATTTTGGAGCCCAAGAAAATAAGGTCTCTCACTGTTTCCCCATCTATTTGCCATGAAGTGATGGAACCAGATGCCGTGATCTTTGTTTTCTGAATATTGAGTTTTAAGCCAATGTTTTCACTCTCCGCTTTTACTTTCACCAAGTGGCTCTTTAGTTCTTCTTCACTTTCTGCCATAAGTGTGGTGTCATCTGCATATACGACATTACTGATATTTCTCCCAGCAATCTTGATTCTAGCTTGTGCTTCATCCAGCCCAGCATTTCAGTTGATGTACACTGTATTTAAGTTAAATAAGCATGGTGACAACATATAGCCTTGACACACTCCTTTTCCAATTTGGAATCAGTTGTTGTTCCATGTCCAGTTTAAACTGTTACTTATTGATCATCATATAGATTTCTCAGGAGGCAGGTAAGGTGGTTTGATATTCTGAACTCTTTATGAATTTTCCACATTTTGCTGTGATCCACACAGTCAAAGACTTTAGTGCAGTCAATAAAGCAGACATAGATGTTTTTCTGGAACTGTTGCTTTTTTAGTGATCCAACAGATGTTGGCAATTTGATCTCTGGTTCCTCTGCCTTCTCTAAATCCAGCTTGAACATCTGGAATTTCTTGGTTCAGGTACTGTTGGAGCCTGGTTTGGAGAATTTTGAACATTACTTTGCTAGTGTGTAAGATGAGCACGATTGTGTGGTAGTTTGAACATTCTTTGGCATTGCCTTTCTTTGCGATTGGAATGAAAACTGACCTTTTCCAGTCCTGTGGCCACTGCTGAGTTTTCCAAATTTGCTGACATAGTGAGTGCAGCACTTTCACAGTATCATCTTTTAGGATTTGAAATAGCTCAACTGGGATCCCATCACTTCCACTAGCTTTGTTCATAGTTATGCTTCCTAAGACCCACTTGACTTCACGCCTGATGAAGTCTGGCCCTAGGTGAGTGATCACACCATCATGCTTATCTGAGACCTTTCTTGTATAGTTCTTCTGTGTATTCTTTCCACCTCTTCTTAATATATTTTGCTTCTATTAGGTCCACACCATTTCTGTCCTTTATTGTGCCCATCTTTGCATGAAATGTTCCCTTGGTATCTCTAATTTTCTTGAGGAGATCTCTAGTCTTTCCCATTCTATTGTTTTCCTCTATTTCTTTGCATTGATCACTGAGGAAGACTTTCTTATCTCTACTTGTTATTCTTTGGAACTCTGCATTCAAATGTGAATATCTTTACTTTTCTCCTTTGCCTTGTAAATAGGTAAGAAAAGAAGAGAAGCTAAAGGCAAAGGAGAAAACTATGTTACTTGACTGAAACTGTCACTGAACAAGGCTGCTGTAATATGACTTAATTTATTAGCCAACAGTGTAGGAACAAATAGACTTTTTTCCTTTGTATAAAACAAACATGTATCTCTTGAATTATTTTGAATTTTTTAAAAGAAATGTGTTAGTGACAATCATACAGGGCTTCATATTATTATGTAGCTTTTTTTAAAGGACTCTAACTCCATCCTACAGTATACATGGTTATCATTTCAGGTGGAAAATAAAACATACAGATATTAATTGTTTGAATGCAAAAAAGATGAAATGTTCTTAAAAAAATGGAAGTTGCAAGCTAAACTCCAGACTGAATGGATGAAAGCTGTGAAGCAAAGCTAAATAAAAACTGTCTCTATCCTAGAGGTGAAGATAACGCATTTCAGACTCTTTTGTTTACAATAAGGGCTACCCATTTCTTCTAAGGGATTCTTGCTCACAATAGCAGATATAATGACCATTTTAATTAAATTATCTCATTCCCATCCATTTTAGTTCACTGATTCCTAAAATGTTGATGTTCAATCTTGCCATCTCCTGCTTCACCATGTCTGATTTACCTTGATTCATGGGTCTAACATTCCAGGTTCCTGTTCAATACTGTTCTTAGAGCATTGGGCTTTACTTTCACCACCAGACACATCCACAACTAAGCATCATTTCTGCTTGGCCCAAACCCTTCATTCTTTCTGGATCTATTATTAATTGTCCTTTACTCTTCCCCAATGGCTTATTGGACACTTTTCAACCTGAGAGGCTCATCTGGTTTCATGTTTTTTTGTCTTTTCATTACTGTCTGTGGGTTCTTCAGGCAATGATATTGGAGTGAATTTCCATATCCTTCTCCTGTGAACCTCATTTTGTCAGAATTCTTCACTATGACCCTCTTGGGTGGCCCTGAATGGCGTGGCTCATAGTTTCATTGATTTATACAAACCCCTTCACCAGGACAAGGCTGTGATCCATGAAGGGGAGGGGAAACTAAGTGAAAAGTGAAAGTTTTAGTTGCTGAGTCATGTCCAACTCTTTGCAACCCCATGAACTAATGCCTGCCAGGATCCTCTGCCCATGGAATCTCCTAGGCCGAATACTGGAGTGTGTAGCCATGCCCTTTTCCAGGGGACCTCCCAACCCAGGGATCAAACCTGGGTTTCCTACATTGCAGGCAGATTCTTTACCATCTGGGATGTCAGGGAAGCCCAGTTCAGTTCAGTTGAGTTGCTCAGTCCTGTCTGACTCTTTGTGAGCCCATAGACTGCAGCACGCCAGGCTTCTCTGTCCATCACTAACTTCTGGAGCCTATTCAAACTCATGTTCATTGAGTCGGTGATGCCATCCAACCATCTCATCCTCTATTCCCTTCTCCTCCCGCCTTCAATCTTTCCCAGAATCAGGGTCTTTTCAAATGAGTCAGTTCTTTGCATCAGGTGGTCAAAATATTAGAGTTTCAACTTCAGCATCAGTCCTTCCAATGAATATTCAGAACTGATTTCCTTTAGGATGGTCTGGTTGGATCTCCTTGCAGTCCAAGGGAGTCTCAAGAGTCTTCTCCAACACCACAGTCAAAAGCATCAATTCTTTAGCTCTCAGCTTTCTTTATAGTCCAACTCTTACATCCATACATGACTACTGGAAAAACCATAGCTTCAACTAGATGGACATTTATTGGCAAAGTACTGTCTCTGCTTTTAAATATGCTGTCTAGGTTGGTCATAACTTTTCTTCTAATGAGCAGGTGTCTTTTATTTTATTTTTTATTTTTAGTTTATTTATTTATTTATTTTTTAACTTTACAGTATTGTATTGGTTGTGCCATATATCAACATGAGTCCGCCACAGGTATACACGTGTTCCCCATCCTGAACCCTCCTCCCTCCTCCCTCCCCGTACCATCCCTCTGGGTCATCCCAGTGCACCAGTCCCAAGCATCCAGTATCGTGCATCGAACCTGGACTGGCAACTCGTTTCATATATGATATTTAGAAAGATGGTAACAATAACCCTGTATATGAGACAGCAAAAAAGACACTGATGTATAGAGCAAGTGTCTTTTAATATCATGGCTGCAGTCACCCTCTGCAGTGATTTTGGAGCCCGCCCCGCCTCAAAATAAAGTATCTCACTGTTTCCATTGTTTCCCCGTGTGTTTGCCATGAAGTGATGGGACTGGATGCCATAATCTTCGTTTTCTAAATGGCGAGTTTTAAGCCAAATTTTTCACTCTCCTTTTTCACTTTCATCAAGAGGCTCTTTAGTTCTTCTTCACTTTCTGTCATAACGGTGGTGTCATCTGCATATCTGAAGTTATTGATATTTCTCCTGGAAATCTTAATTCTAGCTTGTGCTTCATTCAACCCAGTGTTTCTCATGATGTACTCTACATATAAGTTAAATAAGCAGGGTGACGATATACAGCCCTGACGTATTCCTTTCCCGATTTGGAACCAAATTCAGGGAAGCCCAGGAGAAACTAAAGTTTGTATTCAATCAAAATATGACTAATAATGACTAATATGACATAATATGACTAATATTCAGGTTTATGTGTTTATTTTCTTCAAATTTTTGAACATTCTTGATTTACAATATTGTGTTAATTTCTGCTGTAAAGTGAATCAATTATACATATATACATGTCCACTCTTTTAAGATTCTTTTTCCATGTAGATCACTTCAGAATATTTAGTAGAATTCCCTGTGCTATACATTAGGTCCTTATTAGTTGTCTCTTTTATATATAGTAGTGTGTACATGTCAATCACAATCTTCTGATCTATCCCTTGCTCAGATTTACATTTTTCAAAGTCTAAGTGAAATTATTTTTAGAGGTTATTTTGTCACCCATACCTGCCCCCAAAACCTAAATGATCCAGCCTTGATTTATCTCTGTGTTTATTTCAAAAGCCCCTGGCACTTGACAGAGATGTTTTCTATCTGCACTTTAAGAGATACATGTTGGTCACAGCCCTTAAGTGGTTCTGATTTGATCACAGGAACATGCCCACGCAGATGAGACATGAGGGGTCCAAGTTAATTTTGCTTCATTAACATTTCTGCACAAAGGTTATTTGTACTTTACTAGGTTTAGAATAATGTGGAAGTCTGTGGCCAGCTGCCTTTCTTCCCCTGGAAATCTCTAAAGCCCTGATGACATTTCTTCCTTTTACCCCTTAAAATTCCCTACTGCCTTTTCTTTGAGGAGAAGGTGTTTTTAGAGTATGAGCTCTCTCTTTTTTCATTTCTTGATCAATGAATAAAATTCCTGATTTGCTTATATTGAACCTAGCTTCATTTGATCAGTATTTGTGACTGCAGTGGGCAAAAGACCCATTGTGTGGTCACTGACTCATTGAGGATTGGTAACAGTATCATTCATATTTATTAATTAGGATGCTTAGTTAACATTTCATAAGTGTGTAATATAAGAGTGATTCACTAGATTACTTATCTACACTTTAAATACAAGTAACATCAAAAACAAATAAGTAACAATGCATTCTATAACAAAGTTTCTAAAGATAACAAATAAACATGTTTTGTAATTTTCTATGTTCAAATACCTCATTCTTCTTATCTTAAATTTACCTTTGGCTTTTTCAAATCTAGGAAATAAGAAACACACAAGAGAGAGCTCTTCTTAATTGCAAATTTCAAGTTATCAGTATCTTGATATTTAATTTTTTTGTTATAGCACCAATTAGCATCACTTGTCTATTCAATTTACCAACTACATTATAAGCATACTTTGAGACTAGCACCACATCTATAATTTTGAAGCCTAAAACAAAGTTCATTAAGAGCTCATAAAGTGTTCTTTAACTGAAAGATTTACAATGTATATTGCTTAACTAATTAAAATTATGAGAAAATAGCAGTTCAATTTATTTAGCTGTAAATGAATATTTTAAAAATATTTTTCAGAAAAGTCTATGGGTTTAATTACCTCAATTATGCCTTAAAACAGTTAAAACAAATAATTAACTTGTCAGTGTAAATTTGCTTTCACATTAACATGAATAAATAACTTTTGTTATGCTTTATGAAACATAGTATCATACATAAAGCTGTCATACTATAATTTGAATTCATGTATACATCTATTTATGTATACAAAGATGTGTTTATTTTTTTTACACATTGACCTAAATGTATTATTAGCTAGAAAAAAATCTAGACTTCAAAGTGTCAATAACTTCAAATATTAAACCCTCAGTCTTCCTTATATTATGGAACTAATGTTAAACCAAATTCATTCATTAAAAGGATCATAAAACCATGATCAAGTGGGAATCATCCCATGGATGCAAGGATAATTCAGTCTGTGAACGTATCAGTGTGATATGCTACAGAAACAATGAAAAATAAAAATCATATCATCAGGTCAATAGATATAGAAAACTCTTTTGAGGAAATTTAGCATTCATTTATGATAAAAATTCTCAATGAAGTAGGTATAAAGCAAACATACCTCAACATATTAATGGCAAAAAAAAAAAAAAAGAAAGAAAGAAACATTAACAGAGTATTGGAAGTCCTGGTCACTACAATCAGATAAAAAAAAGAAACAAAAAGGAGGATGGGATGGGGAGGGAGGTGGGAGGGGGGTTCAGGATGGAAACACATGTACACCCATGGCGGGTTCCTGTCAATGTATGGCAAAACCACTACAATATTGTAATTAGCTTCCAATTAAAATAAATAAATTTCACATGTTTCAATGTGAAATGTCATGTATGAAACGAAAAAAAAAAGGCAAAAAAATAATAAAATAAATAAATTTATAAAAAAAGAATATAAATTGGAAAGGAAGAAGTAAAACTGTCACTCCTTGCAGGTGATATGCTATTACATATAGAAAATCCTAAAGATGCCACCAAAAAAATGATTACAAGCAATATATGAAGTACTTTTATTCAATTCATATATTCAATATATAAAATTGAAAGATAAAAATTAGCATGCAGAAATCTGTTGCATTTCTATACACTAACAACAAGCTATCAGAAATAAAAATTAAAAATAATCTCATCTAAAAGTGTAACATACTTAGGAAAAAATCTAACCAAGGAGGGGAAAGACTTGCACTCCTTTAACTATATTAATGAAAGAAATTGAAGATAACAAAGCAAATGAAAGTATATACGATGCTCATTGATTGGAAAAATTGTAATTGTTAAAATGACCATACTCCCAAAGCAAATCTACAGATTTAATGCAATCCCCATCCAAATACTAATGGCATTTTTCACAGAACTAAAAAAATAATGTAATACTTGAAACCTTAAAATTCCTAGGAGAAAATATACTCAGTACACTCTTTGACATCAATCTTAACAATATTCTTTTGGATATGTCTCCTCAGACAAGATAAACAAAAGGAAAAATAAATAAATGAGATTACATCAAATGAAAGTTTTAACCGTGAGGGAAACTATCAACAAAACATAAAAGCTGCCTACTGAAGGGAGAAGGTGTTTACAAATGATAAAAGCTATAAGGGGTTAATATCCAAAACATATGAAGAACTCATAGGATTCAACATCAAAAATAAATAAATACACAACCTGATGATAATATGGGCAGCAAATCTAAATAGACATTTTCCCTAATGAAGACCTATGCATGATCAATAGGCAAATGTAAAGATGCTCAACATTGCTAGTCATCAGGGAAATGTAAATTAAAACAACAATGAAATATCACTTCACACCTGTCAGAATAGCTATTTTCAAAGACAACACATAATAATGCTGGTAAGGATCTGGAGAAAAGGGAACCATTTTGCACTGTTGATGGGAATGGGAAATAATATAGACATCCTAAAAATATTAAAAATAGAGCTACCATACAATCCAGTAAACTTATCTCTGGGTATTTACCCGAAGAAACAAAAATACTAATTTTAAAAAATACATGCACTCCAATGTGTGTTGTGGCATTTATTCACAATAGCTAAGATATAAAAGCAACCCAATGAATGAGTTGATCAATCAATGGACATCCATCAATGGAAAAATGAATATAGAAGTTATGATACACACACATGCAAACACAAACTGGAATATTTTTTCAGACATTAAAAAGAATGAAATCTTGCCATTTGTGACAACATGGATGGATTTAGAAGGTTTTATGCTAAGTGAGATGTCACAGAGAAGAACATATGGCATGATCTTTCTCAAATATGGAATCTAAAAAACAAACAAACAAACAAGTTTATTTATACAGAGAACAGATTGGTGGTTTTTGCTGGAAGGATGGGTGGGAGAAATGGATGGAGGGGATCAAATGGTAGAAAGAACAGCAATAACTAGAGCTAGAGGAGGACAGTTCGTTTGAACATGTTTGCATATACTTAGATAAGAAACAGAACAATTTAGAAAAAAAGAAAAAAGCTTCTAGACCAGAAAGATGATATATATTCAAATCTTGAGCCTTCAAGGATTTCCAGAGGGGTGAAAATGCCTAAAATTTATTGACACATGTTTGGTACATGATACATTAACTACCAAACCTGACAACAACCCAATGAAGAAGGAGTGATTAATCTATTCAATAGATAAACAAACTGAGTTTTACTGAAGGTAAGAAACTTTTCAAAAGTTGTACAGCTGATAAATAGTGCTAGAATCCATTTCTATTTTTCTATCTGAGATGCAAAGCCCAGCTTTTTTGTTACGCTTTCTCAAAAAATTAAATTATCACTATATAGTGAATACTATTATTATGAGGTTCTAGTATGTGTGCTTGTGTGTCTGTTTGTATATGTATATGCAGTGTGTCTATGCAGGTATATAGTGCATATAATATTTATATTCTTAATATGTCAACCTAATATAAATTAATACAATATAGCTATAAATAATCTTTGAAAGAAGTACAAATAAATGTTGGTATTTCAAGGACATATACTTAGAAGTTAACTTATGTGATGAATTTTAGTAAGAAAAATTATATTCAATATGCTTGTAAAGAAAAACAATTCTTGGTCATCCCAATGCACTAGCCCCTAGCATCCAGTATTGTGCATTGAACCTGGACTGGCATCTCGTTTCATACTAAAAAAATTATCAGTATTCATTCATAAGAATCGGATAAGGCAATGGCACCCCATTCTAGTACTCTTGCCTGGAAAATTCCATGGACGGAGGAACCTGGTAGGTTGCAGTCCATGAGGTAGCTAAGAGTCGTACACGACTGAGCGACTTCACTTTCAGTTTTCACTTTCATGCATTGGAGAAGGAAATGGCAACCCACTCCAGTGTTCTTCCCTGGAGAATCCCAGGGATGGGGGAGCCTGGTGGGCTGCCGTCTATGGGGTCGCACAGAGTCGGATATGACTGAAGTGACTTAGCAGCAGCAGCGTTCATAAGAATTTTGGATTGATTTAAATAAGCAATATCTAGAAAACCTTATAAAGCTTTACTGATCGTTGAGAAGAAAGAATATCTCACCTATTACAACAGGCTCAGAAATATTAATAACTACCTTTATTGATAGGCTTGTTTGTATATCAAACCATTTTCCTCATTTTGTGCCTACAGTTCAATTAGCTAACACTTCTTACATTTTGACAGCCTGAGTCACTGAAGAGGTTAACTAAATCTTTGGATTTTATTTGCTCTTAATGTATGTCTACTCATCTTCATACTGCAAGTATCTATTTATCTCAGATTGCTTTAAATCTAAAAGTGATTGACTCAGCTCTTAAACAGGAATGCATAGAAGCTCTATTTCAACATCTTGTCTAGCACTGCCATTCTGGCTTTACTTTTGTTGTTCCACTAGCAGAAGGATTTTTGCTCTTGAACTTCAGCTTCCATTTGGCTTTTCTGTTCTTATGCTCTATTTTCCCACTGCCAGTCCATGGAACTCAGCTGTTCTGGGTCTGTAAGCTTGTTTCAGGTCATTGATCAACTGACAAATCTCCTTGAAGTGGAAGCATCTGTCTATCTGGACCTAAGCAGGTTGTCTTTGTTATTCTTTTTCTTCAATTTCCACTACTTTTGCTGCCTCATTCTGCTAGAATTGGCATACCAGATGCCAGTTATCTTCAATGTTGTCTATAATACTGACCTGCTTCATATTTTTTCTTTGTGACTAGTACCTAGGTATCACACCATTAGCATTATAGACTACTAGATATAAAATATTTTCTTGCACATCTCTGTGATCAGAAGGAACTCAATTCCATTTTCATTATACTTTTTATTAGAAAGTTCTTTCTTATTTTGAGTCAAATTCAACCTCTCTGTAGTTTTATCCCTTGTTGGCCTTAAAAAGGGCATTGAGCTTATGCACTGAAGACAATAAATGTAGTGTTTATTATTATTTATAGCTCAAAGTTTTCAATTAAAATATTTTTCTCCCCATGGAGAATAAGAGTGGAAGCAAAAATCCACAGTTCAGAAATTGTTAAGTAACTTCCCAAAAGTTATAGTTAGTAGATTGTGGTCCTAGGCTTTTTTTTTTTTTTCCGATTTTGTTGTTTCTTATTTTCAAGCTATCTTAATTTCACCCAACACACTGTAGCCACTCATACCCATAAGTACAGCTGTGACATTGACAAAAACTGCAATCTCTATATAATCAGTTACCCTCTAAACTTCACTTCCTGTTCCTCCAACTAATTCCTCCAAGACCCATATTCCAACAATTCTTTGACCCCATTAGAATCCTTGGTCAATTGGTCCTACTGTTTTTGCTCTAGTCCTCATTGTCTTTGTGTGTTTTCTTGTCTCTTAAACTAGCCTAAAATTCATGGATTTTACACTTGCAGACTGGAGAAGGCAATGGCACCCCACTCCAGTACTCTTGCCTGGAAAATCCCATGGATGGAGGAGCCTGGTAGGCTGCAGTCCATGGGGTCGCTAAGAGTCGGACATGACTGAGAGACTTCACTTTCACTTTTCACTTTCATGCATTGGAGAAGGAAATGGCAACCCACTCCAGTGTTCTTGCCTGGAGAATCCCAGGGACGGGGGAGCATGGCATCTCCCATGGCATCCTCCATTTGGGCTGCCATCTATGGGGTCACACAGAGTCGGACACGACTGAAGTGACTTAACAGCAACACTTGGCAGACACTCTCAAATCCTTTAACTCTATTCAGTTTATTGTATTTATATGAAAAAAAATCTAACCCAGATTAAATTCAATTCTTCATCATGTGGAGCCTACATGCATATACTTGAATATGCTTGGATAAAAACTCAGTCATACAAATTAGTGTCCCTTTAACTGATCCTGGAAACCATACACTATTTCCCTAATTTATTCTCTTTCCTAATATCTCAGGTGATTTTAAAATATTTTCTTTTCTCAAATTTTTTCATATGCTCAGTTTAAGCAGATGACCTTAACCCCTATTTTATTTAAAAACTTGAACGTGAAAGTCACTCAGTCATATCTGACTCTTTGCGACCCCATGGACTATACAGTCCATGAAATTCTCTAGGCCAGAATACTGGAGTGGGTAGCCTTTCCCTTCCCCAGGGGATCTTCCCAACCCAGGGATTGAACCCAGGTCTCCTACATTGCAGATAGATTCTTTATCAGCTAAGCCACAAGGGAAGCCCAAGAATACTGGAGTGGGTAGCCTACCCTTTCTCCAGGGAATCTTCCTGACCCAGGAATTGAACAGGAGTCTCCTGCATTGCAGGTGGATTCTTAGCCAACTGGGCTATCAGGGAAGCCCACTATTTATAACCTTAGGTTTTCAAAAAAGAGCTTTCACAAGCAACTGTCACTGTATCTACAAATGCAGCTGACTCTGTGTGCAAATATTTGATTTTTCTCCTGTTACTGTGAGTTCATTACCTGTGTTCCCAGCTAAGACAAAGTCCTCTATGTGTGCCTTCTAGATTACATCTTCCTTTACCTATTCAAGGACATCTTTCTCTCCAGAATCACCACTTTTTCCACTCTGGATCATTTATCAGCTTTATAGGCATGCTGTTATTTCTTCTATATCTTGATCTTATTTTCCCCTCAGCTACTGCCTCATTTTTGTCCTTGTCTTTACAGCAAAACTCCTTGAAAGTATTATTTATTCTTGTTGTCTTCAATTTCTCACCTTCTAGTATTTCTTGAACACAAATTAAGTTTTCACCTCCTTTAGTGAGACTTTTCTTGTGAGGAGCAGTTGTTAAATCCAATGGGAATTTTTCATACCTAATCATACTCAGTTTATATTAATAAAAAACATTTTACTGAGATGACCACTCTTCCTTGAAACCAGTTGATACTTGGCATCTAGAACTACCAAACTTACCTCATTTTCCTTCTTTTTGGGATTTTTCCAGGCAAGAATACTGAAGTGGGTTCCAACTCCTTCTCCAGAGGATCTTCCTGACCCAGGGTTTAAACCTAGGTCTCCTGTATTTCAGGCAGACTCTTCACTATCTGAGCCACCGGGGAAGGCCCTTCCTTCTGGCCATTCATTACTCAGTCTCTGTTGATTCATTTTTATCTCATCTACCTCATCAAATCACAGTACACCCAGGGCATAGTTCACTACTTGGACTTCTTTTATTTTTTTATCCTCACTGTCCAGGTGTTACCATTCTCTAGTGATGGTGATGACTTTCAATATCATCTTAATACTGATAACTCCAAAATCTATATCTTAATCTTGATCCTCTCTTAATTCTAGACCAATATATCTACTTAAAACTTCCACTTGGAGATTTAACAATAAACACCTCATAATTAACATATTAAAAACTGAATTCTCCTTCACTCCCCACCAATGTTTTCCTGCCTGTTCCCATCTCAGTAATAATCCCATTTTCTGGCTGCTAGAGACTGAAAGCTTGATGTCATTGCTGTTCCTTCCATTTTCCTCATACTCCATCATAGCACAAGTCCTATTGACTCTACCTTCAAAACATATCCTGTATTTAACCATCTGTGACCATACCCTGGTGCCAATCCATGCATTTCTTGGATTATTATGAAAAGTGAAGTCACTCAGTCGTGCCCGACTCTTTGCGACCCCATGGACAGTAGCCTGCACCAAGCTCCTCCGTCCATGGGAATTTCAAGGCAAGAGTACTGGAGTGGGTTGCCATTTCCTTCTCCAAGGAATCTTCCCAACCAAGGGATCGAACCCAGGTCTCTTGCACTGGGGACAGACGGTTTACCTTCCAAGCCACCAGGGAAGTCCTAAGTGGTCCCATGTTTCTGCCCATTGCAATTGTCAATCAGTAAACAAAGAGATCTTGCTAAAATGTAAGTGATATTATGTCATTTCTCTTTTCATTCAAAACTAGAGCCTGCAGGGTCCCATGTATGATAACATCCATCACTTCTCTAAGCCAACTTCCTCTTATTCTCCTCCTCATCCTATCTTTCCAGCCTCTTCACTTCATCACTATTCCTCAAGCACTATAAGGAAGTTGCTTTCTTGCTCAGGTTTTTGCAACTGTTTATTCTGCCTGAAAACTCTCCCACAGATATTCTCAAGGCTAAATCCTCACTTCCTTCAGATCTTACTCAAAGTTACCTGACAGGTGAATCCAACCTCCTACTAACACTTCATATTCCTCTTCCTAGCTCTATTTTTGTTGTTGTTAACTTGTTATCTAACATCTTTTTATTGTCTGCCTCTTCTATTTGAGCACAAGCTCCATGGGTATAGGATGTATTGTTGTGTGCGTGTGGTTTTGTGTATATGTGTATTGTGATTTCACTTGTCTTGCTTATATTGCTAAATCTAGGATAGTTCCTGGCACACAGTGGTTTCTATAAATATTTGCTAAATAAATGAATACATAGAGGAAGAAGAATTCAAACTAGGCTTATATTATTCTAAAAATTAATAGGGGAACTTTGAATATGGTGTAGGAGTAAGATGAAGAGATCACCTTCTCCCCACAAATACATCAAACGTACATCTATATGTAGACCAACTCCTACAGAACACATTCTGAACACTGGCAGAAGACCTCAGACTGCCAAAACAGCAAGTTAATCTCCACTGAATGAGGTAGGGCAAAAGATATGGGAAAATAAAGAGACAAAGGATCTGGGATGGAGACTGATGCCTCAGGAAGAGATCCGTGAAGGTGGAAAAGTTTCCATAGACTCGGAAAACCCCTCACGAGCAAGGACAGGAGAGAGCTTCAGAACCTCAGAGAGGAATGGAGAAACAAGTGCTTGGAAGGCAAAAATGGAGAGAATGCACTACAGAGATCATTGATGACAAACACTTCCCAGCCGAGAAACTGTTTGCATGCCCTCTGTGGTGAGTGGGGGCTGGGAGCTGAGGCTCAGGCTTGAGGCTCAGACCACAGGGAGAGGACTGGAGTTGACTGCCATGAAGATACTCTGAGGAGGCTAGTATGCACATAGCTGAGGGAGTCCAAGGAAAATCCTGGGCCTGCAAAAGAGTTAAGAGATCATTGCTGCTGGGAACTAACACTGTGTATTTGAAGACCCGGTCTTCATTAGTGTCATAGGTAGAATGAGCCACTGCTATGGACTGTGACCCCAGAGGTAGATACACCAAAGCCAGTGACAATGCCAGAGGCAGGGATACCTGCAACTGCAGTTTGCAATCCCAGAGAGGGAAATGATAGCTACTTGGTCACTGCCAAGGCAGTGTGGGTGCCAGAGGTAGAGAACAGGAGGTGGTCCCGACTCCAGGGGCTGAAGCTACCACCAAGCTGTGAGCAGGTGCTGGTCTCTACCCACAATCTCCTGAAAGCCTGTGCAGGTTGGCTCTGCTGAGGGATCCACAACCCTAGTCTGACTACCTTGGGGGAGTGCATGAACCGCCTCAGACTGTAGCAACTTCCCAAAGCCTTGGCCACAGCAGGCACTCCACACACACCCTGACTGTGGCTGCCCTACCCCTTCCTCTACTCAGCCTGACTGAGCTGCTGCTGCTGCTGCTAAGTCACTTCAGTCGTGTCTGACTCTGTGCAACCCCATAGATGGCAGCCCATCAGGCTCCCCCGTCCCTGGGATTCTCCAGGCAAGAACACTGGAGTAGGTTTCCATTTCCTTCTCCAAGCCTGACTGAGCAAGTGAGCCCTAATAAGCTTCTACTTTTATCCCCTCTTGTCTGAATGGGTAATAGACACCAGAGGGCAGCCTACAGACAGAAGTAGTGCCAAAACCAAAGCTGAGCTCCAGGGGCTGTGTGCCCAAGGAAGAAGAAGGGAATTTGCTCCTGAAATGGCAGGTGCAGTGGATTAAATCCCTGCAATTATCCTGACATTGTGGACTTTGGGGGAAATTATGGACTTTGGAAGAAAGTACAAACTAGAGTAAGGCCAGATCTGAGTCTGAACTGACCCCACAGTGCCCACAGCAGGTCCAGAGACCTTTCTAAAGATATTGGATGACTTCGTGAGTAGGAAGATTAGCTCACTGTGTGGTGAGGATTATGGAGGACTCTGGAGGACATTCTTCTTACTGCCACTCTCTCTCTGTCTCTCTCAATATATATATGTATACATATATATGTATATAGTTGTCATTCAGTTGCTCATTAGCCTTCTTTATGATCCAACTCTCACATCCATGCATGACTACTGGAAAAACCATAGTTTTGACTATACGGACTTTGTTGGCAAGGTAATGTCTCTGCTTTTTAATATGCTGTCTAGGTTTGTCTTAGCTTTTCTTCCAAGGAGCAAGCATCTTTTAATTTCATGGCTGCAGTCACTATATATATATATATATATATATATATATATATATATTTTCTTTATTGTATTTTTCTTTTGTTATCCTTCTTTATTATTCCTTTAATTTTAATTTTTAACTTACTTTTTCCTTTTTAAAACACTTTTTATTTTAAATAAATTCATTGTATTCTATTTTTCCTATTTTTACATTTCTCTTTAGTTATATTGAATTTCCCCCCATGTTTTATATTTTGTATTTTTCTAGTATAGTTTTTACATATAGGTTTGTTTATTGGCTAGATTAATCTCTTCTTTCCTGATCTCTGGTTTTATTCTTCTTTTTCTCTCTTTTTTCTGTTTGGGAGTGTGAGTCTCTTTGGGTGGTCTTGTCTATTGAGTGTTGCTTTAACCACTTGTCTTGGGGTCTTGTCTGTCCATTCTTTTCTTATTTGTATGCTTCTTTGACTTTCTCCCCCCAGCCCCCCCCACCTTATCTCTTTCTCTTTCTGTTCTGTGCTATATAGCTTGTGGAGTCCTGGTAAAATTCTGAGGTGGGAGGGTCCCAAGCTTAAAATGTTAGACTGCCAGAGAACTCTGGACCCCATGGGACATTAACTGGAGAGAGCTCTCCCCAAAGCCTCCATCTCAACACTAAGACCAGAACCCTCCCAAAGGCCAGCAAGCTCCAGTGCCAGGAACCTCATGCCAAACCATCACTAAAATAGGAACACAACCACACCCCATTAGCAGATAGGCTGTCCAAGCCATTTCCAGCTCCAAAACAACCCCAACACATCACTGAACATGTCACTGTCCTTCAGAGAGACATGATCAGTTCCACCCATCAGAACACAGGCACCAGTCCCCCCAACCAGGAAACCCTCAAAAGGCACTAGTCCATTCTGACCTATTGAGGGCAGACTCCACAAACAGGAGGAACTACAACCTTGCAACCTGCAGAAAGGAGACCACAAACACAGTAAATCAAACGAAATGAAAAGACAGAGAAACATGCAGTAGATGAAGGAACATGGTAGAAACCCAAAAAACCATAAAAATGAAGAGGAAATAGGCAATCTAAATCTACCTAAGAAGAATTCAGAGAAATGATAGTAAACGTGATGCAAAATCCTGGAAATAAAATGAAGGCACCAATAAATAGAATGAAGGAACAGATTGAGAAGATACAAAAAATGTTTAACAAGGATCTAGAAGAAATAAAGAATAGACAATCAGCAGTGAAAAAAACAATAACTAAGAAAAAAACACATTACAGAGAACCAATAGCAGAATAACTGAGGTAGAGGAATGGATAAGTGAGCTGGAAGGTAGAATAGTGGAAATAACTAAAGCAGAGCCAAATAGAGAAAAATGGAATGAAAAGAATGAGGACAGCCGTAGAGACCTCTGGGTCTTTAAGCACACCAATATTTGAATTACAGGGATCCCAGAAGAAGAAGAGAAAAGAAAGGGTAAAATAAAAATTTTGAGGAGACTATAGCTGAAAACTTTCCTATTATGGGAAAGGAAATAGCCACCCAATTACAGGAAGCCCAGAGAGTCCCATACAGGATAAACCCAAAGAAAAACACACCAAGACACATATTAATCAAAGTAATAAGATTAAACACAAAGAAAAAATATTAAAAGCAACAAGAGAAAAGCAACATATAACATATAAGGGGATCCCCATAAGGCAAATGGCTGTTTTTTCAAAGGAAACTCTTCAGGCCAGAAAGGAGTGACAGGATATACATAAAGTGATGAAATGAAAAAACCTACAACCAAGATTACCCAGCAAGGATATCATTCAGATTCGACAGAGAAATGAACATCTTTACAGATTGGCAGAAGTTAAGAGAACTCAGCACTACAAAACCAACTTTACACAAATGTAAAGGAACTTCTCTAGACAGAAAACACAAGAGACAGAAAAGACCTACAATAATAAAGCCAAATAATAAAGCAAATGGTAAAGGGATCATATAAATCAATAATTACCTTACATGTAAATGGACTAAATGTTCCAACTAAAAGACACAGACTGGCTGAATGGATACAAAAACAAGATCCCTATATATTTTGTCTACAGAATAGACAGAAAGTGAGGGGATGGAAAAAGGTATTTCATGCAAATGTAAATCAAAAGAAAGCATAAGTAGCCATACTCATATCAGATAAAATAGATTTTAAAATAAAGACCATTACAAGAGAAAAAGAAGGACACCATATAATGATCAAATGATCAATCTAAGAAGATTATATATATATATATATATATATATATATATATATATACATATATATATACACACCCAACATAGAAGCACCTCAATACATAGTGTTAGTCACTCAGTCATATCTGACTCTTTGTGGCCCCATGGACTGTAGCCTGCCAAGCTCCTCTGTCCATGGAATTTTCCAGACAAGAATACTGGAGTGCATTGCCATTCTCTTCTCCAGGGGATCTTGCTGACCCAGGGATCAAACCCAAGCAGCAACAACTATAAAAGGGGAAATTGACAATAACACAAGGAGAGATTTTAACACCGGATTCACACCAATGGACACATCATCCAGACAGAAAATTAGTAAGGAAACACAAGCTTTGAATGATACATTGGACTGCTGCTGCTGCTAAGTCACTTCAGTCGTGTCCGACTCTGTGCGACCCCATAGACAGCAGCTCACTAGGCTTCTCTGTCCCTGGGATTCTCCAGGCAAGAATACTGGAGTGGGTTGCCATTTCCTTCTCCAATGCATGAAAGTGAAAAGTGAAAGTGAAGTCGCTCAGTCGTGTCCCACTCTTAGCGACCCCATGGACTGCAGCCTATCAGGCTCCTCCATCCATGGGATTTTCCAGGCAAGAGTACTGGAGTGGGGTGCCATTGCCTTCTCCGTACATTTGACTACATGGATCTAATTGATATTTATAGGACATTTCATCTAAAAATTCATGTAATTTCTATTATTTAAATTGTGAAAGTGAAAGTGTTAGTCGTTCACTTGTGTCCGACTCTTTGCAACTTCATGGATTGTAACCCAGCAGACTCCTAAGTCCATGGAGTTCTCCAGGCAAGAATACTGGAATAAGTTTTCATTTCCTTCTACAGGGGAACTTCCTGACCCAAGGATCAAACCTGGGTCTCCTGCATTATACACAGATTTTTGCCATCTGAGCCACAAGGGAAGCCCATTTAAATTGTAGTCAGCTCAACAAATACATTGAACTCTATGCTGTGTACTAGAAGACGTGCTGATAGAGAGTTTACATTCTTGTTGGAAAGCAGTGAAGTAAACAATAAGTAGCAGAAATTGGCCTATAACTATTTGCAAGTGGTGTGGTACTGATTACAAATCCCAAGAAGGGGAGATGAATACAACATACAGGAATCCACTATGGTTTCCAAAAGTATAATTAAGCTGATTTAAGCAATGGATAATATTACCTAGAAAACAAGGATAAACCATGAGTTAGATTGGAAGGATGTTGGAGAACTGACTAATTAGAATGATTTAAGAGAATGAATTTTAATTTGGTGATGGTATTCCAAGCAAAATACATAAGCAGGCAGTGTTAAATTGAGAGTTAGAGTGCAATCATAGACCCCCAAGCTCACTATATAATCAAGCTTCCTAATTATTCATATTTCTAGAACCAAAACAGTTTAAATTTTCCTTGTTATGTATATACTATGATTGGCTTTACAGATGGTGCTGATGGGAAAGAACCCACCTGCCAATGCAGGAGATATGAGACATGGCTATGATCCTTGGGTTGGGAAGATCCCCTGGAGGAGGGCATGGCAACCCACTCCAGTATTCTTGCCTGGAGAATCCTATGGACAGAGGAGCCTGGAGGGCTACAGTCCATAGGGTTGCAAAGAATTGGACCGAAGCAACTTTGTGCACATGTATACCATAATTATCTTCTAAAAGGTGCATACAACCCATTAAGCCTTCATTCTATAACCGCGTTTGACAATGAGTTTTATATGTGTCTCTTTTGTCATCTAAACACAAAATCTTTAGTATTTGTAATATGTCATTGTTTCTAATGTAGTGCCTTTGATAGTCTCTGATTTATTTGGGCTTCTTTCTTCTCATTAACAAAATAAGATATTACAGTTTACATTGTATGGAAAAGAAAGACAAATGAGAAAATCTTCTATGAGCTCTTTATAAGAAAAATCATTAGTATTTATCAATGTATTAATTATTGCTTAGTGGTAAGTTTGGTACAACTATCTAAAAAATGTTTATAGGAAAATAAATTCTATTTTATTTATTTACAGAGTCTCTTAATTTTATAAAGAAGATGCATTTTCTTTCTTATTTTCCCATGTGTTTACATTCTAAATAACTACCTATTTGCCTTCTCTTGTACCTCACAGGATGATGGAAGAACAAGAACATTGATGGAAATCAGCTTGCACAGGAGGTTGGTTGAAAGTAAATACAGTAATGATACAATATTTATCAAATATTTGAAATTTTTGACTACAATGAACACATATTCATGAGACTAATTAGAGTAGAAACTAAAGGCTTTAATAGCCAAGTTCATTGTTTCAAGAGTTCACTAATTGTCTCCAACATATGTAACTTAAAAAATCATATATACATTTTATATAAAATCATATGTAAAATGATTGTATATAAACAAAATAAAAGTTGTATTATGCTTCAATGGATTTAGAAAGAAAACAACAGGTTTACCATTTAATCAGCAGAAAACATCCAAATACGTGAATGCATGCTAAAAAGAGCAAAATTTTGAATAATCTTGCTGAACAACATAGGGCATTTGATTTTAGATTAATAAATTAGTTGGATGGAATCAGTGAAAATATTGAATTTTATCCTGGGGAACAAGCAGCACAGGAAAGAGAGAATTTGGCTAAAGATAAAATTAAAGCAACTGATATATGTCCTTTAAAATGATAGAGCTCATCAAGAAATCACTATATCCAAATGAAGGCTTAGGATGATGATTAAAATAGGCTTTACTGAAGGCAGTTAGCTGGTAGTCTTTCTTGCATGGACTTACTGCTGGATTGGCATTTGTCATTTGCTGAACATTACTTCCTTTAACCACCAAATGAAATGGAAATAGTTGTATTAGGCAAGAGCAGTAAAGTTTATGCTCAATTTAGATCAGTTCATTCTCTCAGTCATGTCTGATTCTGTAACCTCATGGACTGCAGTGTTCAAGGCTTACCAACTCCCAGAGCTTGCTCAAACTCATCCATTGAGTCGATGATGCCTTCCAACCATCTCATCCTCTGTCATCCCCTTCTCCTCCTATCTTCAATCTTCCCGAGCATCAGGGTCTTTTCAAATGAGTCAGTTCTTCGCATAAGGTGACCAGAGTATTGGAGTTTCAGCTTCAGCATCAGTCCTTTCAATGTATATTCATGACTGATTTCCTTAAAGAATGACTGGTTTGATTTTGCAGTCCAAGGGACTCTCAAGAGTCTTCTCCAACACCACAATTCAAAAACATGAATTTTTCAGTGTTCAGCTGTCTTTATAGTCCAATTCTCACATCCATATATAACTACTGGAAAAACCATAGGTTTGACTATATGGACATTTGTCGGGAAAGTAATGTCTCTGCTTTTAAATACACTGTCTAGGTTTGTCATAGCTTTTCTTCAAAGGAGAAAGTGTCTTTAAATTTCATGGCTTCAGTCACCATCTGCTGTGATTTTGGAGCCCAAGAAAATGAAGTTTCTCACTGTTTCCATTGTTGTTCCATCTATTTGTCATGAAGTAATGGGATTGGATGCCATGATCTTCATTTTTTGAATGTTGAGTTTTAAGCAAGTTTTTTTTAACTCTCCTTTCAATTTCATCAAGAGGTTATTTAATTCCTCTTCACTTTCTGATATAAGGGTGGTCTCATCTGCGTATATGAAGTTATTGATGTTTCTCCTGCAATCTTCATTTCAGCTTGTCCAGCATCCAATCCAGAATTTCACTTCATATAAGGTTAATTTCTCCTTATGGGTGATGATACACAGGCTATACATACTCCTTTCTCAATTTGGAACCAGTCCTTTGTTCCATGTCCTGTTCTAACTGTTGCTTCTTGACCTGCATACAGATTTCTCAGGAGGCAGGTAAGGTGGTCTGGTATTTCAATGTCTTTAAGAATTTTCCACAGTTTGTTGTAATCCACCCAGTCAAAGGCTTTAGCATAGTCAATGAAGCAGAAATAGATGTTTTTCTGGAGTTCTCTTGCTTTTTCTAGGATACAGTGGATGTTAGCAATTTGATCTCTGGTTCTTTTGCCTTTTCTAAATACAGCTTGAACATCTGGAAGTTCTTGGTTCAAGTACTGCTGAAGCTTAGCTTGGGGAATTTTGAGCATTACTTTGCTAGCGTGTGAGATGAGTGCAATTATGTGGTAGTTTGAAAGTTTATGCTACTAATAACAAAATCATCTTGAAAGTGAAAGTGAAAGGGAATGTTGTTCAGTCGTGTCCGACTCTTTGAGAGTCCATGGAGTTCTTCAGGCTGGAATACTGGAGTGGGTAGCATTTCCTTTCTCCAGGGGATCTTCCCAACGGAGTGATTGAACTCAGGTGTCCCACATTAGTGAAGTTCAATATGAAAACGTAATAAACATTAATCTTCTAGCACCATGTTAATTTTCTTAATCTGTATTTTTCTAATGACAATGCAGGATTCAGACAATGATCCTGAATTAGTGTAACTATTTTAATTGGTCTCCCTGCTTAATGCTTGCCCCTCCCCATATAAATTCACTCCAGATTGATCTTTTACTCTATTTTTAAAACTCATTAATAGCTTCGTATTATCATTCGAATAACGTGTAAACTCTTTTGAGTCTTGTCTCACTTAGCCTAAGTGTATCTCTTATCCTCTAAACACTCACCTCCTCTACTCACACAGTCACATCTGGTTCCTTTCACAATAAACTTCCTTCAGTGTCTGCACACGTATACTCTCCTAATTTTTCAGATGAAGCAGGGTATGAAAATTTTTGCAAAACACCCATCTACCCTATATATGTGACAGCATTCTATTCTTCCCCTATCAGTACACTTGCCTTATCATTGAACAATAATTAATTTTTAGTTAATTTCTTTTATACCTCTAGACTTAAAGTTCTTAACAAATTTTGGTATCATGAACCTATTTAGTATTCTGGTGAGGTCTATTAGTTCCCTTCTCAGAACAATGCTTTTAATGGCACAAGATAGATTACTTAGGATAACAAGGAGAAACCTGTTATATTGAAATATATATTTGAGACATTAATAACTAAAATGATGACATACTAATATTCCTGATTATTAATTATTACATTAAGTAATAAAACCTAGTGGCAAGTCATAAGAAAACAACTTAAAAATCATGAGGAGCATTTTTCTGGCATTGAGTTGTATGCACTACTTGTATATTTTGGAAATAAATCATTTGTCAATTGTTTTATTTGCATTATTTTCTCCCATTCTGAGGATTGTCTTTTTATCCCTTTGTTCATTGAAGCACTATTTATAATAGCTAGAAAACGAAAGTAAACTAGAAGTCCATTGACAGATGAATGGATAAAGATGTTGTGGTACATTTACATAATGGAATATTACTCAGCCATAAAAAGGAACACATTTGAGCCAGTTCTAATGAGGTGGATGAACTTAGAACCTATTATACAGAGTGAAGTGAGTCAGAAAGAGAAAGGTACATACTGTATACTAATGCATATATACAGAATCTAGAAAAATGGTACTGAAGAATTTATTTACAGGGCAACTATGGAGAAACAGACATAGATGATAGACTTATGGACATAGGGAGACAGGAGGAGAGGGTGAGATGTATGGAAAGAGTAACATGAAAACTTACATTACCATATGTAAAATAGATAGCTAACTGAAATTT
This sequence comes from Bos indicus, assembly GCF_029378745.1. NCBI lineage: Eukaryota > Metazoa > Chordata > Mammalia > Artiodactyla > Bovidae > Bos > Bos indicus. The sequence goes on from NC_091774.1 coordinate 2,546,819, forward strand.
GCTCTATGGCTCAGGAAACTCAAACAGGTGCTCTGGATAAACCTGGAGGGGTGGGGTGGGGAGGGAAATGGGAGGGAGTTTCAAAAGGAAGGAGATATATGTATACCTATGGCTGATTCATGTTGAGGTTTGACAGAAAATAGCAAAATTCTGTAAAGCAATTTTCCTTCAATAAAAAATAAATTAATTAAAAAATATGAGGAGTAAAAATGATACTTTCAGATATCTGCAACACTGAAAGATATTATCTGTGGTCTTTAATGGCAACAGAGTCACATTTACTACTAATACCTCTGTGATTTCTGGCCTATATTAATAATTAAATTTAATGCTAATTTTCAGTTATAGGTAAGGAAAACTAAAGATGCCTTTTTTTTTTTTTTCATACAAGTTTACAATGCCCTCTAGCTATCCTAGGCTTAAGTCTGTCTACTAACATGTCAACTCAGTAAGGAGAGGCACTAGATCTTTCCTGCCTGTCATTGAATCCTCAATTTTTGACTATATAATTATACAACTATAACATAACTACATATATAACAACTTCTGTTTTATGTGTTGGAGATAGAGCTGTGAATAATAAGACAAAAGCAGTATGTTTCATGGAATTTTCATTCTCATGGGAGAGGGAAGCACATCAAAGACACTCATATTGTTCATGGAATATTATATTTCTCTTTTGCTTTGACCTCTTCTAAGATCAATTTGTCTAGAAATACCTACTATAGCAATTTTTTTAAATTTTTAATTGAAGGATAATTACTTTACAGGATTTTGTTGTTTTCTGTTAAACCTCAACATGAATCAGCCATACAAGGTTTTAGTGTGTTGAAGTTCTAAATTAATTCACCAATAATAAAGAGATCATTTAAAGTGGAAAGAAATTGTTATTACCATTTAAAATATACATGTTCATAACAGTCTGCTTATTTAGGGCTTCTTGATATAGAACCATAATTTATACACCTTCATACTCTTGTTTATCCAATTATCCCTTCCTTGAGATCCCATTCTTTTCGGTTACTATTAACTTTTCAAGACTGAGATATCACTTCCTCTGGGAAGATATTTCTTTTCTTTTTCTTTTTTTAATTTAAATTTATTTATTTTAATTGAAGGCTAATTACTTTACAATATTGTATTGGTTTTGCCATATTCTACATTCCTCTCCACATAGCTTCACCAGCCGGGTTTGTAATCCTTCCTTGGTGTTCAAGTAGCACTTTGGGTATATCTATATTTGTGAACAGCTGACAGACAGGAATTAAATTATCTCCCTGTTATTGCATATCTTTGTTTTCCTTCCTCTAAATTATGGGGCCTCAGTAAAGCTGACACCTCACTCTCTCTACTGAAACACTGCTTATGAACTCCCTGTGGGAAAGAAAACCCTTCAAATCTGAGAACATTCATTCCTGCTCTACTGAGAATCTTTAAAGATCAATTTTAAGAGAGGTAGCAGAATGCATGTATTTTGGGGTTCCCAAAACTCCAAAGGGATTGTGTCAAGATATTGTGATCCTAATACCTGACTGGCATTATCCCTCATCCTCAATTTATTCCTGAGGAGGACGTAGGAGAGGGACATCCTTATGTACTCGTGTATGTGTAGTGTCCTTATTACTGTCTACATCTTTAAAAATATAGGAAATGACATTGGCTTCAAGTATGTTTTCAAGAGACTTGCTGGTCCTCCCTTAAATCTACTTTCTCTAACCTAAAATCACATGGAGTACTAGCCCAGTCTTACTTTTATTTGTATCTCCAGGAGTTGGCACAGTGTTTAGTGTATGATAGCTAGCTATAAATGATCCCTAAACTGAACCAAAGTGATTTTAATGAAATTATGATGTTTTTAGACTGATGCCACAGAAATTGTTTTCCTGTTGGTAATGCATACTATTCCTTAAATAAGAGAATAAAGGGAATCTGTGAAAACCTAACATGATTTTGAATGCATTATTTAAAAATCTCAATAATTTAATCTATAAGTAGAGAAATATGTAGCCTATTTGTGTATTATGGATCAGTTCAGTTCAGTTCAGTCGTTCAATCACGTCTGACTTTTTGCAACACCATGAATTGCAGCACCCCAGTCCTCCCTGTCCATCACCAACTTCCGGAGTTCACTCAAACTCACGTCCCTCGAGTCGGTGATGCCATACAGCCATCTCATCCTCTGTCATCGCCTTTTCCTCCTGCCCCCAATCCCTCCCAGCATCAGAGTCTTTTCCAATGAGTCAACTCTTTGCATGAGGTAGCCAAAGTACTGGAGTTTCAGCTTTAGAATCATTCCTTCCAAAGGACTGATCTTCTTTAGAATGGACTGGTTGGATCTCCTTGCAGTCCATGGGACTCTCAAGAGTTTCCTCCAACACCACAGTTCAAAAGCATCAGTACCTCAGTGCTCAGCTTTCTTCACAGTCCAACTCTCACATCTGTACATGACCACTGGAAAAACCATAGCCTTGACTAGACGAACCTTTGTTGGCAAAGTAATGTCTCTGCTTTTGAATATGCTATCCAGGTTGGTCATAACTTTCCTTCCAAGGAGTAAGCGTCTTTTAATTTCATGGCAGCAATCACATCTGCAGTGATTTTGGAGCCCCCCAAAATAAAGTCTGCCACAGTTTCCACTGTTTCCCCATCTATTTCCCATGAAGTGATGGGACCGGATGCCATGATCTTCGTTTTCTGAATGTTGAGCTTTAAGCCAACTTTTTCACTCTCCTCTTTCACTTTCATCAAGAGGCTTTTTAGTTCCTCTTCACTTTCTGCCAGAAGGGTGGTGTCATCTGCATATCTGAGGTTATTGATGTTTCTCCTGGCAATCTTGATTCCAGCTTGTGCTTCTTCCAGCCCAGCGTTTCTCATGATGTATTCTGCATAGAAGTTAAATAAGCAGGGTGACAATATACAGCCTTGACATACTCCTTTTCCTATTTGGAACCAGTCTGTTGTTCCATGTCCAGTTCTAACTGTTGCTTCCTGATCTGCATATAAGTTTCTCAACCAGTTGGTAAACTGGCATAGAGTTGAACATATCCCTGATTGTGACTTTAAATATCAATTTAGGAAGTTGGTGGTGTAGGGAGACCCTGAGCTTAACAAAATTACATGAGCACAACAAAATTACAAGTGGACTGCAAGGAGATCAAACCAGTCCATCCTGAAGTAAATCAGTCCTGAATATTCATTGAAAGGACTGATGCTGAAGCTGAAACTCCAACATTTTGGCCACCTGATGCACAGAACTGACTCACTGAAAAATACCTTGATGTTGGGAAAAATTGAAGGCAGGAGATGAAGGGGACAATAGAGGATAAGATGGTTGGATGGCATCGCAGACTCGATGGACATGAGTTTGAGTTAGCTCTGGGAGTTGGTGATGGACAGGGAAGCCTGATGTGCTGCAGTGCATGGAGTTGCAAAGAATCTGACATGAATGAGTGATTGAACTGAACTGAACTGAACAGAACAAGTATTGATTAGAGAGATCTGAAGACCTGCAAAAAAAAAAAAAAAAAAGGTTTTCTATAACGAAAGATGTAAAGAATAGACTACAATGATATGGTTAGAAGGGGTGTAAATAAGGTATATTCAAGATCCATACCCATGGGTCAATGATCCACAAACAGGACAATTACAAAGTTTCTCCCCAAGGATCAATGGATCCAAGCCCCACAGCAGGCACCCCAGACTGGGGATCATGGACCAAGGAATTGATAATGTTTGATTTTGGAGGTCAAATGAGGCTTACTTTCAGAGGAGCCAGAGACATATAGGACATAGACTGTACTCTTAAATGGCACACAGAAAATTTCACATGCTCAAGGACCCAGAATAAGCAGGGTTAGAAAGGAGACTGGATTAGATGTACTTGCTGAGACTCAGAGAGGCAGAAGGCAAATGGAGTTCAACCTGGGAACACAGACACTGGAAGCAGGCATTTTCAGAAGCTCATTCTGTAGTGAGGACACTGGTACTGGCAAGCACCAATTCAGAATCCTCCCTCAAGCTGATTAGCATGAAAACCCAATCATCCCAAACCCAACCCAAACCCAACCATGGCACTAGTAGCGAGATGCCTCAGGCCAAACGGCTATCTGGGTGAGACCACAGCTCCATGTGCCACCAGGGAAGCTGCTTCAGGACACCCCTGAGTCCCCAGCTGCTCTAAGACCCAGCCCTGCTCATCAGAGGGGCCAGGACTCAGCCCTTCTCACCAGAAGTCTAGCACCAGCTCAGGGACCCCTGAGTCTCTTATTGCAAGGGCAATAAGAGACTGCAGGTCTCAGCTCCATACCCAAGTGAGCTGGAACTAGTCTCTGGATTCCCTAGGCTACTGTCCCACCCACCTATGGACTGATATCAGCTCTGAGATATTTGCTCCCTATAGCAACAGATTCAAGAATCCAATACCACTTACCAGTGGGTTGACAATAGCCCCAGGAAATGGCTTCACCCATCAGTGAGACAGTACTAGTCCTGTGATACCCTGGGCCCTTGTCCCACTCACCAGCAGGCTGACACCAGCCTTAGCACCCCACTGGGTCCAAATGCTTCTCACAAGCATGTTGCACCCAGTCCAAGACTCATTTGGCTCCTAATCCACTCACCTTAGGATCTGATACTACTCACCAGCAGGGCAGCACCACTTTTGGGACCCTCTGGAACGTGTAGCCAACTGTGATAGGAACTGACGCCACCATCAACAAGCCAACACTAAATCTGGGATCCCCTGGCCAGCACTAGTCACTCTGGGACTCAACTCCTCTCACTTATGGGCCAGCAATAGCCTGAAGCTACACAGCCTGCCATATTAAGACCTGGCCACACTGGCCAACTTTTGCTGCACAAGTCAGGGTCTGGAAACCAGTGGAACTATAGGAAAGCCATACTTACAAGACCACCTACAGTAGTTAGCCTTTCACAATAGAAAGGCCCATGCAGCTCATGTAAGGGTCTCCCCTAGAGCATATAGCCCTGGTGACTAGAGGAGTGGATTCCTCCCATGCATGAGACATCCATAGAAAAAGCCAATTCTCTAAGATCAGCAAATTTAACCAACATAACAAATACAAAAACTAAAACAGCAAACTGGGCAAAATGAGAAGAACAAAACATATGTTCCAAATGAAGAAACAAAATAAATCCTTAGAAGAACTAAGTGGAGATAAGCAACCTATCCAATGAAGAGTTCAAGGTAATGATCATAAATAAAGATGCTCAAAGTACTTGAGATAAGAATGGACAAACACATTGAGAACTTTAACAAGGAATTGGAAAATATAAAAAAGATTCAAATAGAGCTGAAGAATACTATAACTGAAATAAAATATATAATAGAAGGAATTAAAAGTAGATTAGATGATATGAAGAAACAAATTTGTAAACTGGAAGAAAAGTGGAAGCTGAAAAGAAGAAAGAAAAAAAAAAGTAAAATTATGAGGACAGTTAGGAGAACTGTGAATTTAACTCAGATGACCAATATATATTATTACTACTGCAGGCAGGAATCTCTCAGAAGAAATGGAGTAGCCATCATGGTCAACAAAAGAGTCCGTAATGCAGTACTTGGATGCAATCTCAAAAACGACAGAGTGATCTCTGTTCGTTTCCAAGGCAAACCATTCAATATCACAGTAATCCAAGTCTATGCCTCAACCAGTAATGCTGAAGAAGCTGAAGTTGAACGGTTCTACAAGACCTTTTAGAAATAACACCCCCAAAAGATGTCCTTTTCGTTATAGGGGACTGGAATGCAAAAGTAGGAAGTCAAGAAACACCTGGAGTAACAGCCAAATTTGGCATTGGAATACGGAATGAAGCAGGGCAAAGACTAATAGAGTTTTGCCAAGAAAATGTACTGGTCATAGCAAACACCCTCTTCCAACAACACAAGAGAAGACTCTATACATGGACATCACCAGATGGTCAACACCGAAATCAGATTGATTATATTCTTTGCAGCCAAAGATGGAGAAGCTCTATACAGTCAGCAAAAACAAGACCAGGAGCTGACTGTGGCTCAGACCATGAACTCCTTATTGCCATATTCAGACTTAAATTGAAGAAAGTAGGGAAAAACACTAGACCATTCAGGTATGACCTAAATCAAATCCCTTATGATTATACAGTGGAAGTGAGAAATAGATTTAAGGGCCTAGATCTGATAGATAGAGTGCCTGATGAACTATGGAATGAGGTTCATGACATTGTACAGGAGACAGGGATCAAGACCATTCCCATGGAAAAGAAATGCAAAAAAGCAAAATGGCTGTCTGGGGAGGCCTTCCAAATAGCTGTGAAAAGAAGAGAAGCGAAAAGCAAAGGAGAAAAGGAAAGATATAAACATTTGAATGTAGAGTTCCAAAGAATAGCAAGAAGAGATAAGAAAGCCTTCCTCAGTGATCAATGCAAAGAAATAGAGAAAAACAACAGAATGGGAAAGACTACAGATCTCTTCAAGAAAATCAGAGATACCAAAGGAACATTTCGTGCAAAGATGGGCTTGATAAAGGACAGAAATGGTATTGACCTAACAGAAGCAGAAGATATTAAGAAGAGATGGCAAGAATACACAGAAAAACTGTACAAAAAAGATCTTCATGACCCAGATAATCACGATGGTGTGATCACTGACCTAGAGCCAGACATCCTGGAATGTGAAGTCAAGTGGGCCTTAGACAGCATCACTACGAACAAAGCTAGTGGAGGTGATAGAATTTGAAATAGAGCTATTTCAAATCCTGAAAGATGATGCTGTGAAAGTGCTGCATTCAATATGCCAGCAAATTTGGAAAACTCAGCAGTGGCCACAGGACTGGAAAAGGTCAGTTTTCATTCCAATCCCAAAGAAAGGCAATGCCAAAGACTGCTCAAACTACCACACAATTGCACTCATCTCACACGCTAGTAAAGTAATGCTCAAAATATTCCAAGCCACCGCTTCAGCAATATGCGAACCGTGAACTTCCTGATGTTCAAGCTGGTTTTAGTAAAGGCTGAGGAACCAGAAATCAAATTGCCAACATCCGCTGGATCATCAAAAAAGCAAGAGAGTTCCAGAAAAACATCTATTTCTGCTTTACTGACTATGCCAAAGCCTTTGACTGTGTGGATCACAATAAACTGTGGAAAATTCTGAAAGAGATGGAAGTACCAGACCACCTGGTCTGCCTCTTGAGAAATTTGCATGCAGGTCAGGAAGCAACAGTTAGAACTGGACACGGAACAACAGACTGGTTCCAAATAGGAAAATGAGTATGTCAAGGCTGTATATTGTCACCCTGTTTATTTAACTTCTATGCAGAGTAATCATGAGAAACGCTGGACTGGAAGAAACACAGGCTGGAATCAAGATTGCCAGGAGAAGTATCAATAACCTCAGATATGCAGATGACACCACCCTTATGGCAGAAAGTGAAGAGGAACTAAAAACCCTCTTGGGGAAAGTGAAAGTGGAGAGTGAAAAAGTTGGCTTAAAGCTCAACATTCAGAAAACGAAGATCATGGCATCTGGTCCCATCACTTCATGGGAAATAGATGGGGAAACAGTGGAAACAGTGGCAGACTTTATTTTTCTGGGCTCCAAAATCACTGCAGATGGTGACTGTAGCCATGAAATTAAAAGACGCTTACTCCTTGGAAAGAAAGTTATGACCAACCTAGATAGCATATTCAAAAGCAGAGACATTACTTTGCCAACAAAGGTTCGTCAAGTCAAGGCTATGTTTTTTTTTCTGTAGTCATGTATGGATGTGAGAGTTGGACTGTGAAGAAGGCTGAGTGCTGAAGAATTGATGCTTTTGAACTGTGATGTTGGAGAAGACTCTTGAGAGTCCCTTGGACTGCAAGGAGATCCAACCAGTCCATTCTGAAGGAGATCAGCCCTGGGATTTCTTTGGAGGGAATGATGCTAAAGCTGAAACTCCAGTACTTTGGCTACCTCATGCAAAGAGTTGACTCATTGGAAAAGACTCTGATGCTGGGAGGGATTGGGGGCAAGAGAAGAAGGGGAAGACAGAGGATGAGATGGCTGGGTGTCATCACTGACTCGATGGACGTGAGTTTGAGTGAACTCCGGGAGTTGGTGATGGGCAGGGAGGCCTGGTTTGCTGCGGTTCATGGGGTCTCAAAGAGTAGGACACGACTGAGCGACTGATCTGTTCTGATCTGATCTAGGAGAACTGTGGAACAATATCATGCATATTAACATTGATATTTTGGGGGTCCCAGAAAAAAATGGTAGAGAAGGGGCAGAAGACAAAATAGCTGGATACTTCCTTAGCCTGGGAAAGAAACAGACATCCAGGTCCAGGAATCACAGAGAGTCTCAAACAGAATCAAATTGGAGATACACACCAACACATATCATATTCAAAATGGTAAAAATTAAATTAAGAAAGATTATTAAAATCAGCAAGGGAAAAGCAACAAGTTAAACATAAAGGGACTCCCAAAAGTCTACCAGCACATTTTTTTAGCAGAAATGCTGTTAGTCATAAGGGAATGTGTTAGTTGTTCAGTTGTGTCCAACTCTTTGCAATCCCATGGACTGTAGCCTGCCAGGCTCCTCTGTCCATGGAATTCTCCAGGCAAGAATACTGGAGTAGATTGCCATTTCCTTCTCCAGTGCATCTTCCTGACCCAGGGATCAAACCAGAGTCTCCCACATTGTGGGCAGATTCTTTATTGTTTGAGGCTCCAGGGAAGACCCCATAAGGGAATAGCATGATATATTTACAAGTGACAAAAGGGAAACATGCACAACCAAAAAGGCTTTCATTTAAGCATGCTATCTGGCAAGGATTTCATCCTAATTTGAAGGAGTTCCTCAAGCTAGCAAAGGGTTTTACAAGAAATGTTGTTGGGCCTTCTTTAAGTAGAAAAGAAAAAGCCACAACTAGAAATATCAAATGGATGAAAGGAAAGATTTGTTGGTAAAGGCAAATATAGAGTAAAGTTAATAAATCGACCACATATACAGCTAGTAGGAAGCTTAAAAGATCAAAGTAGGAATATCATCTATATGCACAGTACATAATTAAGAGATACACAAGCAAGAAAATGTAAAACATGATGTCATAACCATAATGGGAGTGGGCTGTTAAAATGCATTTGAATTTAGAACAGCAACTTAAAATAGTCATGTATACATAGGATGGTGTATATAAACCTCATGGTAACCACTCTAATACTTTGGCCACCTGATGTGAAGAGCTGATTCATTGGAAAAGATTCTGATGCTGGAAAAGATTGAGGCCAGGAGGAGAAGCAGGTGACAGAGGATGAGATGGTTAGGTGGTATTGCTGGCTCAATTGACATGAGTTTGAGGAACTCTGGGAGATGGTGAAGGGCAGGGAAGCCTGCTGTGCTGAAGTTCATGGGATTACAAAGAGCTGGACATGACTTAGCTACTGAACAATAACAACAGTGGTAACCACAAACCAAAACTCTGTCATAAATATACCTACGGAGTAAAGAAGGACATTTGAATATATCTCTAAAGATAGTCATCAAATCACAAGGGAGTATATCAAAAGAAAAAAAGGACCAAAAACCAACTCAACAATAATCCAAAATCAATTAACAAAATGGCAATGAGTACAAAACTATTAATAATTACCTTAAATGTGAATAGACTAAATGGTCCAAAGAAAAGACACAGAGTGGCTGAATGTATACATAAATAAGACCCATACAGAAGCTGCCTCCGAGAGACTTACTTCAGATATAAACACACCCAAACTGCATGTGAGATGAGAAATGATATTCCATGAAAGTGAAGAAAGCTGGAGTATCAATACTTATATAAGACAAAACAGACATTAAAACAAAGACTGTAACAGGATGATCAAGGGATCAATCTAAGAATAAGATATAACATTGTAAATATATATTGTCCCTACAGAGAAGCACCTAAATACATAAAGCTAACATTAACAGATAAAAAGTGAGATATCTATAGTAACACAATAATAATAGTGGACTTTATCCCCTCACTTACATCAATGGCCAAATCATCCAAATCAATAAGGAAACACTGACCTTAAATGACACATAGAGCCAATGGACTTAAATGATAACAGAGCATTCCATCCAAAGCGGCAGTATACACTCTTCAAGCGCACATGGAACATTATCTAGGAAAGATCATGTGCTAAGCCATAAAATATTAATCAATAAATAGAAGAAAATTGAATTCATGGAAAGCATCTTTTCTGATCACATTACTATGACACTAGAAATCAACTATTTTATTAATAGTTTGCATTAAAAATGCAAAAATCACAAATATATGGAGGCTGAACAACATGCTAAAAACAACTAGTGGACCATTGAAGAAATCAAACAGGAAACTAAAAAATATCTGGAGAAAAATAAAAAGACAATGACCCCAAATCTATGGATTGCAACAAATTAGTTGTAAGTGAGAAGTTTATGGTGTTAGAAGTCTACCTCAGGAAACAAGAAAAATTTCAAGTAAATGACCTAATTGCATACTTCATTAAAGTAGAGAAAGTAGAACAAGCAAAACGCAGACAAAACCCAGTAGTTCAGTTCAGTTCAGTCTCTCAGTCATGTCCAAAGCTTTGCAACCCCATGGAGTGCAGCACATCAGGCTTCCCTGTTAATCACCAACTCCCAGAGCTTGTTCAAACCCATGGCCATCGAGTCTGTGATGCCATCGAACCATTTAATTTTCTGTTGTCCCCTTCTCCTCCTGCCTTCAATCTTTCCCAGAATCTTTTCCAATGAGTCAGTTCTGTGAATCAGGTAGCCACAGTACTGGAGTTTCAGCTTCAGCATCAGTCCTTCCAATGAATATTCAGAATTTATTTTCTTTAGGATTGACTGGTTGGATCTCCTTGCAGTCCAAAGGACACTCAAGAGTCTTCTCCAACATCACAGTTCAAAAGCATCAAATCTTTGGTGCTCAGTCTTATTTATAGTCCAACTCTCGCATCCATACATGACTGCTGGAAAAACCATAGCTTTGACTAGACAGACTTTTGTTGGCAAACTAAAGTCTCTGCTTTTTAACATGCTATCTAGGTTAGTCATAGCCTTTCTTCCAAGAAGCAAAGAAAGAAAGAAAAGAAAGTGAAATCGCTAAGTCGTGTCCAACTGTTTGTGACCCCATGAACTGTAGCCTACTAGGCTCCTCAGTCCATGGCATTTTCCAGGCAAGAGTACTGGGGTGGGTTGCCATTTCCTTCTCCAGGGGATCTTCCTATCCCAGGGATTGAACCCTGGCCTCCTGCATTGTAGGCAGACACTTTACTGTCTGAGCCACCAGGAAAGCCCCAAAAGAAAAGCCTACAGACCTGGTATTCCCAGGCGGCCTCCCATCCAAATACTGGCTAGGCCCGACCCTGCTTAGCTTCGGAGATCAGATGAGATTGGGCGCATTCAGGGTGGAATGGCTGTAGCATCTTTTAATTTCATGGCTGCAGTCACCAACTGCAATGATTTTGGAGCCCAAGAGACCAAAGCCTGTCACTGTCTCCATTGTTTCCTCATCTATTTTCCATGCAGTACTAGGACCGGGTGCCATAACCTTAATTTTTTGAATGTCTAGTTTTAAGTCAACTTTTTCACTCTCGTTTTTCACTTTCATCAAGAGACTCTTTAGTTCTTTGCTTTCTGGCATAAAGAGTCATCTGTGTATCTGAGGTTATTGATATTTCTCCTGCAATCTTGATTCCAGCTAGTGGTTCACCCAGTACAGCATTTTGCATGATGTACTCTGCATGTAAATTAAATATGTAGGGTGACATTATACAGCCTTGAGGCACTCCTTTCCCAATTTTTAACTAGTCCATTGTTCCATGTTCAGTTCTAACTGTTGCTTCTTGACCTGCACACCGATTCCTAAGGAGGCAGGTAGAGCTGTCTGGTATTTCAATCTCTAAGAATTTTCCACAGTTTGCTGTGATCCACACAGTCAAAGACTGACATAGCCAATATTGCAGAAGTAGATATTTTTTGGTACTCTCTCACTTTTTGAATGATCCAACATGTGTTGGCAATTTGATCTCTGGTTCCTCTGTCTTTTCTAAATCTAGCTTGAACATCTGGAAGTTTTCAGTTCATGTACTGTTGAAGCCTGGATTGGAGAATTTTGAGCATTACTTTGCAAGCATGTGAGATGGGTGTGAGCATGCAGTAGTTCAAACATTCTTTGGCATTACCCTTCTTTGGGATTGGAATGAAAACTGACATTTTCCAGTCTTGTGGCCTCTCTGCTGAGATTTCCAAATTTGCTGGCATATTTAATGCAACACTTTCACAACAACATCTTCTAGTATTTGAAATGGCTCAACTGAAATTCCATCACCTCCACTAGCTTTGTTTGTAGTGATGCTTCCTAATGCCCACTTGACTTCACATTTCAGGATGTCTGGCTCTAGGTGAGTGATCATACCATTTGGGTTAACCAGTGGTTATGTGGGTCATTAAGATCTTTTTTGTATAGTTCTTCTGTGTATTCTTGCCACCTCTTCTTAATATCTTCTTCTTCTGTTAGGTCCATGCAATTTCAGTCCTTTATTTTACCCATCTTTGCATGAAGTTTTCCCTTGGTATCTCTAATTTTCATGAAGAGATCTCTAGTCTTTCCCATTATATTGCTTTCCTCTATTTCTTTGCATTGATCACTGAGGAAGGCTTCTTTATCTCTCCTTGCTATTCTTTGGAACTCTTCATTTGATGGATATATCTTCCCTTTTCACCTTTGACTTTAGCTTCTCTTTTTTTCTCAGCTATTTGTAAGGCCTCCTCAGACAACATTTTTGCCTTTATGCATTTATTTTTCTTGGGGATGGTCTGAATCACTGCCTCCTGTACAATGTCATGAAACTTCACCCATAGTTCTGCCTATCAGATCTAATTCCTCGAATGTATTTGTCACTTTCACTGAGTAATTGTAAAGTATTTGAGTTTAGGTCATACCTGAATGGTCTAATGGTTTTCCTTACTTTCTACAAATTAAGTTTGAGTTTTGTAACAAGGAGTTCATGATCTGAGCCACAGTCAGCTCCTGGTCTTGTTTTTGCTGACTGTATAGAGCTTACCTGCGGGGAGCCAGCATGAGGACCTCCACCCATGGCAAAGGTCATGAGGGAAGGAGGCTCAACATATGCAAGGTGGGATCGAACCTCAGGAGTCCCCCTGGAAATCCTCGAGCATCTACCCCCATAACCAGAGCCTGCCTACTTTACTATTTTGTACTCTCACCTACACCTCTGACTTTATGGGCGGCTGTCCCCCACCACCTCTTTCGGAGAAGGCGTTAACTTAGAGCTCCAGTTAATAAAAACTCCTGGCGTGACAAGAGTGTTTTAACCTACAAACTCCTCTGAAGGTTCTCTAGCCTGCCTGACAGGCTTGTCCGGCCACATGTGATTGCTCACAGCCTCCCAACCGTGAGAGGCACAAGATGCTTTAAACTTTCTAAAAACAGGTTCCTTAGAAAAGTTAGAAAACCATTAGTATAAGTATAGTGGGCTGATTAGAAATTGTATTGGTGAAGGGTTTTTCATTTGTTGAGCCAATGTTTGTTGCTAAGTCTCCACATCCCCTGCCCTTACACACGTTAATGAATATATAGAAGAAATAGGTATCAACCTTTGATATTAATCATGTTAGACCTTAGGCTAAGTAAATTCTTTCCTTAATTAAAACCCACTACACCCTCACCCTATAGGAATGTAACTTTATCTGGTACCTTCGGAAGGTGGAGTCTTTTTTAAGAATAATCACCCCTGGAGAAATAAGTGTCCTGGTTGACTGACAGCTTTCACAAGGAGAGGGTGATAAATTGTCAGCAGGCCCCCTGGCCAGAAGATGATGTAACACCCCTAAGACCTCTGTATACATTTGTATGAAGCACCTGACTTTGATAAAGTCAGGACTGCCGACTCCACGTGACTTTTGCATAACATCTCAGTGTATAAAAGTAGACCATGGAAAATAAAGAATTGGGTTCAGTTTCTTGAAATACTGGTCTCCCCATGTAGCTCTCTCTCTCAAACTCTGGCTGAGTCTCCATCTGAAGCGCGGAACCCACCAAGCTTACTAATTTTGCCTGGGCTTCTAAGATCTGACCTGGGAGGCCTCAGTGTCTCCTCCTTTGGGAGAAAGGAAGGACTCCTGCGGCCTACGTAAGTGGTGCAAACTTCTTGTCTTGAAGTTTCATTGGTCTCCCACGTAAACCAAGCTACTCAGCCTTTTTTCTCCACTGAATTTTCCCACTGAGCTATCCTCATTCTATTACTCTTTATATTTCTAATTAATATCTAATTGAAGCTATTGTATCCTGATCCTCGCTGACACCGTCCCCTCTTCGAACTCCCTGGATCAGCTGGGGCTGGACCTCGGCACTTACTCATCTTTGTCTGCAAAAAAATATAATCAATCTGATTACTGTATTGACCATCTGGTCATGTCCATGTGTATAGTCGTCTCTTGTGTTGTTGGAAGAGGATGTTTGCTATGACCAGTGCGTTCTCTTGGCAAATTCTGTTAGCCTTTCCCTGCTTCATTTTTTGTTCCAAGGCCAAACTTGCCTGTTACTCTAGGTACCTCTTGACTTCCTACTTTCGCATTCCAGTCCCCTGTGATGAAAAACGACATCTGTTTTTGGTGTTAGTTCTAGAAGATCTTGTAGGTCTTCATAGAACCATCCAGTTTCAGCTTCTTCAGCATTAGTGGTTGAGGCATAGACTTAGATTACTGTGGTATTGTATGGTCTGCCTTGGAAATGTATAGAGATCATTTTGTCATTTTTAGGATTGCACTGAAGTACTGCTTTTAGAGTCTTTTGTTGACTATGAGGGCTACTCCATTTCTTCTAAGTGATTCTTGCCTACAGTAGTACATATAAATGGTCACCTGAATTAAATTCACCTATTTCAGTCCATTTTTGTTAACTGATTCTTAATGTCGATGCTCACTCTTGCCACCTCCTGTTTGACCACTTCCAACTTAGCTTGATTTATGGACCAAGCATTCCAGATTAGGAATGCTGTTCTTTACAGCATCGGACTGAAGAGACGGAGCCAGTGTGAAAACAATGCACTGTTTTGGGTGTGACTGGTGATGGAAGTAGAGTCCAATGCTATAAAGAACAAACCCAGTAGAAGGAAAAACATTCATAAATATCATAGTAGAAATAAATGACATAAGAAATAAAAAAAAAAAAAAGAAAGAAAAAATGAATGAAACCAAGAGCTGGTTATTTGAAAAAAGAAGCAAGATTGAAAAACATGTTCATGGATTGAAATAATTTATATTGTTAAAAAGACCATACACCATGACCAAATGGGCTTTATCCCAGGGATGCAAGGATTCTTCAATATCCACAAATCAATCAATGTAATACACCACATTAACAAATTGAAAAATAAAAACCATATGATTATCTCAATAGATGCAGAGAAAGCCTTTGACAAAATTCAACATCCATTTATGATAAAAACTCTCCAGAAAGCAGGAATAGAAGGAACATACCTCAACATAATAAAAGCTAAATATGACAAAGCCACAGCAAACATTATCCTCAATGGTGAAAAATTGAAAGCATTTCCTCTAAAGTCAGGAACAAGACAAGGGTGCCCACTTTCACCATTACTATTCAACATAGTTTTGGAAGTTTTGGCCACAGCAATCAGAGCAGAAAAAGAAATAAAAGGAATCCAAATTGGAAAAGAAGAAGTAAAACTCTCATTATTTGCAGATGACGTGATCCTCTACATAGAAAACACTAAAGACTCCACCAGAAAATTACTAGAAATAATCAATGACTATAGTAAATTTGCAGGATACGAAATCAACACACAGAAATCCCTTGCAATCCTATACACTAATAATGAGAAAACAGAAAGAGAAATTAAGGAAACAATTCCATTCACCATTGCAATGGAAAGAATAAAATACTTAGGAATATATCTACCTAAAGAAACTAAAGACCTATATATAGAAAACTATAAAACACTGGTGAAAGAAATCAAAGAGGACACTAATAGATGGAGAAATATACCATGTTCATGGATTGGAAGAATCAATATAATGAAAATGAGTATACTACCCAAAGCAATTTATAGATTCAATGCAATCCCTATCAAGCTACCAACAGTATTCTTCACAGAGCTAGAACAAATAATTTCACAATTTGTATGGAAATACAAAAAACCTCGAATAGCCAAAGCGATCTGGAGAAAGAAGAATGGAACTGGAGGAATCAACCTACCTGACTTCAGGCTCTACTACAAAGCCACAGTTATCAAGACAGTATGGTACTGGCACAAAGACAGAAATATTGATCAATGGAATAAAATAGAAAGCCCAGAGATAAATCCACGCACATATGGACACCTTATCTTTGACAAAGGAGGCAAGAATATACAATGGATTAAAGACAATCTCTTTAACAAGTGGTGCTGGGAAATCTGGTCAACCACTTGTAAAAGAATGAAACTAGACCACTTTCTAACACCATACACAAAAATAAACTCAAAATGGATTAAAGATCTAAACGTAAGACCAGAAACTATAAAACTCCTAGAAGAGAACATAAGCAAAACACTCTCTGACATACATCACAGCAGGATCCTCTATGACCCACCTCCCAGAATATTGGAAATAAAAGCAAAAATAAACAAATGGGACCTAATTAACCTTAAAAGCTTCTGCACCTCAAAGGAAACTATAAGCAAGGTGAAAAGACAGCCTTCAGAATGGGAGAAAATAATAGCAAATGAAGCAACGGACAAACAACTAATCTCAAAAATATACAAGCAACTCCTACAGCTCAACTCCAGAAAAATAAATGACCCAATCAAAAAATGGGCCAAAGAACTCAATAGACATTTCTCCAAAGAAGACATACAGATGGCTAATAAACACATGAAAAGATGCTCAACATCACTCATTATCAGAGAAATGCAAATCAAAACCACTATGAGGTACCAGTTCACACCAGTCAGAATGGCTGTGATCCAAAAGTCTACAAATAATAAATGCTGGAGATGGTGTGGAGAAAAGGGAACCCTCTTACACTGTTTGTGGAAATGCAAACTAGTATAGCCACTATGGAGAACAGTGTGGAGATTCCTTAAAAACTGGAAATACAACTGCCTTATGATCCAGCAGTCCCACTGCTGGGCATACACACTGAGGAAACCAGAAGGGTAAGAGACACGTGTACCCCAATATTCATCGCAGCACTGTTTATAATAGCCAGGACATGGAAGCAACCTAGATGTCCATCAGCAGATGAATGGATAAGAAAGCTGTGGTACATATACACAATGGAGTATTACTCAGCCATTAAAAAGAATACATTTGAATCATTTCTAATGAGGTGGATGAAACTGGAGCCTATTATACAGAGTGAAGTAAGCCAGAAGGAAAAACATCAATACAGTATACTAACGCATATATATGGAATTTAGAAAGATGGTAACAATAACCCAGTGTACGAGACAGCAAAAGAGACACTGATGTATAGAACAGTCTTATGGACTCCGTGGGAGAGGGAGAGGGTGGGAAGATTTGGGAGAATGACATTGAAACATGTAAAATATTGTGTAAGAAACGAGTTGCCAGTCCAGGTTCGATGCACGATACTGGATGCTTGGGGCTAGTGCACTGGGATGACCCAGAGGGATGGTATGGGGAGGGAGGAGGGAGGAGGGTTCAGGATGGGGAACACATGTATACCTGTGGTGGATTCATTTTGATATTTGGCAAAACTAATACAATTATGTAAAGTTTAAAAATAAAATAAAATTAAAAAAAAGAAAAAAAATGATCATACTACCTAAAGAAATATGTGATTTAATGCAATCCCTATCAAAAAAATCAATGACATTTTTCACACAAGTGAACAAATAATTCTGAATTTGTTGGAAACATAAAAGACTCCAAATAGCCAAAACAATCTCTGAGAAAGAACAAAATCTGGAGACATTATGCTATCTGATTTCAAGCTATAAAACAAACCTATAGTAATCAAAACAGTATGGTACTTGCACAAAAACAGACACGTGGATAAATATGGGCCAGAATATAGAGCCCAGATGAGTCCACAGTTATATGCTCAATTAATCTATGACAAAGGAGCCAAGAGTATACAATGAGGAAAAACAGACTCTTAAATAAATGTTGTTTGGTATGGCTACATGCAAAGTAATCAAACGGCTGCTTTCTCACACTATATACAAAAATAAACTCAAAATACATTAAAGGCTTAAATGTAAGACATTAAACTAAACCTTCTGGAATAAAATAGGCAGTATTCGCTTTGACATTGGTGTTAGCAATGATTTTATGGCTATGTATCCTCAAAGATAAGCAAATGAGATTACATTAAACTAAAAAGCTTTTGCACAGTGAGGGAAGCTATCAAAAAAAAAAAAAAAAAAAAAAGAAAGAAAGAAAGAAAGAAAAGAAAAGAAAAAAGAAATGGTCACCTACTAATGGGAGAAGGTATTTACAAATGACACATGCCATAAGAGGTTACTATGCAAAACATATAGAGAGCTCATATAATTCAACATAAAAAGAATAAATAATCTTGTGAAGAAAGGGGCAGAGGATCTACATAGACATTTGTCCAAAGAAGACAGAGAGAGGGGCAACAGGGGCTTGAAAAAATATTCAACATAACTAATAAACAGGGAAATGTATAAGTTAAAACCACGATGAAATGTTACCTCACACTTGTCAGAATGGCAAAAGAACAACAAATAATGTATTGGCAATAATGTGGCAAAAAAAGAACTATTGTGCATGGTTGATGGGAATGTAAATTGGTGTGGCCACTATGGAAAACATTATGGAGATTCCTCAAAAAGTTAAAAACAGAATTACTATAACTCCACTCTAGTATTTATCTGAAGAAAATGAAAACAGTCATTCAAAAAGATATATGCACCCTTATGTTCATTTCAACATTATTTATAATAAAGATATGGAAGAACCTTAAATGCCAATAAATGGATGGATGTATATATTTATATATATATGCACAATGATATATTACTCAGCTATAAAAACGAATGAAATCATGTTCTCAGAGACAACATGGAAGGACAAAAAGGGTATTATGTTAAATGAAATAAGTTCAGACAGAGATGTATAAATAGTATATGATTTGACGTGTGGAATCTAAAAAATAAAGCAAATGAATAAGCATATAAAAATAGAAATGGGTCACAGATTTAAAGAACAAACAGAAGGATAGGTTTAGGGAGAAAATAGAAATAAGTGAGGGAAATTAAGAGTTACAAACTTATGGTTGCAAATATGAGTCATGAGTATAAAATTTACAATGTTGGGAATGTAGTCAATAATTATATAATATATTTTTGTAGTGACAATCAGTAACTGGAGTTACTGTGGTGATAATTTTGAAATGCATGGAAATATTCAATCACTATGTTGTGTCACCCTGCTTATTTAACTTATATGCAGAGTACATCATGAAAAACGCCGGGCTGGAAGAAGCACAAACTGGAATCAAGATTGCCAGGAGAAATATCAATAATGTCAGATATGCAGATGACACCACCTTTATGGCAGAAAGTGAAGAGGAACTAAATAGCTTCTTGATGAAAGTGAAAGAGGAGAGTGAAAAGTTGGCTTAAAGCTCAACATTCAGAAAACGAAGATCATGGCGTCTGGTCCCATCACTTCATGGCAAATAGATAGGGAAGCAGTGGAAAGAGTATCGATTTTATTTTTTTGGGCTCCAAAATCACTGCAGATTGTGATTGCAGCCGTGAAATTAAAAGACGCTTACTATCTAGGCAGCATATTCAAATCAGAGACATTACTTTACCAACAAGGGTCCGTCTAGTCAAGGATGTATGGATGTGAGAGTTGGACTGTGAAGAAGGCTGAGCACCGAAGAATTGATGCTTTTGAACTGTGGTGTTGGAGAAGACTCTTGAGAGTCCCTTGGACTGCAAGGAGATCCAACCAGTCCATTCTAAAGGAGATCAGCCCTGGGATTTCTTTGGAAGGAATAATGCTAAAGCTGAAACTCCAGTACTTTGGCCATCTCATGTGAAGAGTTGACTCATTGGAAAAGACTCTGATGCTGTGAGGGATTGGGGGCAGGAGGAGAAGGGGACGACAGAGGATGAGATGGCTGGATGGCATCACTGAGTCAATGGACGTGAGTCTGAGTGAACTCAGGGAGTTGGTGATGGACAGGGAGGCCTGGTGTGCTGCGATTCATGGGGTCGCAAAGTCGGACACGACTGAGCGACTAAACTGAACTGAACTGAAAGTCCACTTGTATGACTCAGACTGCCTTGATCTCCATCAGTGTTACAGTTCACTATGTTCTAAAGGGGAATCCTTCAGAAGAAGTAAACTATTTTTCAAACTGACATTTAGGACTGTTAAGAATATCACAATGTTTTCACTCAGCATTTGTGTGTGTGTGTGTGTGTGTGTGTGCCTGCACTGCTTTGGGTCATTAAACTCATTCTGAGCCACAACGAAATGAAAGATAATCATTTAGAAAATCTGCTTATGTAAGCTTAAATTTCACTTCAGCATGTCAGAATATCACCTTCTGTGTTTTTCTTTGAAGCAGTGTCAACACAAATAAGATAACAGAATTTGAATTGGTGCTGTAACAGTTTAGGGTATGTTTGACTCTAATGATTTTCCAACTGAAAAACAACAACAACAACAACAACAAAAAACAAAAACCAACAAGGCTTAAAAAGATAAAACTGCTCAGAGTCACAGCGTAAGTAAAGCAAAGGCCTCTTCAAGTCCAGCACTGAGTCAGATTATGTTGCAAAGAAGACTGCAGTAGGACACATGCATCATGTCTCTGAATGCTGCAGAAATTGTCACAAATACGTACTACAATTGGTGTTAGTCTCTTTACAATCTAGATAAGTTCAGAGAAATAAAAATTAGTAGGGGCTTGGATAGTTTGAGCAGAAGCACAGCAACTGCGATGGACCCGCACAGAAGCATGGCTGAGAGGAGCTACCCCATGCCCAATGTCAAGGGCGGCAACCGACAGTGCCAGGCTGTGATGGTGCAGGAGCGGCGAAAAGGAGCTACCCCACATCCGAGGAGCAGTGGCTCCGTGGGTGCAGGAGGGCCGAGAGGAGCTACTCCATGTTCAAGGTCAGGAAGGGTGACCTCATCCAAGGTAAGGAGCAGTGACTGTGCTTTGCTGGAGCAGCCGTGAAGAGATACCCCACATCCAAGGTGAGAGAAACCCAAGTAAGATGGTAGATGTTGCGAGAGGGCATCAAAGGGCAGACACACTGAAACCATAATCACAGAAAATTAGCCAATCTGATCACACAGGCCACAGCCTTATCTAACTTAATGAAACTAAGCCATGCTGTGTGGGGCCACCCAAGACGAATGGGTCATGGGAAAGAGGTCTAACAGAATGTGGTCCACTGGAGAAGGGACTGGCAAACCACTTCAGTATTCTTGCCTTGAGAGCCCCATGAACAGTATGAAAAGGCAAAATGATAGGATACTGAAAGAGGAACTCCCTAGGTCAGTAAGTGTCCAATATGCTACTGGAGATTAGTGGAGAAATAACTCCAGAAAGAATGAAGGGGTGGAGCCAAAGCAAAAACAATACCCAGTTGTGGATGTTACTGGTGATAGAAGCAAGATCCAATGTTGTAAAGAACAATACTGCATAGAAACCTGAAATGTTAGGTCCATGAATCAAGGCAAATTGGAAGTGGTCAAACAGGAGATGGCAAGACTGAATGTCAACATTCTAGGAATCAGCAAACTAAAATGGACTGGAATGGGTGAATTTAATTCAGATGACCGTTATATCTACTACTGCGGGCAGGAATCCCTTAGAAGAAATGGAGTAGCCATCATGGTCAACAAAAAAGTCCAAAATGCAATACTTGGATGCAATCTCCAAAATGACAGAATGGTCTCTGTTCATTTCCAAGGCAAACCATTCTGTATTACGGTAATCCAAGCCTATGCCCCAACCAGTAATGCTGAAGAAGGTGAAGTTGAATGATTCTATTAAGACCTACAAGACCTTTTAGAACTAACACCCAAAGAAGATGTCCTTTTCATTATAGGGGACTGGAATGCAAAAGTAGGAAGTCAAGAAACACCTGGAGTAACAGCCAAATTTGGCCTTGGAGTATGGAATGAGGCAAGGCAAAGGCTAATAGAGTTTTGCCAGGAGAACGTACTGGACATAGCAAACACCTTCTTCCAACAACACGAGGAGACTCTACACATGCACATCACCAGATGGTCAACACCGAAATCAGATTGATTATATTCTTTGCACCAAAGATGGAGAAGCTCTATACAGTCAGCAAAAACAAGACCAGGAGCTGACTGTGGCTCAGATCATGAACTCCTTATTGCCAAATTCAGACTTAAATTGAAGAAAGTAGGGAAAACCACTACACCATTCAGGTATGACCTAAATCAAATCCATTATGATTGTACCGTGGAGATGAGAAATAGATTTAAGGGCCTAGATCTGATAGATAGAGTGCCTGATGAACTATGGATGGAGGTTCATGACATTGTACAGGAGACAGGGATCAAGACCATCCCCATGGAAAAGAAATGCAAAAAAGCAAAATGACTGTCTGAGGAGGCTTTACAAATAGCTGTGAAAAGAAGAGAAGTGAAAAGCAAAGGAGAGAAGGAAAGATATAAGCATCTGAATGCAGAGTTCCAAAGAATAGCAAGGAGAGATTAGAAAGCCTTCCTCAGCGATCAGTGCAAAGAAATAGAGGAAATGAACATATGAAAGGAAATGAAGTGTATGAAAAGGCAAAATGACAGAATACTGAAAGAGGAACTCTTATGGATGTGAGAGTTGGACTGTGAAGAAAGCTAAGTGCCAAATAATTGATGCTTTTGAACTGTGGTGTTGGAGAAGACTCTTGAGAGTCCCTTGGACTGCAAGGACATCCAACCAGTCCATTCTAAAGGAGATCAGTCCTCGATATTCATTGGAAGGACTGATGCTGAGGCTGAAACTCCAATACTTTGGCCACCTCATGCGAAGAGTTGACACATTGGAAACGACCCTTTTGCTGGGAGGGATTGGGGGCAGGAGGAGAAGGGGACAACAGAGGATGGGAGGGCTGGATGGCATCATTGACTTGATGGACCAAACTTGATAAGTTTGTGTAAACTCCAGGAGTTGGTGATAGACACAGAAGCCTGGGGTGCTGCGATTCATGGGGTTGCAAAGAATTGGACACGACTGAGCTACTGAACTGAATTGAGCTGCTTAATTTGAGATCAGCACTTTGAAATCTAATATAAACCTTGAACCATTGGTTAAAATCTAATTTCAAGTGACTTTTATAGTTGCAATTCACAGGACTAGAAGCATAATACTATTTTTATAGATTTGTATTTCACATCATGGGGTTAACATCTTAATTTGTCTTGTACACTTTTATGTTTCCTGGTTTTTATCAGTTGTATTTGTAATTATACCAAATGTAGTGTTCTTTTTTCCCAAAAAGTGCTAATTTACCTTTTGGGTTGATTTTCCTTCAGAACGAGGGTAGAATCCATTAAATGCTTCCATCTCCCTCTGTGTGGCTAGAAATGTGTAACTCCCACATTTGACTGTAGATATTTTAGTTATGAGCCCTTATTTCCTTTGACTCAAAAATTCCAGATTTCATAATTCAGCATTTTAAAGTAATCTTCATGTCACTGTCTATTTTTATATAAATATATTTTATCAAAAATTTTTATTATGATAGTTTTCAAAGGCCTTAACAGATTGTCCTTATTTCATGCCTGACTTCCAGTTTTCAATCCAGCTAGTCATGAATGTATAGACTAGTGTTTGGAAAGCCTTTTTTTCTCTACTATTTATTTGCATAGATATTTCCAGTTGCTTATTGAAATTAACAATTATACTGTAGAGTATATTAATTCTATTAATTTTAGAAACATCACATAGAGTTTTATAGGCTGCTTAGAATATCTAATGCCATTTTAATATAGCATATTTTGATTTCTAGAATTATATTACTTGTCATGTAGTCATTCAATTTCAATTTTATATTGAACATTTTCTTATTTTCAACAATGGTTTTTAGTATTAGTGTTAGTAATCAAGCATGGACTAGTTCCATTCACTTTTATGTCTTTGATTTTTTGGGGAAATCTCTTATTAACAATGAACCGTCAATATACTCCTATTTAATAAATAGAAATAGACTATTGTAAAGACAATAACCACCAGTCTTCCATGGTTGCTCAGAGGTTAGAGCATCTGCCTGCAATGCAGGAGGCCTGGGTTCAATTCCTGGGTTGGGAAGATCCCCTGGAGAAGGGAATGGCAACCCACTCCAGTATTCTTGCCTGGAAAATCCCATGGACAGAGGACAGAGGCTACAGTCCACGGGGTAGCAAAGAGTTGGACACGACTGAGCAACTTCACTTTCAGTTTCAAAGACAGTATATTTTCATTGTTAATGCTAATAAAACAAAAACAGAACTAGGGATAAAACCCCAAACTAGGGATACTGTCAATTCACCTTTTTATTTTACTACAAACTGTATTTAAACAACATTTTAAAATATCAAACTTATATGATACATGATATCAATATTACTTGCATAATTCTCCCACTCTGTTTTTGTTTTTGAACTTCAAGAACAGCTTAATGAACAGAATTCTTCACCTCTTACAGCCTGTCTTATGTTGCTTACAAAACGTTTCCTTGGTCTTAGATTTCTCTAAACTCCATGACTATAGGACAACATTATAGTTTTTGTATTCTTCAAGGGGTAGGGGGTCTAATAAAGCTCTACATAAACAATGGGACTTCATGTACTATTGGGGAAAGATAATCACTATTGCTTATTCACTATATCTGCTCAAATTTACATTATAAAGTATTATATAATCATTTATGAATTACTTTGACTATAGTCTACTAGAGCCAAATGCTTTTTGACTCTTTATGCAGAGAAAAAGGATGGATTTTGAACAGTTCTGAAACTGTCTTTGGTCTGGACTACCAGATTAGAGACTCTGTTTTTTCACCAGAATGGAATGAATGAAAATCACTGTAATGTTTAAAACATACACTAAGGAAAGGAATGCTTTTCACCTCTGTTTTCTGAGGAGAATCTGGGGAGTTGGAGAACAATGCCTCCATTTCCATGGTGGTGAGTACTGGCTTTGGTAACTTTCCTTTATCTATTCTCTGAAGGAGATTTCTCTCTTTGAGTGAGGGAGTCCATTTTTCTTTTCTGAAAGTCCAGGATGTACCTTAACAGCATGTTTACAGCCTAGTTCATGGTGAAATTGCTAGTGATTCAATTAAAACCACTGTTCTGTAGCTTAAATATTTAAAGAGAGCTGCTCCTGCAGAGTAATGGTCACATTACATTTAAGCTTACCTTACAAAAAATCAAAAAAGCCTCATTTAATAAAAGACCTTGGCTATGGAGCAAGATTTTTTCCCCACACTGAATTACAAGAGAAAGATTAATATATACTATATCTTATTTATAATTTAATCACCAGAATCTATCACAGTACATGATACAACACCAGCACCTGAAAATTCTTGGTTAAATGAATGAATTAGTAAATTAATTTGTACAATTAATCCAATCTTGAATTCTGTTTAGTATGCTTCCATCTAAAGAATTCGCATAAGGAGATAGTAAAGCATTATAAAGGTAAATGTTTCATAAATCAATAATATATTGAGAAGTAAAATGTACACTGCTTAATGATTAGATTTTGAAATTTGTTATAATGAATGAACCTAAAGAAGAAAAAATTATGCTTCACTTTCATCATGACTTGTGATAAACCACTGTAATAGTAGATGCAACTCAATGACATGATCTTAAGTGCTGTAACAAGGTCATTAATATTTTAAAAAAGCATTTTAACAAACTGCTGATTAATAGCACACATTTTATTCTAGGCTTGAACATCTTTACCCTAGGCAATTGTTACCATTGGCAAGAGTTCTCCAATATTTTCATGTTTCAATTATTTGATTTTAGTACTAGATTAAAAGACAGAATACAGAAGGTGAGAGATTAGCCAGATGTTAGTTAAGTATGGAACACATGACTTTTTGACATAACTGTAAAGATGTGAGCATAATTTGATTATATATATTGTAAATTTCCTATGAAAGGACTATCATTTGAAAAAATATCAAAGGTCTAAGCTATATCAGCACATGCTTAGTTCATGCTTTATTAGAAATGTCTGAAGGTGATGGTTAGTTGCAACTTCCCAAGAAACAATTTATGTCTCTGTGGTACCTTATAAAAATAAATTAAATCACCCCTAATTAGTGTTTTATTTATTTATAATATCTTTTTTCATTCTATCCTCCCTGTAATATCTTACTTATTCTCCATTTTATATTGGAAACAACATTTATTGCCTTTCAGACTGATATAATTGATCAATATAATAGCAATAATTAACATATGCACATTTTGCATATATGTGCAAATGACTTTCAATATGTATTGGTGAATTTCTACAGATTCTGAAATACATCCCATATCCACTGAATCAGAATCTCTATTGAGAACCACAACTATAGGCTATGGCAATTAAGTGATGCTTAAGTTTTTTAAATAATTTTTTCCTTGCAAAAGTAGTTACATTTTAAGAACTCTTTTCTTTTTAATGGGATTTCGATACCTCAGTTGGTAAAGAATCCGCCTGCAGTGAAGGAGACCTGGGTTTGATCCCTGGGTGTGGGAAGATTTCCTGGAGAAGGGAAACGCTACCCACTCCAGTATTCTGGCCAGGAGAATTCCAAGGACTGTTTAGTCTATGATATTGGAAACAGTCAGACACCACTGAGCGATTTTCACTTTCACTTTCTTTTTAACAACGCAAATCTGATTTATGCCAGCAAAAGGAGTATGGCTAAATCTTTGATTGGAAGAAATACTTGTAAAGTTTAAAGTTTGCATGACTTAAAAATGGAAAATTGGTACTTTTTTGTGATACAATGGAAAAGATGATTTGTACAAAAAATCACAAAATTTCAAGATGTCTAAGCCAATATCCACTATTTATTAAATAGATCTCATTTACTAAATATATCTCAGCACATACTGATTGAGTGCAAATACATATCCAGTACTGTGCTAATAATCAGGGTTACAAAGATGAACAAGTGGGAGCAGACTCCTGTACTCATGCCATTTAAACTATGAAAAGCTCATATTCAATAATTAATGTTGAAATAATTATTTTAATAACAGAATTAAATTTTTAATAGCTATCTGTCTAGTCTGTATGCAAATTGTAAAAATGTGATGTCTAACAGACTACAGAAAACGCTTCTTTTGTCTTCCAAAGTAAATGTCTTACAAATTAAATCTGATTAGTCATTCAGTCATATCTGACTCTTTATGACCTTATGGACTGTAGCCTGCCAGGCTCCTCCATCGATGAAGTTCTCTAGGCAAGAATACTGGAGTCGGTTGTCACTCCCTTCTCCAGGGAATCTGCCCAACCCAGGGATTGAACATGGATCTCTTTCTTGCAAGCAGATTCTTTGCCGTTTGAGCCAGCAAGGAAGCCCAATTACAAGGTAACTAAATTATACTACAATTAATTTGCTAAACCAACATAGGGATAAATTTATGGGATAATGTTAAATAATACTAATTATGAAAACTATAACTTATGTAATATTTATGATGATTCAAACATTGTTCTAAGCTTTTTCATAGATGCACTCAATCTTTCAAAACAACTATATAGGGAAGGTAGTATTATTGTCTCCATTTGACATGTTGAGGTGAGGAACAGAGAGATAAGCAACCTAAAGTCACATAATATAGGAGGAAAAATCAGGATGTAAACCCAGGTAGACTGGCACTGAAGATGATTATGCTCTAATAATTTTGCTACATCTAAATCCATATGTAAATGATTAATGTATTACAATGCAACTTCACAAAACTGAGTAAGGTGAAGCTAAATACTGGTGTATAAGATTTTTTTTTCTCTTTTATACACACATACACAAACCAAGAAGCTATTTTATGTTTTCTTATTTCAAAGCTTTTCATGTTTTGAATGCCACAATTGAGAAATATTTTAATACTATGCCATAATAAAAGGTAGCCAGTATAATTTTGGAATTGCAACTGTCAGGAAGAAACATATGGTTGATAAAGGAAGCTTTGCAACATTTCTGATGAACAGCTGTTCTAGTTGATTGAATTCTTCCTCAGATGACTGTTGTTGAGTCTTTATATTTCTGCACTGGTATTATGCATCCTCTGAAAGGAATTCAGAATTATGCAAATGAGTGGGAAAAGATCTATCTCTGTGCAGTTGGATAATTCCCAGTATAACAGCTGTGTGAGGCTAAGACTGAAAGTGACTCTAGAAACGAGAAGATTGCGGGGCTTTGTGTTCTCTTAATTTTGGTTTTAAACTTTCCCAAATGTTTGAGAACTACACACAGTAAATTGTTTCAGATTAGATTAGTTCAAAATGCCTTTAATCCATGGTAATGATACAATTAATACATATATTTTCTGTTCTTCACTGGAAACAATAAAGAATCATAGTAAAAAACATTTATCCTTGAATTATTTTACTTTTGTTTTTCAAGGACAACCTGGCATTATAAGAGCTTCCCTGGTGACTCAGACAGTAAAGAATCTGCTTGCAATGCAGGAAACCTGGGTTTGATCCCTGGGTTGGGAAGATCCCGTGGAGAAGGGAATGGCAACCCACTCCAGTGTTTTTGCCTGGAGAGTTCCATGGACAGAGTATGGAGTCACAAAGAGTTGGACATGACTGAGCAATGTAATACTTTTACTTCGGCATTAAAAAGGTAAAACCACTGAATTTAGTGTCAGAATATCTCATTTTCATGCTAAACTGAGTTAAGTGGGAGCAACCATTATTAAACAGCTATTATGGGCCTGGTATTAATTTGAGTACCAATACAACTTTGCATTTATTATTTCACTCTATCTTCAGCCCTATCAGAGGATTGGAAAGTCTGATAAGCAGCCAGAAAATGCTGAAGCCGGAATCTAAACCCGAGCCAGTTCTGTTTGAATCCAAAGCCCTTGACCTTTCCATAGCACATGAATATTTCTCTTCCTTTATGAAGTCATGTTGGGCTTTTGTTGATGAGAAGTGGGCAGTTCCTTGGTGTGATCTGAGACGGACACAAAGATCTACTCAAAACAGTGCCTAATCTTCATCCTGCCACTTATCCATTTGATTCAGTCTTGAATTTAAGGTAGTGTTTCTCAAACTTGGGAAATCACAGACCCGAAAGACTATCTTCAGACCTCTCAGGGTCTGTGAATGCTAATGTGAAAAACATCACCTTAAAAGCTAAGCCCTGTATCTTTGCTTTATTGTTTGATTCCATGTAATGGGGGCTTCCCTGATAGCTCAACTGGTAAAGAGTTGGCCTGCAATGCAGAAGACCCAGTTGGATTCCTGGGTGGGCAAGATCCCCCAGAGAAGGGATAGGCTACCCACTACAGTATTCTTAGGCTTCCCTGGTGGCTCAGATGGTAAAGAATGCACCTGCAATGTAGGAGACCTGGCATTGATCTCTGGTTTGGAAAGACAGAGAGTAAAAATTCACACATTTATAGAAAAACTGAAATCACACACCCCTTAGTTATAAAGGATATTCAATAACCCTTCTGTGGTTATTATCACTAAAACAAAAGCATATGCTTAAAGAGTCTCAAAACTTCAAAATATCTTAGTATGAAAACTTTGGGTTGTGAGAATTTGTTTCTAAGAAACTATGTTAACATCAAACACATATCTTGGTAGAATGCATGTTTACTCAGAATCATTCATTAAAAAGTTAATGCTGATGAATTTGTGAGATTAATTAGTAATTATCTGGAAATATCCTGAGGGAATGAGGCAAAAGCCAGATAAGTTTCCTGGTGGGAAAAGGTCTAAACTGCATAGGTCAAGGGTTATTGATACTACAACTGATAGAGAACTTAGTCCCAGGACAGATACACTATGTGTGACCTGATTATAAGTCGTGCTAAATTCACTGAGGGGAATAGTTTGCAAGCTTATCTTTATGCTTTAGAAAACATATTGAGTTTTTCTTAGGCATCATCTCCTGCTTCTGCTTCAGATCTGTTTATTTTACAATTAACAAAAGTCTACCCTCTCCTCTGAATCTTTAAGCAAACATTACTCAAAAAGCTTAATTCCTTTTGCTGATTGCAAAATAAATCTGCAGTGTAGAAATAAATGCTTCTCTTTTGGGAGGTAGGAAGACATTCTTTTTCCAACTATTTTTTTCTAGGTTATTGTGTATAATTTACTCTTGGGTTCACTGAAACTTCAAAAGTAAATATCTTTAGGATTTTCTATGTATAGTATCAGGCTTCCCTGGTGGCTCAGGTGGTAAAAAAAAAATCTGCCTGCAATGCAGGAGACCCAGGTTTGATCCCAGGGTTGAGAAGATCCCCTGGAAAAGGGAATGACTACCCACTCCAGTATTCTTTCCTGGAGAATTACATGGACAGAAGAGCCTGGTTGCCTACAGTCCATGGGGTTTCAGAGTTGTACACGACTGAGTGACTAACACTTTCATATGTATAATAATATCATGTCATTTGCAAATAGTGACAGGTTTATTTCTATTTCCCCAGTTTTGATTACTTTTATTTCTTTTACTTTTCTAATTGCTGTGGCTAGGACTTCCAAAACTATGTTGAATAAAAGTGGAGAGAATGGACATCCTTGTCTTTTTCCTGATCTCAGAGGAAATGCTTTCATCTTTTCACCATTGAGTATGATGTTAGCTGTGGGTATGTCATATGTTCCCTCTGTTCCCACTTTCTGGAGAGTTATTTCAGAAAGAAAGTTATTTCTGGAGAGTCACAAATTATTTCTGAATTTTATCAAAAGTTTTTTCTGCATGTATTGAAATGTTTTTTATTCTTCAATTTGGTAATGTGGTGTATCACACTGATTGGTTTGCAGATAATGAGAAATCCTTGCCTACCTGGGATTAAATCTCACTTGATCATGGTATATGATCTTTTAATGTCTTTTTGGACACAGATTGCTGGTATTTTATTAATGGTTTTTGAATCTATGTTTATCTGGGATATTGGCTGTAATTTTCTTCCTTTATAGTATCTGGATCTGGTTTTGTTATCAGGGTGATGTTGACTTCATTGAATGAATTCAAAATTGTTCCATCCTCTGCATTTTTTTTTTTTTTTGAATAGGTTCAAAAGAATATGTGTTAACTCTTCTCTAAGTGTTTGTTAGAATTTGCCTGTGGAACCACCTGGTCCTAAACTTTTGATTTTTGAGAGTTTTTATGTATTAGTCAGAGATGATCTCTCCATATCGATTTAAATTCCATGGCTCGAAAGAAGGGCCCCTCCTAAGTCTTGATGTTCTTTCAGCCATACTGACCTAGATTCAGAGCAACATCTGACATTCAGCTTCATCTTCATCCTTACTGATCTCGAGAACTTATTTGTCTTTCCTTACCTAAAGTCCAAAAGTTTGTTCCTTCAAGATCTTTATACTTTCTCCAAATTAAAAAGACTAAATTTCCCACAAAAAAAAAAAATTACAAATTCAGTTAATATTTATAATCAGTCTGTTCATATTTTCTATTTCTTCCTGGCTTAGTTCAGTGCAGCCGTTTAGTTGTGTCTGACTCTTTACAACCTCATGGACTGCAGCACACCAGGCTTCCCTGTCCATCACCAATTCCTGGAGCTTGCTCAAACTCATGCCCATAGAGTCAGTGATGCCATTCAACCATCTCATCCTCTGTCTTCCCCTTCTCCTCCTGCCTTCAATCTTTCCCAGAATAAGGGTCTTTTCCAGTGAGTTGGCTCTTTGCATCAAGTGGCCAAAGTATTGGGGTTTCAGCTTCAGCATCAGTACTTCCAATGAATATTCAGGACTGATTTCCTTTAGGATTGACTGGTTTGTTATCCTTGCCATCCAAGGAACTCTCAAGAGTCTTCTCCAACATGAGTTCAAAAGCATCAGTTATTTGGCCCTCAGCTTTCTTTATAGTCCTACTCTCATATCCATACATGACTACTGGGAAAACCATAGCTTTGACTAGATGGATCTTTGTCTGTAAAGTAATGTCTTGGCTTTCTAATATGCTGTCTAGGTTGTCAGCTTTTCTTCCAAGGAGGAAGCATATTTTCATTTCATGGATGCAGTCACCATCTGCAGTGATTTTGGAGCCCCCCAAAATAAAGTCTGTCACTGTTTTCATTGTTTCCCCATCTATTTGCCATGAAGTGATGGGACCAGATGCCACGATCTTTGTTTTTTGAATGTTGAGTTTTAAGCCAGCTTTTTCACTTTTCTCTTTCACTTTCATCAAGAGGCTCTTTAGTTCCTCTTCACTTTCTGCCATAAGGGTGGTGACATCTGCATTCTGCTGCAGCTTCTAAGTCACGTCAGTTGTGTCTGACTCTGTGCGACCCCATAGACGGCAGCCCACCAGGCTCCTCTGTCCCTGAGATTCTCCAGGCAAGGGTACTGGAGTGGGTCACAAGTGCCTTCTCTGGACATCTGCATATCTGAAGTTCTTGATATTTCTCCTGGCAATCTTGATTCTAGTTTGTGTTACATTCAGCCTGGAATTTCGCATGATGTACTCTGCATAAAAGTTAAATAAGCAGGGTGACAATATACAGCCTTGACATGTTCCTTTCCCAATTTAGAATCAGTCTTTTGTTCCATGTCCAGTTCTGTTGATTCTTGACCTGCATACATATTTCTCAGGAGACAGAGGAGGTGATCTGATAGTCCCATCTTGAAGAATTTACCACAGTTTGTTGTAATCTGCACAATCAAAGATTTTGGCATAATCAGTTAGACAGATGTTTTTCTGCATTTCTCTTGCCTTGTATATGATCCACCAGATATTGACAATCTGATCTTTGGTTCCTCTGCCTTTTTGAAATTCATCTTGAACATCAGTAAGTTCTCAGTTCACATACTGTCGAAGTCTGACTTGGAGAATTTTAAGCATCACTTTGCTAGTGTGTGAGATATGTGCAATTGTGCTGTAGTTTGAACAATCTTTGGCATTGCCCTTCTTTGGGATTGGAATGAAAACTGACATTTTCCAGTCCTGTGGCCATTGCTGAGTTTTCCAAATTTTCTGGCATATTGAGTGCAGCACTTTCACAGCATCATCTTTCAGGATTTGAAATAGCTCAACTGGAATTCCATCACCTCTACTAGCTTTGTTCATAGTGATGCTTCCTAAGGCCCACTTGACTTTGCATTGCAGGATGTCTGACTCTCAGTGAGTGATCATGCCATAGTCATACAAATGAGCAATATACACTTTAAAATGCATGTGTATTAAAAATAAAGGTTAAAGAGAGTTCCCCAGAAAAGAAATTCATATAATATAATAAAAAGTATTCAACCTTAAAAAAAGTGAATGGAAGTTGCATTCCATTATTGCCTAGGTGAATATTCCAGGATTATTGCCTAGGTGATGGGAGATTATAAGTGGTTTCTAAAAGAACTCTGAGTTGAATTGATCCTACCTATAAATAGAAAGAGTGAACACTCAAGATGGCAGAGTAGATGGACTTTTGCTAATCTTCTCCTGTGATTGCACCAAAATTGCAACTAGCTGCTGAACAACCATCAATGGGAGAGTGTTGGATCCCACCAGAAATTATACTCCCTGTCTAAGGGTAAAGGGAAAGACACAACAACATGGTAGGAGGGGTGCAATCACATTTAAAATCAAATCTTATACTGCCAGAGATGCTTGGAGGGAACAAACAAAATCTTGTGTGCACTAGAACCAAGGAAAGGAACAGTGATCCTCACAAAGACTGAGCCAGACCTGCCTGTGAGTGTTTGAGGGTCTCCTGCAGAGGCAAAGGTCAGCAGTGTCCTGCCACAGGGACAAGGATCTGGCAGCAACAGTCCTGAGAGTCTCAGTGTGTGGCATAAGTCCTCTTGGAGGAGGTCACCATTAGCCCCACTATAGAGTCACCAAGCAGGCGACCCACAAACAGGACAACAATTGCAACAAAGAAGTTCTATACTGTTGTGAAAGTTCTAGTGCCCACAACAAATTCTCCAACCTGGGGATCCAGCAAAGGGACTGAGAACCCCCAAGGAATTTGACTTTGAAGGCCAGTGGGTTTTAATTACAGAACTTCCACAGGACTGGGAAGTTCTTGGAGGGCATAAACAAAACCTTGTGTGCACCAGGGCCCAGGAGAAAGGAGCAGTGACCCCACCAGAGACTGAGCTAGACTTGCCTGTGAGTGTTCTGGAGTGTCCTGGTGGAGGTGTGGGTCAACAGTGGCCTGTTGCAGGGCCAGGGACACTGACTATAGCAGTTCTGGTGTTAGTGGAAGCATGCTGACTGAAACCACTCGCCCTGGCCAGGCAGGCACCATTGTAACATTTTGCATTGTTTTATGATAAGAGGTCCTGGTAAGGAACACAAAACTAATAAACCACCACCAACTGGAAGAGTTCAGGAAAGGTCAAAAGGAGACACCAATTGTCCAACCACTTCCAAGAATCCTTCTCACTAGCATCCATTGTGGATAAGCAATGTGTGTGCCACCAGGAAAGACTCTGAGTCAGAATGCAGAATGATTGGCCAAAGACAACACAGAAACTAATCCCATCACCATAAAAGTGAGCCATGTGGTAGAGCATTTATCCTGGATTCCCTTACCTTACTGTTCTCTGCCCACCTTTCCAATAATCTCTTGCTTTGTCAGCACATGTGTCTCCTCGAACAATCCATTACTGAGGGTTAGACAAGAGCCCGCTTTCAGGCCCTGAAAGGGGTCCCCCTTCCTGCGACACTGGGAATCATGATATGCTGTCTTAAATCCTTTTGGAGGAGGTTGTCATTAACCCTACAATAGTTTGAGCTCAAAGCAAACTACAGGGAAGGAATACAGACCCACACATCAGCATAAAATTGGATTAAAGATTTACTGAGTACGGCCAGAGCAAGACCCAGTTTTCTCCACAGCCAGTCCTTCATATCAGGAAGATTTCACAAGTCTCTTATCTTCATGAATCAGAGTGCAGACAGAATGAAAACCACAACCACAGATAACTAATCAAACTGACCACATGGATAGCTCAATGAAACTATGAGCCATGCTGTGCAGGACCAACCAAGATGGACTGGTCATGATGGAGCATTCTGACAAAACATGGTTCACAGGAGAAGGGATTCAGCATACTTGTCTTGAGAACCACATAAACAGTATGAAAAAAACAAAAAGGTATGACACTGAAAGATAAACTCACAGTTCAGTAGGTACCAATATGCTACTGGAGAAGAGCAGAGAAACAGCTTCAGAAGAAATGAAGAGGCTAAGTGAAAGCTGAAATGATACCTAGTAGTTGGTGTGTCTGGTGGTGAAAATAGAGTCTGATGCTGTAAGGAAAAATACTGCAAAGGAATCTAGAATGGTAGGTCCACGAATCAAGGTAAATTGGAAGTGGTCAAGCAGGAGATGGCAAGAGTGAACATCGACATTTTAGGAATCAGTAAAATGAAATGGATGGGAAGGGGCAAATATAATTCAGATGAAACTATATTTCATCTACTACTTTGGTCTAGAATCCTTTAGAAGAAATTAAGCTGCCCTCAAAGCCAACAAAAGAGTCCAAAATACAGTCCTTGGGTGCAGTCTGAAAAATGACAGCATGATGTCAGTTTGTTTTCAAGGCACACCATTCAACATCAAAGTAATCCAAATCTATGTCCCAACCACTAATGCCGAAGAAGCTGAAGTTGAATGGTTCTGTGAAGACCTACAAGTCCTTCTAGAACTAACACACACACACACACACACACACACGAAAAAAGATGTACTTTTCATCACGGGGAGGGGAATGCAAAAGTAGGAAGGCAAGAGATATCTAGAGTAATAGGCAAGTAAACCTAAGAGTAAAACATGAAGCAGAGCAAAGACTAACAGAGTTTTGCCAAAAGAGTCCACTGGTCATAGCAAAAACCCTCTTCTAACTACACAAGAAATGACTCTACACATGGATGCCACCAGATGGTCAAAACTGAAATCAGACTGATTATATTCTTTGCAGCCAAAGATGAAGAATCAGCAAAAACAACACTGTAAGCTGACTGTGGCTCAGAATATGATGATCTCCTTATTGCAAAATTCAGACTTAAAATGAAAAAAAAGTAGGGAAAACCACTAGGCCATTCAGGTATGACCTAAATCAAATACCTCACAATTATACAGTGGAAGTAATAAATATATTCAAGGGATTAGATCTGATAGAATACCTGAAGAACCATAGATGGAGGTTTGTACAGGAGGCAGTGATCAAAACCACCCACAAGAAAAAGAAATGCAAAAAAGGAAAAATGGCTGTCTGAGTCGGCCTTACAAATAGCTGAGAATAGAAGAGAAGAAAAAGGCAAAGGAGAAAAGAAAAGATATACCCATCTGAATGTAGAGTTCCAAAGACTAACAAGGAAAGATAAGGAAGCCCTCCTAAGTGAGCAATGCAAAGGAATAGAGGAAAATAACAGAATGGGAAAGACTAGCGATTTCTTTAAGTAAATTAAACATACCAAGGGAACATTTCATGAAAGGATTGGCAGAGTAAAGGACAGAAATGGCAGGGGCCGAACAGAAGCAGAGATAGTAAGAAGTGGCAAAAATACACAGAAGAGCTATACAAGAAAGATCTTAAAGACTAGCATAACACAATGTTGTGATCACTAACCTAGAGCTAGACATCCTGGAGTGTGAAATCAAGTGGACCTTAGGAAGCAACCCTATGGACAAAGCTAGTGGAGATAATGGAATTCTAGTTGAGATATTTCAAATCCTAAAAGATGATTCTGTTAAAGTGCTGCACTCAATATGCCAACAAATTTAGAAAACTCAGCAGTGGCCACAGGACTGGAAAAAGTCAGTTTTCATTCCAATCCTAAAGAAAGGCAATGCTAAAGAATGTTCAAACAATTTCACTCCTTTCGCATGCTAGCAAGGTAATGCTCAAAATTCTCCAAGCTAGGATTCAACAGTACTTGAACCAAGACTTCCAGATGTACAAGCTGTATTTAGAGAGAGCAAAGGAACCAGAGATCAAGTTACCAACATCAACTGGATCATAAAAAAAGCAAGATAATTTGAGAAAAAAAATTACTTCTGCTTCATTGACTATAGGAAAGCCTTTGACTATGTGCATCACAACAAACTGTGGAAAATTTTTTAAAAGATGGGAAATGAGGCCACCTTTTCTGCCTCCTGAGAAACCTGTATGCAGGTTAAGAAGCAACAGTTAGAATTGGACATGGAACAATGGACTGGTTCCAAATTAGGAAAGCAGTATGTCAAGGTGGTATATTGTCACCCTTCTTATTTAACTTATATGCATAATACATTATGCAAAATGTCAAGGTAGATGAATCTCAAACTGAGATCAAGATTGCCAGGAGAAATAGCAATAACTTCAGATATGCAGATGAGAGTCAGTTCCTAGGCAGGTTGATAAGAAGTCCGGGTGTCCCCAAGGAGAGAGGGGTCAGGAATTCTCAAGGAGGAAAGAACAAACTTTTTTTTTTTTTTGGTCTACATTCCTTCAGTTCAGTTCAGTTCAGTTCAGTTGCTCAGTCACGTCCGACTCCTTAGTCTTAGTCAATTACACAACTCAGTCTAAACTCTGTACTAGGGATTCTACAACAACAATGTATCCTGCTTGAGGACAGTTTCTTCTTCCTGAAAACCTTATGAGTAATCCTGGTATCTTAGAATGTAAATTGTGGGAGTGGGTCTGGTAATATTTTTACAACTTCCAGGCATTCTTTGGATTCATTGTAATAACTAATTAAAAGATATATAACTCCATTGCTAACACTAGCAAGGGGGTACTCTTTCTGCCCCCTTCTGATAACTATATCAGAAGCTTTCTCTATCCCTTTTATACTTTAATAAAACTCTATTACACAAAAGCTCTGAGAGATCAAGCCTCATTTCTGGCCCTGGATTGAATTCTTCTCCTCTGGAGGCCAAGAATCCCAGTGTCTTTCATGGTTCAGCAACAATGTTTCACAGATGACACAACCCAGATGGCAGAAAGTGAAAAGGAATTAAAGAGCCTCTTGATAAAGGTAAAAGAGGAGAGATAACAGGCTGGCTTAAAATTTAGCTTTCAAAAACCTAAGATCATGGCATCCAGTACAATCACTTTTGTCAAAT
This sequence comes from Bos indicus, assembly GCF_029378745.1. Lineage (NCBI taxonomy): Eukaryota > Metazoa > Chordata > Mammalia > Artiodactyla > Bovidae > Bos > Bos indicus. Next base: position 2,585,094 of record NC_091774.1, read on the forward strand.
AAATGAGGAAACAGTGGAAATAGAAACTTTATTTTCTTGGGCTGAAAATCACTGTGGATGATGACTGAAGCCATGAAATTAAAAGACAATTGTTCCTTGGAAATGAAAGCTATGAAAAACCTAGACAACATTTTAGAAGGCAGTTGTTCCGTTGGAAGTTCTAAACTTCCGTTTAGAAGTTAGTAGTTCCGTTGGTCAGGCATGTCCAAATATTTGAGACCTATGGGCTGCAGCACACCAGGCTTCCCTGTCCTTCACCATCTCCCAGAGCTTGCTCAAACTCATATCTACTGAGTCAGTGATGCCATTCAACCGTCTCATCCTCTGTTTTCCCTTTCTCCTCCTGCCTTCAATCTTTCTCAGCATGAAGGTCTTTTCCAATGAATCAGCTCTTCACAACAGGTAGTCAGAGTATTGGAGCTTCAGCTTCAACATCAGTACTTCCAGTGAATATTCAGTGTTGTTTCCTTTACGATTGACTGGTTTGATTTCTTTGCTGTCCAAGAGACCCTCAAGAGTCTTCTCCAGCACCACAGTTCAAAGGCATCGGTTCTTCAGTGTTCAGCCTTTTTTACTGTCCAGCTCTCACATCTGTACATGACTACTATAAAAATCATAGCTTTGGATCTTTGTAGGCAAGGTCATGTCTCTGCTTTTTAATATGCTGTCAAGGTTTGTCGTTGCTTTTCTTCCAAGAAAAGTGCATATTGTTGTAAAGAACAGTATTACATAGGAACCTGGAATGTTAGGTCCATAAATCAAGTTAAATTGGATGTGATCAAACAGGATATGGCAAGAGCGAACATCAACAGTTCAGGAATCAGTGAACAAAAATAGACAGGAATGGGAAAATTTAATTTCAGATGACCATTATATCTAATACTGTTGGCAGGAATCCCTTAGAATAAGTGTAGCAGCCCTTATAGTCAATAAACAGTCCAAAGTGCAGTACTAGTGGGCAGTCTCAAAAATTATAGAATAATTCTGGTTTGTTTCCAAGGCAAAACATTCAACATCACAGTAATCCTAGTCTATACCCCAACCACTAATGCCGAAGAAGCTACAGTTGAATGGTCCTATGGAAACCTACAAGATCTTCTAGAACTAACACTAAAAAAAGATGCCATTTTCTTTATAGAGACCCAGAATGCAGTAGTAGGAACTCAACATATACCTATAGTATCAGACAAGTTTGACCTTGGAGTACAAAATGAATGAGGAGAAAGACTACCAGACTTTTGCCAAGGGAATGTACTGGTCATAGTATCCCCTTCTTCCAACAACACAAGAGACAACTCTACACATGGACATCACCATGTGGTCAATACTAAAATCAGACTGGTTATATTCTTTTTTAGCTGAAGATGGAGTAGCTCTATACAGTCAGCAGAAACAAGACCAGGAGCTGACTGTGGCTCAGTTCATGGACTACTTATTGCAGAGACATTACTTTTCCTGTAAAGGTCCTTATAGTCAAAGATATGGTTTTTCCAGTAGTCACTTATGGATGTGAGAGTTGGATGATAAAAAAAGCTGAGTGCCAAAGAATTGATGCTTTCAAACTGTGGTGCTGGAGAAGACTCCTGAGAGTCCCTTGGACTGCAAGGAGATCAAGCCAGTCAGTCCTAAAGGAAATCAACCCTGAATATTCATTGGAAAGATTGATGCTGAAGCTGCAGCTCCAATACTTTGGCCACCTGATGCGAAGAGCTAACTCATTGGAAAAGATCCTGATACTGGGAGGGATTGGGGGGCAGGAGGAGAAGGGGACAACAGAGGATGGGATGGTAGGCTGGCATCACCGACTTGATGGACATGAGTTTGAATAAACCTTGGGAGATGGTGATGGACAGGGAAGCCTGGAGTTCTGTAGTCCATGGAGTTGCAAAGAGTTGGGCACAACTCAGTGACTGAGTAACAATAAATTGAGAGTACCAATGAGTAAACAGTGCTTCTTTTCTGTAGGTTCTAATTTATATAGAAGCTTTAAGTTTTATTTCACATGAAGTATGAGATAATCACCAATATAAAATGAAGTATCTTTGATTTAAAAAAAAGTCTCTGAATGGTGGAAGAAAAAAAGAACAGGAGTATGGATGATCAAATATAGGAGAAGAACTGGAGATCCAAAGCTATGTCCTTGTTGGAATCCAACACACTGAAGGCTTTGAAAGTGTGAGGGAAGGCTACACATGATGAAACTGCTGTAAGCAGACAGTAGGGTAGGTTTGATACATTTATCTTTTTGAGAACTAATCAGTGCTCTGTAACTCCATTATCCTAATGCATTTATTCTTTTAGGCAACTCCTTGTGTCAATCAATGCCCCATTGAAAATAGAGATTCCATTGTTTTCAAGTAACTGCTATCCATTTAAAATGCAAAGTCCATAAATGTTAGCTATTGAATATAAATGTGGATATTTGTCTTATTTGGATGACTTACTATGATCATAGAAATAGAGTATGAGCTCTGTACTCTGTAACATTGATGGGACTTTTAATGTTTTCCTTGATTCGTGTCTAAAACATCCTCCCTTCTACTTAGTTATTTAAAGATTTTATTTGCATTCACTTGGTAAAACAAGAAGGTAATTTTTAAAAGGTGTGTGCATCTTTGCAACAAATATATATTTAGGGATTTCCACAAGGCATTAATGGTCTCCTTTTCTGAACATATAATCTGTAAGATGGAATCCCTGAATTTATAATAAAATAAGATTCAGTAATAGAAGCTAAAAGGCTTTTAAAAACATCAGGGAAACTTTAGGAAACATGAGGAGACCACTATCCTTAGTTCAAGGGGAACTCCTTACCAAATCTTCACCAATAATTCCCTTTAACAGAAATTTGGAATAAAAACTAAGAAGACTCAATCCAGTTCAGTCTGGCTTAGACTCATGAATTAATATCTGTGGAATGAATCAGTATCTGACCCATTCTTTCTTTTTTTTTTTTTTTTAATCTACACTTTTTACTAAAAAGAATGAGGAAAGTCCAACTGTATTGAGATGGAGATAACTCAGAGACACTAAGTGAAAATAAACCATGGAATATATATAATTATGATTCCATTTTTATGTTTAAGGAAAAAAAAAGAAGTGACCATGTAGTACCCTTGCTTAAAAAAGTGTTCTGCGGTTCCCCAATGCCAACCAAGTGAAACTCAAACTCCTTACCTGGAATGTAAGCCCCTTCACTGTTTAGACCCTGTCAACCTCTTCAGCCTCATCCATGAGCACTGAGTTCTATCTATGACTAAATTGCCCTTCACCATCTCTTTTTGTCTCTCATATTTTAGCAGGAATTAGAATCACCTGGAAATCATTAAAATACTGATTGTGGGCCTCATTCATAGGATTTCTGATTTAAATCTGAAAAGGGGAGGCAGTTCCCAGAATTTCTAACAAGTTCTTGGGTGATCTGATACAGCTATTATAAGAACCACAGTTTGACAGCTGTCACTTTTACAATGATATGATTCAACTTCATCACCTGTATAAAGGCTGACCAATCATATTTATTTGCCCAGGACAGAAAGTCCCATGAGCAAAAAAACCCCTTAATCTGAGGAAAACTGGGATGGTGGTTACTACCCTTCCTGTATAAGAATCTTTCCCAGGTTGCACATGGGATACTGCTACTGTCAAGTAGCCCTTCCCTATAGCCAGGCTGATAGGAAGTCACTGAGAAAGGAATCCCATCACCATGACTGACTTTTTGCTAGAGCAAGAATATTTAACAAAGTTTCTCAAATTCAGACTCCTCCATATTCTCTTTATTTCCTTGAGAACAGGTTTTAGTCCTCCAGTCCTTGTAAACACTGAACACAACTGGTGTGGAATCACACTATAAGCATCCATTTACTTGCCCTATGTTGCCAGGCTGAGTTTAAGGGAGAAATTGGGACAAATACAACAGAGCACTGTTGTGAGCTTGTTACTCAGTTCAAAGTGGGTCTTGTCATGGAATGACAGCTCCACATGGGCCAAAGCAGCTGACTTTCTATTGTTTCCAAAGGTTACCCAATACAACAAAGGTCACTCATGATCCTTCCATGGTCCCTGATGCTGTTCCTGCTCACTGTTGATCAGAGTCAATCATTTTTCATTGACTGGGATTCCTCTTCCCAAGGGGTCAGAGGTCTGAGAGCTGACTGCATCGCACAAGACCATCTCAACAACATGTGTAGATCTGCTTCTCCCATGTGGCTACCTTGTACACAGGGTCACAGTCAGCCCCAGTGATCTCAGTCATATAGTTTAAGTCTTGCTGGACAATGAAACAGCTTCCATCACCTTGGCTAGCAATGAATCCGTTTCTGAAACTCAGCAGGGACATAACTGGTGCTCCTGATCTGTGGATGACTTGTACTGCAGTCCTTGGACTCCTTACATCCAGCTGATAAATGTTTCCATCCTGTGTCCCAGCCAATAGCAAGAATTCAGAAAGAAAAGTACAGCAGTTGAAGGCATTTGAGCCAATAAAGAGAAACAGCGGCTTCCTGCTCTGCAGTTCCAAGCACTGAAGTTTCTTATATTCTTGGGCCAACAGCAGCATTTTTGACTCTGTTCCAACCTCTCATTCACCTTTGTGACCTTTGAAGGTCACCACACACCTAGCATCTTCAGTTGACCATATCTTCACCAGGGCATCCATTCCCCAACTCAGAACCACAAGGCCTGATGGGAAAAACCTGCAACAATTCACATCAAACACATGTCCTTCCAATACTCTTCTGAGCTTTCCATTGGAGGCCTGCCAGATCTTCATGCTCCCATCAGTGCTAGAGAACACACCAAGGCCTCCTCTGCTGGAAATGTCCAGGCATGTTTTACTCTTTGTATGAATTCTGGAAAAAGTAGTATATGGTGCCAGAATCTTTGAAGATACATTTTCCTTTGGACATGAAACATGAATCCTTTTCTTATGTATTTCATTCACAATAAATCCTTCAGAAGCTGTAACCTCTGGGATGCCATCAAGGCCAATTCCTTGACAAGTTAGGCTGCCATACAAAGTTGGTTTCCCTGGGGGGTGACAGCTCAGCTAGGCCTCCCCTTTGTCCTTCCTGAGAGCCTGGGCCCAGGCTCTGAATCCACACAGGTGCCGCCATCTTGACCCGCCTCCACCAGCCCGCCCCTTCCGCTCTCTTCAGTATCTGACCCATTCTTGAAACATAATAACTATGAAGTGAAAACACGAACCAAAAGAGCATCCTCCTGCCTGGCCTGGTGATTTTTCAGCTCTTGATCCTTTTCCCTCACTGAGACCTCTTTGTATTCTTGACTTTGGGACCAGGAAACACCACCAATGAAGCAAAGGCCATAAATGTGAGCTATTGAATATAAATGTGGATATTTGTCACATTTTGATAACTTATATATGCGCTGATCTCTGTACTCTAACATTGACGACACTTTTAATAATGTTTTCCTTGATTGGTGTCTTAAACATCCTCCTTTGTACTTAGTTATTTAAAGATTTTATTTACATTCCTGTTACTTACATTCCTGTTTATTTGCATTCCTGTTACAGTACACTCCTGTTACTTTCAAGTGAGCGGTTGGAAGAAGTAACTCTTTTTTGAGACTATTATTATAGTTTAATTATTCATATAAAAGTTACTGGGATGCATGGCTGCCATTCTAATATGTAAACTGGATTCTAGAAAGTGAACTTTTCCAGGTATTTTTTCATATTTCCATGAACTATGAACACTTCATCCTGATGGTGTTTGAAATCATAAAAAAAAAGATGATATTTGATTAACGTGTTATTTAGGTCACCATTAAAGCAATGGTAAAGATTTTCCTCAACGATTATGCACTAAAAGGAGTAAGGACTTATTTTAACAGATGTAAAGAAAGACATCGGAGAAGGCAATGGCACCTCACTCCAGTACTTTTGCCTAGAAAATCCCATGGACGGAGGAGCCTGGTAGGCTGCAGTCCATGGGGTTGCTAGAGGCGGACACGACTGAGAGACTTCACTTTCACTTTTCACTTTCATGCATTGGAGAAGGAAATGGCAACCCACTCCAGTGTTCTTGCCTGGAGAATCCCAGGGACGGGAAGCCTGGTGGGCTGCTGTCTATGGGGTCGCACAGAGTCGGACACAACTGAAGCGACTTAGCAGCAGTAGCAGCAGCAAGGAAAGACATATGAATATTAAATAGAATGGTTCATCTCCATAGGGAATGAATGAGGACCTATTTAGCAATAAATTGGTAGGTGAACATTTCCTGCAGTTTTATTGTTGCTGTTGATTGTCACTGCTGCTGCTGCTAAATCACTTCAGTCGTGTCCGACTCTGTGTGACCCCATAGACGACAGCCCACCAGGCTCTCCCGTCCCTGGGATTCTCCAGGCAAGAACACTGGAGTGGGTTGCCATTTCCTTTTCCAATGCATGAAAGTGAAAAGTGAAAGTGAAGTCTCTTGGTCGTGTCGGACCCTCAGCGATTCCATGGATTGCAGCCTACCAGGCTCCTCCGTCCATGGGATTTTCCAGGCAGAAGTACTGGAGTAGGGTGCCATTGCCTTCTCTAGTTGATTGTCACTAAGTCTGTCCAATTCTTTTCTGACCTTACAGACTGTAGCCTGTCTGGTTCCTTTGTCCATGCAATTTTACAGACAAGAATACTGGAGTGAGTTGCCATTTCCTACTCCAGGGGAATCTTCCCAAAACAGGGATTCTCATATATATTACTCACATATATTAATTTTTTCCCTTGACCACATTATTTAATTTTTTCCTCATGTTTAACTTAGATATATACAGTGTGTCTTTTTGTTTTTTAAGCATCTTGAGTTGAAAGATTAGTTTATTTGTATCTAATTTTCTTGTTTTATGATACATTTCTTCAAAAGTATGAAATTACCTCTCAGTACAATTTCAATTACATTGCACATATTTTTGTAATTTACATTTGGAAATAATTTCAGTTTACAGAAAAGTTTAAGTATAAAAATAATACAGACAAATCCATATACACAAATTTACTTAGAGTTATCAATTTTACACACAAATATGTATATCTGTCTATCTATATATACGTGCACATATATATATTCCATGGGTTATACATACTTTTTTCTGACACAAAATGTATGGATTACGATCCTTTAATCCTAATCATTTCAGTGCTTATTTCTTAAATATTAGCTGTGTAAATCAATCAATACCTAGTTTACTTAAGAATGTTAATTATACCTTCTTAGAGGAATTTGTTTAAAAAAAAAAGGGACTGAAGCTTTAGTGTGACCTCATATAGAGGTAGAGACTCAGGAATCATTCAGATAAAAATTATTTAAAAACACTTTTACCATTAAAAGCAATGGTACAAGCGGCATTGGCTCCAGAGAGAATGTTGAGAGAGCCAGAGTTGAGCAGTAAGGACTGAATGTGGAGAATATTAACGCTTAGGATGAGGAACATAAAGCAGAGAACAAACAGCACAGTTGTCCCTTAGTATCTGCAGAGTATCAGTTTCAGGACTGCTGCAGATTCAGAAATCCACAGTTGCTCAAGTCCCTTATATGAAATGTAGTATTTGCATGAAACTCTGTACATCCTCCAATATTATTTAAATAATCTTGATATTACTTATTAAACCTAATACAATATAAATACTATGTAAATAATTTTGATTTGGGGAAGTTTATAGAATTTTTTTCTGAATATTTTTGATCTGCAGTTTGTTGAATTTTCAGATGTGGAAGCTATGGCTATGGAGGTCTGACTGTACTGAAGATGATCATGGAAATGTACTGTTTTAAAAACTAGTGCAAAATAATATCAGATACTAAAAAGCAATTTAAGAAGATGCAGAATAAGAAGCATTTAAGCATATGAAATATCAGGAACAGCTTTGGATTTGGAGAGCTGAAGGTTAATTTTTGAAGAGGTTAAATCTGTAGGGTAGAGTGGTGGTAGTAGAACCCAAATTGCAAAGTGTTAAGGTGTGAAAATATAGGAAGGATTTTGTAGACTCTGTTGCAATGAATGTAATGATGAGGGACTTAGCATACTGGCTCAGGAGAGTTAAGGTTATAAAGAGTGCTGAAAGTTTGCTTACAGTTGGGGAAATTTTGGTCATATGCATAGACAAAGAAGGAAAACTGAAGGTCAAAGAGGTTGTGTAGATGACCAAAGGGTAATATGGGAGAAAATTTTTGGAGAGTTACCCTTGAACATTTGGAGAAATATCCTTGAACACTATTTCTTGAAGGCAGAAAGAACATAGGAGGAGTATTCAGATCATTCTAATGTGGATAAATACTGAGGTACCTCATGTTAAATGGCCTCAATAAAAACAACTTGATTTCCAGAGAATTAAGGGAGGGGAAAAAAGAAAGCCAGCTTGATATCTTTAAAAAATATAAAAATACTTTAAATAAGAACTTTGGGTAAAGTAACAAGATTTTAAGTAGGGATAAGCAGAAATCACTTAGCAGAAGTGAGAGCCTAGATCAGTTTGTAATGGTACAAAGCAATACCATTTTATGTCTTTCCTTAGGACTAATTGGCAGCTTAGAAATAGGGAAAGATTGAATGATTGGGTTTATTTTTAAAAATTATGTTATGTTGGAGGGTATTGCTAAGTCATGCACTCAAATACTTAATATAGTAAATATTTGGGTCATCACAGTCAAACTCTCCTTGCATCAGGATTCTATGTACATTATAAGGCTGTAGCAAGCTAGAGCAGTTTATCATCCATATTCTATATGTGTATCATATTCTATATGTGTATTACTATTACACAAAATAGTAATATAAATACATCAAATAGTAATATAACTGATGTATTATTACATGAAGAAAAATGTATATATTGATGTTACTAGCATCTTTAGTATATGTTGAAATATAAAATTCATGTCAGAACCCATGAATTAAAGTATTACTTTGCTTTTTGTTACTTAAAACTAACATAAAAGTTAAAATGTGGGAACTTAAAAAAATTTAACATCTGAATCCAAACCCCAAATGATAAATTTTGTCTAAAGCCAGCCTACTCTGATGATTCATGAATATAACACCTTCTTAGCATTTATGTGAGCTTCCCTGGTGGCTCAGACAGTAAAGAGTCTGCCTGTAGTGCAGGAAACTTGGGTTCGATCCCTGGGTTGGGAAGATCCCCTGGAGAAGGAAATGGCAACCCACTCCAGTATTCTTGCTTGGAAAATCCCATGGGTGGAGGTGCCTGGCAGGCTACAGTCCATGGGGTGGCAAAGAGTTGGACATGACTGAATGACTTCACTTTACTTTTATGCTTTAGCATTTATGGATATAGGTTTTCCTATGCTCGTTTTTACTTATTTATGTGTCACGTTCTAATTTTCATGGTTGCTTTTTCTAGTCTGCAGAAACTTACCACTTTCACTTCATTCTCCATATTGATTGTCATATTTTTGAAGCAAAAACTTTTATCATATCAAGACTCTAACTATTGTCACCCCCTTACCTAGGGCACAGAGTCCATATTCTCAGGCAGGCATATACAGTACAACTTTGTTTGTTTTCATATGTCCCAAACATTCTCAGTCCGTCCCATTCTCCCTGCCAATCATCTCCTATTTCTTTTTTTATTGAACCATACTAAGTAAGTTACCATTTGTATAATATATCATGCTGCTGTATATCCTGTTGTCTCTAAAAAATACCATTCTTTACTCACTTCACCTGGAAACCTCTTAGTTACTCTTTAAAATCTGCTTAGCTTAAATGTTATCCTTTTTGAAGTCTCCTCTGACTGTCTAGGCAAATTAATCTGTGTTCTTTGTTCCTGTGCACAGTCTTGTATGTGCCTTAATGTGCCTTGTATGGTTTACACTGGTGCAGTGGTAAAGAATCTGCTTTCTAATGTGGGAGATGCCAGTTTGATCCCTAGGTCTGAAAGATCCCCTGGAGTAGGAAATGGCAGCCCACTCCAGTATTCTTATCTGGAAATTTCCATGGATAGAGGAGCTTAGCTATAGTCTATGGGGTCTCAAAGAGTTTGTTTGACAATACTGAGCACACACACACTCTTACATTAATTACATAATGGTTATCTGCATAGATATTATTACACAAGTTGTTTCGTTTAACATTTCACTTACAAGTCATTTAACTTCACCTAAATTCCAAATGCCTGTTACATATCCAACCATTGGTCTGAGGAGTTTGAACAAGACCTAGTACTTGTCTTTTGGTTCACAGTTCTTTTACTAGACCATAACCTTTTCTAGGTTACTGAAACTTTGCCCCAGAAAATGTGAACAGATCTCCATTCATGTTGAAATTTGATCTTCCAATCTCTTCCCCTTTATTCATTTAATTCCTCTCCTCCCTGGAATGCCTCCCTTTTTCTCTAGTTGAAAACATGCTTTAACTTCTTAGGCACTAACTCAAATTCTACTTCCTACTTAGGATCATTTTAGTCTCAAATCTGATAAGGGAGTCTTCTTCCTTTGAATCCTAACATTTCTTTGTAATTTTATTATGTTACTTTCTTAATGTATTTCTATTACAGTGACTTGTGTTCTGTTTTCTTTTTACTATTAAGATCTATAGTTTATGTGTATATTCATCTTGCAATAGTACACATGAATAACCATCATCCACAGATATTTGTTTAAGTCAGTTGGATGACTCAATTCATATAAGGAAAGCTCTAGTCCCCTTTGACCAAAGCATCACTTAATAGAGTCATTGAAGCCTCTATTTACAGAGAGTTCCAGGTGTTTTTGTTTGTTTGTTTGTTTGTTTTTTAAGCACTGGTTATGGTTTATTTTTCAGTTTTTAATTTTTTTCGCCATGAAAAACATAAGCAACAGTTCAGCTCCCTAAAATAGAAATATATAGATTCTTATTGTTTACTTGATATTCAAGTGGTTATTCCTTTATGTAACTGATTTCATTAGTCTATTATATTCAATTTTAATTAAAATAAAATTTTAATTTTCAAAGCCTGCTAATGCTACTCTTTTTAAGGCAGTGCCATCCTTTATCCATCCACAGATGATGTTTTTAGAAGACAGCTTTGTTTTTCTTCAATAAAAATGCATTTAGAAGAAAACTGGCACAGGAATGTCTTTGACTTTCAGTACTAAACTTGGCACATTATCTCTTGGGGCTGGCAGTCCCTACTATGCTTGCCTTGTCATTCTCCATTGTGTGCTCTAGTAATACAGCCAACACCTGTGACCACACAAAAGACCATACACAGCAGCTGCAGCACTCAGATGTCCATGCTGAAATAAATTTCTAAAGCTGAAATATTTGGATCTGTGACTGGTTCTTTTTTGAGCCATTCAGAAATTGTTGGGATTTCCCAGTGAGACATAGTGATATATACGAACTGTTCAGAGTCTGCTTACTCCTTTGGCTATTTCCGATTCTTTTTTTTTTTCCTGCCACTGGGCTTGCAGGATCTTAGTTCCCTGACTGGGGATGGAACGTGGGCCCTGGCAGTGAAAATACCAAGCCCTAACCATTGGACTTTCAGATAATTCCTTATCTCTGATTCAAATTAAAGGTGGAGATGTTCATTGGTAGCATAGTGTAGTATGCTGAGCACAGATTTTGAAGTCAAACTACCCAGATTTGAAGCCTGGATCTTCCACTGACTTGGTGTATTATCTTAGACAAGTTATTCAACCTCTGTAGGCCTCAGATTTATGATCTTTACAAATAGAAATAATATCAGCCACTTCAGAATGATATGACTATGAAATGAGTTTACATATAGTTTTTAGAATCATGCCTGAATATTGTATGCCCTATATGAGTGTTTGCAATTATTATTAGATTCTAATTTTTGAAAGACCTCAGACACCACTAGAAAGCAACAGTCCTCTAATATTTATAATTAACCTTTTTCAGTGTTCATATTTTTTTCCCACTGTCATTTTGTAGCATATGCTTCTTGTTTATAAAAATGTATGAATCATCCAAAGCACATTGAGCTTATGCCTAACCCTGGTGAAGTTAGAACAATGTACTTATCTCAAGTCATATGTTTTGTTCTAAATTCACCAAGGTTAAGCATAAGGACAAAAGCAGAGAAACCATTTAAGAAGCTATGGTAGAGATCTACAACCAGGACCTACTCTATAGCATAGGGAACACTGCTCAATACTCTGTAATAACCTAAATGGGAAAATAATTTGTAAAAGGATAGATACATATATATGTATAACTGAATCACTTTGCTGTACACCTAAAACCAACAAAACTTTGGTAATCAACTATGCTGTAGTATAAAATAAAAATTAAACAAAGAAAAAATAATAAAGAATACCAAATAATGTTATTATTATGCCAAATAATAATAAAGAATACCAAAATAGAAAATGGCAGGCAGATAACAACAAAAGAAGCTACAGTAGCAACACAGCACATATATGATGGTGCCTCTGCCTTTGATCTACTTTTTATTTGAATTAGTATCTAAGTCATAAAAGAAAGCTAAGTTTTATATATATATATATATATATATATATATATATATATGCCCAATTAAGAGTTTGGAAATATGTGTAAATCCATTAAAAGCACTGGTGCTATGTTACAATTGGTTTAAGTTTAATTTCCAAATATATATATATTACTTTACAAACTATATAAGGCAGCATAAAACAAACAAAAAAACCTACATATGACTTGAGATAAGTAACATTATTTTATGTTTTTTATTAACGTACACATATATACATAAAAACTTCTACACACTTAGATGCCTTTGAGAAATATTTTTCAAAGGCATCTCATACATAAAAGCAAACAAAAAAATAATCCCTAGTTGGATATATCACAGAGTCTTTGATCAGGTTTGTCTTGTGATTGTAGTCTACCCTGAAGAGTGTTTACAACAGTATCTAGTAATCAATAAATAATAAATATTAATGAACACACACACACACACAAAGAAAATATCTTTATTTAAAAAGAAAGACTAGTAATTGGTAGGAATAGTTCATTATTACTGTGAAAGATATGAAAACTAAAACTTTGTTAGGTCAGAAATGCACTATATCAGGTGTAATACTGCTATTCGTGGTATAAATATACTTAAATGTTATTTCCATACTACTCATACTTACACTTGCAGCAATAAAATAGCATTTATACTTAAATCAGCTTGTCAAATACTTAGTTACTTTTAAGAATGATTTTTAAAATGTATTTTTGTATTCTGCAAACTTGGTTCATTTAGCAATGTAAACGTATACAGAACAAAAGAAACAAACTTTTTCACAAATGATTCTATTGACATAATCAATTTTATAATCATAATCAAATAAAGACTTCCTCAGCGATTAATGCAAAGTAATAGAGAAAAACAATAGAATGGAAAAGAGTAGAGATATCTGCAAAAATATTAGAGATATGAAGGAAATATTTCATGCAAAGATGGGCAAATAAAGGACAGAAATGATATGGATCTAACAGAAGCAGAAGATAGTAAGAAGAGGTGACAAGAATGCACAGAAGAACTATACAAAAAAGATCTTAATAATTCAGATAACCACGATGGTGTGATCACTCACCTAGAGCCAGGCATCCTGGAATGTGAAGTCAAGTGGGCCTTAGGAAGCATCACTATGAACAAAGCTAGTGGAGGGATGGAATTCCAGTTGAGCTATTTCAAATCCTAAAAGATGATGCTGTGAAAGTGCTGCACTCAATATGCCACCAAATTTGGAAAACTCAGCAGTGGCCACACCTGGAAAGGTCAGTTTTCATCCCAATCCAAAAGAAAGTCAATACCAAAGAATGTTCAAACTACCACACAATTGGATTCATCTCACATGATAGCAAAGTAATGCACAAAATCCTCCAAGCCACGCTTCAACATTACATGAACCTAGAACTTTCAGATGTCAAGCTGGATTTAGAAAAGGCAGAGGAACCAGAGATCAAATTGTCAACATCCATTGGATCATAGGAAAAACAAGAGGGTTCCAGAAAAACATCTATGTCTGCTTTATTGACTATGCCAAAGCCTTTGACTGTGTGGATCACAACAAACTGTAGCAAAGTCTTAAAGAGATGGGAATACCTGAGCTGCCTCCTGAGAAATCTGTATGCAGTTCAAGAAGCAACAGTTAGAATTGGACATGGAGCAATGCACTGGTTCCAAATTGGAAAAGGAGTATGTCAAATCTGTATCACCCTGCTTATTTAACTTATGTGCAGAGTACATCATGAGAAATGCCGGGCTGGATGAACCATAAGCTGGAATAAGGTTTGCCTGTAGAAATATCATTAACCTCAGATACACAAATGACACCATCCTTATCACAGAAAACAAAGAATATCTAAAGAGCCTGGTGACAAGAGTGAAAAAGGAGAGTGAAAAAGTTGGCTTAAAACTCAACACTCAAAAAACTAAGATCATGACAAATAAATGGGGAAACAATGGAAACAGTGAGATAATTCATTTGCCGGGGGTCTCCAAAATCACTGCAGATGGTGACTTCAGCCTTGAAATTAAAAGACACTTGCCCCTTAGAAGAAAAGCTATGACCAACCTAGACAGCATATGAAAAAGCAGACACATTACTTTGTTGACAAAAGTCTGTCTAGTCGAAGCTACGACTTTTCCAGTAGTCATGTATAGATGTGAGATTTGGACTATAAAGAAAGCTGAGTGCCAAAGAATTGATGCTTTTGAACTGTGGTGTTGGAGAAGACTCTTGAGAGTCCCTTGGACTGCAAGGAGATATAAACAGTCAATCCTAAAGGAAATTAGCCCTGAATATTCATTGGAAGGACTGATGCTAAAGTTGAAACTCCAATAATTTGGGCACCTGATGCGAAGAACTGACTCATTAGAAAAGACTCTGATGCTGGGAAAGATTGAAGGCAGGAGGAGAAGGAGATGACAGAGGATGAGATGGTTGGATGGGATTACTTACTAGATGGACATGGGTTTGAGCAAGCTTCAGGAACTGGTGATGGATGGGGAAGTCTGGTGTGCTGCAGTCCATGGGGTCGCAAAGAATCAGACACAATAGAGTGACTGAAATGAACTGAACTGAATCCATTTTCAGTGAAGATTCTAAATCATGGGTTAGCAAGCTTCTGTAAAGGGTCAGGTAGTATATATTTTAGGCTTTGTAGGCTGTAAGGTTTCCATTGCAACTACTCAGCTCTGCCATTGTAGTGAGTGTGAGTGAGTGAGTAAAGTCTCTCAGTTCTTTAATTCATTCTAATTTGTCTAATGTACATGCGATTTCAGTATCTTAACTCTTGCTGCTTTTGATGAAATTCTATTATTGCTACTTTTAAAAATGTTACTCTATTTTTTTTTATTTAAACATCTCTGCACAGAAATGCAGCACTGAACAGGATTATTTCTCTGTGAAAAATCTTAAGTATTTTATGATCTGTTCCACTTTGTGTTAATCTGTATTGAGTTCAGCTAACTTGGGATGCTCTTTGAATCTACTTTTCAATGTTATATTACTTTAATGGTCCACCCTCTCTGAGGGTATGTCTTAGATTCTGTATAGCCATGAGGCTAAAAACACTATTGATCACATACTTCTCAGGGCTGTATACTGCTTGGCTCTACTACCATCTGGTCCAGTGGGTAGCTCTGTCTTTATTCTGAGAGCTCTATGACTTTAACAGACCTTTTGATCTAGTAAGGATCTTTTTGTTCCATGTTTTTAATGAGAGAAAAAAAATAATTTTCAGCTCAGGTGCTACCATGAAGGTTATTTCTTAAGAAAACAAAAAATTCCTTTCTTTGTGTGTTTTTTTTTCCCCTTGTTATTTTAAAAAACAACCTGCTTTTCCCTGACTACCATAGTACATAACCAACATACACTTGATATCTAAGAATACAACTCACTCTCAAGCCTATCATTCTCAGCAAACAGCCATTGTCTTTTAAAATCTGCTAACTCCTTAATAGGAAATTAAGAAACACCTAGAGTAACAGGTAAATTTGGCCTTGGAGTACAGAATGAAGCAGGGCAAAGGCTAATAGAGTTTTGCGAAGAGAACACACTCACACTCATCATAGAAAACACCCTCTTCCTAAAACACAAGAGAAAACTCTACACATGGACATCACCTGATGGTCAATACTAAAATTAAATTGATTATATTCTTTGCAGCCACAGATGGAGAAGTTCTATACAGTCAGCAAAACAACACAAGGAACTGACTGTGGCTCAGATCATGAACTCCTTATTGCCAAATCCAGACATAAACTGAATAAAGTAGGAAAAAGCACTAGGCCATTCAGGTATGATCTAAATAAAATGTCTTACAATTATACGATGGAAGTGACATATAGATTCAAGGGATTATACCTGTTAGACAGAGTGCCTGAAGAACTATGGATAGAGGTTTGTGACATTGTACAGGAGGCAGTGATCAAGACCATACCCAAGAAAAAGTAATGTAAAATAGTTGTTTGAGGAGGCCTTACAAATAGCTATGAAAAGGAGAGGCATGAAAGGCAAAGCAGAAAAGGAAAGATATACCCATTTGAATGCATAATTCCAAAGAATAGAAAGGAGAGATAAGAAAGCCTTCTTCAGTGATCAGTGCAAAGAAATAGGGAAAATGATAGAATGTCAAAGACTAGAGATCTTTTCAAAAAAATTAGAGATACCGAAGGTAAATTTCATGCCAAGATGGGCAAATAAAGGACAGAAATGGTATGGACCTAGCAGAAGCAGAAGATAGTAAGAAGAGGTGGCAAGAATACATAGAACTATACAAAAATAAATCTTAATAATCCAGATAACCACTCTGGTGTGATCACTCACCTAGAGCCAGACATCCTGGAATGTGAAATCAAGTGGGCCTTAGGAAGCATCACTATGAACAAAGCTAGTGGAGGTGATGGAATTCCAGTTGAGCTATTTCAAATCCTAAAAGATGATGCTGTGAAAGTGCTACACTCAATATGCCAGCAAATTTGGAAAACTCTGCAGTGGCCACAGGACTGGGAAAGGTGTTTTCATTCCAATCCAAAAGAAAGGCAATGCCAAAGAATGCTCAAACTACCGCACAATTGGATTCATCTCACATGATAGCAAAGTAATGCTCAAAATTCTCCAAGCCAGGCTTCAACATTACATGAAACTAGAACTTTCAGATGTCAAGCTGGATTTAGAAAAGGCAGAGGAACCAGAGATCCAATTGTCAACATCTCTTGGATCATTGAAAAAGCAAGAAAGTTCCAGAAAAAAACATCTATTTCTGCTTTATTGACCATGCCAAAGCCTTTGGCTGTGTGGATCACAAAAAAAAAAACTGTGGAAAATTCTTAAAGATGGGAATACCAGACTACCTGACCTGCCTCTTGAGAAATCTGCATACAGGTCAAGAATCAACAGTTAGAACTAGACATGGAACAAAAGACTGGTTCCAAATCAGGAAAGGATCAAGTCAAGGCTGTACATTGTCACCCTACTTTTTTAACTTATATGCAGAGTACATCATGAGAAATACTGGTCTGGATGAAGCACAAGCTGGAATCAAGATTGCCAGGAGAAATATCAATAGTCTCATGTATGCACATGACACCACACTTATGACAGAAAGCAAAGAAGAACTAAAGAGCCTTTTGATGAAAGTGAAAGAGGAGAGTGAAAAAGTTGGCTTAAAATCAACATTCAGAAAATTAAGATCATGACATCACTTCATGATAAATAGATAGGGAAAGAGTGGAAACAGTGACAGGCTTTATTCTGGGGGGCTCCAAAATCACTGCAGATGGTGATTGCAGCCATGAAATTGAAAGATACTTACTCCTTTGAAGAAAAGTAATTACCAACTTAGACAGCATATTAAAAAGCAGAGACAGTGCTTTGCCAACACTGGTCCATCTAGTCAAAGCTATGGTTTGTCCAGTAGTCATGTATGGATATGAGAGTTGGACTATGAAGAAAGCTGAGTGCCAAATAATTGATGCTTTTGAACTGCAGTGTTGGATAAGACTCTTGAGGGTCCCTTGGACAGCAAGGATATCCAACCAGTCCATCCTAAAGGAAATCAGTCCTGAATATTCATTGGAAGCACTGATGCTCAAGCGGAAACTCCAATACTTTGGCCAACTTATGGGAAGAACTGACTCATTTGAAAAGATCCTGATGCTGGGAAAGATTGAAGGTGGAAAGAGTCGGGGATGACAGATGATGAAATGCCTGGATGGCATCACTGACTCAATGGACATGAGTTTGAGCAAGCTCAGGGAGTTGGTGATGGACAGGGAAGCCTGGCGTGCAGCAGTCCATTGGGTCTCAAAGAGTTGGACACGGCTGAGTGACTGAACTGAACTTAACTAAACTCCTTAATACACTATGTATATCTCCTGTGTAAAAAAAAATGTAGATCTTCATGGTGTTGGGGCTGGGATGGAGGTATAGCGAAACTCTTTTTCATTTAAATTAACTTAGAAGGGTATTTTTTAGACTTCATAGGCATGTGGATTCTTTGATTCTATATACCATTTATTTTCTAAGTAACTGAGAGAAGTGTTAGTTGCTAAGTCATGTCTGACTCTTTGAGACCCAATTGATGATAGCCCAACAGGTTCCTCTGTCCATTGGATATCCCAGACAAGAGTACTGGAATGGGTTGCCACTTCCTTCTCCAGGGGATCTTCTTGACCCAAGGATTAAACCTGCATCTCTTGCATTGTAGGCAGATTCTTTACCATGAGATAATGTAAATAAATAACATAAAACTCATTAAATGAAGTAACTGAAATACTTCAAATGACATACATTTCAGGTAAAAATGTAAATAAAAATTAACATAAATTATCAAATTTAATATAAAACTGCAGAAAAATAATCTTTTCAGGATATATCAGTGACAAAATGTGAGTTTTAATTTTATAGTCTACTTGTCATCTTTTCGTAAATTGACCTTTTAAGGTTATGCTTGGGGGATTTTAAGATATAAGTAAACAAAAATTTTTAATGACTTATACCTCAAATCTTTTCTTATTATCCAAAATTCATATGAAAAGAGCTAAACAATTCCCAATGAAGTAAGAGAGAACCAAAGTAACATGTGCGCTCACATAAAATATCCTATGACACGGAATCATGTCTGGCAGGGTGTAGTAGGCAAAAATGTAAATGTTCCAGAGAGCAATATCCCTGAAAATTATTTTCTCTATTTTCCAAATTGAAGTGGCAGGATGTTATAAAGGAGAACATTTATGCTATTTTCCTCTAGTAGACAAAACATGCTTGTTTGTTATTGGTCTTAATCTGGCAACTATAAAAACATAATAAAACCCGAAAATAAAATTTGAAAAATAGTTAGAATGTAATCTTTTGTATGACAATGATTACTCTTCTGGTATATTCCATCTGTTTAGGAGATCTTATCTCTGCTTCCATGAATTGATGATTCTAGTTACATTCCATACTCTCTCACGAGTTTTAAAAACTTTAGTAAATACACAATGTCACAGGACCAACACATAATCTTAGCGAAGCATAGTCACCACAACTACATCACTCGCCTCAACTTGCACCTCCCTGTAAATCTCATATGCCAAAGATTTAACCAAACCAGATTTCTTAGCATCTGAAAAACACTCCGTGAGCTTTTTCACTTTCACATTTTGATTTATTCTGCCTACTCTACCAAGAGGGCCTTCTTTCTTCACTCTCTTTTCTTCTAGAAAAATCTTATTTCTTCAGACTCTTTAAAAATTAATTAATTTTACTTTACAATATTGTATTGGTTTTGCCATACATTAACTTTAATCTGCCATGGGTGTACATGTGTTCCCATCCTGAACCCCCCTCCCACCTCTCTTCCAATCCCATCCTTCTGGGTCATCCCAGTGCACCAGTCCTGAGCACCCTGTATTATGCATCGAACCTGGACTGGCGATTCATTTCACATATGATAATTTACATGTTTCAATGCCATTCTTCCATATCACCCCACCCTTACCCTGTCCCACAGAGTCCAAAAGACTGTTCAGTACATCTGTGTCTCTTTTGCTGTCTCGCGTACAGTGTTATTGTTACCTTCTTTATAAATTCCATATATATGTGTTAGTATACTGTATTGGTGTTTTTCTTTCTGGCTTATTTCACTCTGTATAATAGGCTCCAGTTTCATCCACCTCATTAGAACTGATTCAAATGTATTCTTTTTAATGGCTGAGTAATATTTCATTGTGCATATGTACCACAGCTTTCTTGTCCATTCATCTGCTGATGGACATCTAGGTTGCTTCCATGTCCTGGCTATTATAAACAGGGCTGTGATGAATATTGGGGTACACGTGTCTCTTTCGATTCTGGTTTCCTCAGTGTGTATGCCCAGCAGTGGGATTGCTGGGTCATAGGGCAGTTCTACGTTCAGTTTTTTTTTTTTTTTTTTTTTTTAAAGGAATATCCACACTGTTCTGCATAGTGGCTGTACTAGTTTGCATTCCCACCAACAGTGTAAGAGGGTTACTTTTTCTTCACACCCTCTACAGCATTTATTGCTTGTAGACTTTTGGATAGCAGCCATTCTGACTGGCGTGAAATGGTACCTCATTGTGGATTTGATTTGCATTTCTCTGATAATGAGTGATGTTGAGGATTTTTTAATTTGTTTGTTAGCCATCTGTATGTCTTCTTTGAAGAAATGTCTGTTTAGTTCTTTGGCCCACTTTTTTATTGGGTCTTTTATTTTTTGGAGTTGCTTGTATATTTTTGAGATTAATTCTTTGTCCATTGCTTTGTTTGCTATTATTTTCTCCTATTCTGAAGGCTGTCTTTTCACCTTGCTTATAGTTTCCTTTGTTGTGCAGAAGCTTTTAATTTTAATTAGGTCCCATTTTTTTATTTTTGCTTTTATTTCCAATATTCTGGGAGGTGGGTCATGGAGGATCCTGCTGTGGTTTATGTTGGAGAGTGTTTTGCCTATGTTTTCCTCTAGGAGTTTAATAGTTTCTGGCCTGACATTTAGATCTTTAATCCATTTTGAGTTTATTTTTGTGTATGGTGCTAGAAAGTGTTCTAGTTTCATTCTTTTACAAGTGGTTGACCAGTTTTCCCAGCACCGCTTGTTAAAGACATTGTCTTTTCTCCATTGTATATTCTTGCCTCCTTTGTCAAAAATAAGATATCCATAGGTGAGTGGATTTATCTCTGGGCTTTGTATTTTGTTCCATTGATCTATATTTCTGTCTTTGTGCTGGTACCAAACTGTCTTGATGACTGTGACTTTGTAGTAGAGACTGAAGTCAGGCAGGTTGATTCCTCTAGTTCCATTCTTCTTTCTCAAGATTGCTTTGGCTATTTGAGTTTTTTTTGTATTTCCATACAAATTGTAAAATTATTTGTTGTAGTTTTCTGAAAAATATCATTGGTAGCTTGATAGGGATTGCATTGAATCTATAGATTGCTTTGGGTAGTATACTCATTTTCACTATATTGATTCTTCTGATCCATGGACACGGTATATTTTGCCCTCTATTTGTGTCCTCTTTGATTTATTTCACCAGTGTTTCATAGTTTTCTATATATTGATATTTTGTTTCTTTAGGTAGATATATTCCTAAGTATTTTGTTCTTTTCATTACAATGGTGAACGGAATTGTTTCCTTAATTTCCCTTTGTTTTCTCATTGTTAGTGTATAGGAATACAAGGGATTTCTGTGTGTTAATTTTATATCCTGCAACTTTACTATATTAATTGATTAGCTGTAGTAACTTTCTGGTGGAGTCTTTAGGGTTTTCTATGTAGAGGATCATGTCATCTGCAAACAGTGAGAGTTTTACTTTTTCTTTTCCAATCTGGATTCCTTTTATTTCTTTTTCTTCTCTGATTGCTGTGGCCAAAACTTCCAAAACTATGTTGAATAGTAGTGGTGAGAGTGGGCACCCTTGTCTTGTTTCTGACTTTAGGGGAAATGCTTTCAATTTTTCACCATTGAGGATAATGTTTGCTGTGGATTTGTCAAATATAGCTTTTATTATGTTGAGGTATGTTCCTTCTATTCCTGCTTTCTGGAGGGTTTTGATCATAAATGGATGTTGAATTTTATCAAAGACTTTCTCTGCATCTATTGAGATAATCATATGGTTTTTATCTTTCAATTTGTTATTGTGGTGTATTACATTGATTGATTTGTGGATAATGAAGAATCCTTGCATCCCTGGGATAAAGCCCACTTGATCATGAGACTCTTTTGTCCTCCCCTAGAGGCGGCACTAGTGGTAAAGAATCTGCTTGCCAATGCAGCAGACACAAGAGACATGTGTTTTATTGACCCCTGGGTTGGGAATATCCCCTGGAGAAGGAAATGGCAACCCACTGCAGTATTCTTGCTTGGAAAAATCCCATGAACAGATCCTTGAGGGCTACAGGATTGCAGAGTTGGAAATGACTGTTCACTTGTAAGTCAGCAAAGGGTATTAGAATCTCCTATTACTTTGAACATGATATTTACCCATATCCTCTTTTTATTTTGTATTTCACCCACTCCTCTACTTTGATAGGACCATGCATATACCACACACTGAAACATAGTCCTTAAATCTGAGTTAGCAGTTGCTTCTGAAAATTGATCTCAAATAGTTTTTTTTTTTTCCTGTAATCTGTTAGCATGTAGTATACAATGCACTATGATGTAAAAATTCCTCAAGCAAACAAAAATATTTATGGCACATACATACTTACAAAAACAAAATAATAATTCATAGCTTGGAGATTTGGATTTCAATGTTAGAGATCAATTTATTCTAATTAACCAATTAGAGACAAAATCATCAAGAAAATAATTGTCAGAAAGTTATTACTTGGACTCTAAGCAAAAATTTAACAAAGGGTATTTTGTTTGTGTCCTACTGAGTTTATATTAAGACATTCCAGATTAGTATGTGTAAGAGATGTTCTGGGAAGTTTTGCAGGCTCATACATGTGTTGTAACACTCTGTTTAGCTATATAATTGGAGAACCATTTCTAACATGTTAGTGAACTTTTAATTTAGCACAGTTAATCTTATTAAACAACAATGCAATGTTTAAAAGTTAAGAGATTTTAAAAATGGCGATCTGTATACATTTTCCAAACTACAGTTCATGGGCCAGGCCCCCAATTGTCTTGGTGTAAACTATAAGGAATTGGGTTTCCTTGATAGCTCAATTGGTAAAAAAAAAAAGTACACCTGCAATGCAGAAGACCCTGGTTCAATTCTGACTCTTGGGTTGGGAAGATCAGCTGGAGAAGGGATAGGCTACCCACTCCAGTATTCTTGGACTTCCCTTGTGGCTCAGGTAGTAAAGAGTCCACCTGCAGTGCAGGAGACCTGGGTTCAATCCCTAGGTTGAGAAGATCCCACGGAGAAGGGATAAGGCTACCCACTCCAGTATCCTGGCTTGAAGAAATCCCCCTGGAGTCGCAAAGAGTAGGACACAACTGAGCGACTTTCACTTCACTTCATATAAGGAATTAATGGTTTTTACATTTTAAATGTCTAGAGGGGAGAGAGTGAAACAAAATAAAAATAAAACTTTTTGGCACATGTATATTATATAAAATTAAAATTTCAGTGTCTATAATACAGTTTCATTAGAACACAGAATTGCTCATTCATTCATGTATTATGTATCAGTGGCTTCTTTTTGCTACGTCAGAGTCGACTACTTGTGACAGAAACCACATTGTAAATACTAAACTGTCTGCTATCTGGCTCTGAATAGTAAAAGTTTGCTAAGCCTTGGCATTCATCACCCTCCCTCATTAAGTAAGGAATAATGAACATAACGTAAACTTTTCTTGGCACATAGTATAATAAAGTAGTTAAAGGCAGGAGTTTGTTGACTACCGAGGCTTTGCTCTCTCATTGACTGTTATATGACTTTGGGAAAATTATTTAAACTCTCTAAGTTTTAATTATTCAGAAAAAAAGAATAATAATTCTACTTATCTTTTGGGTTTGGAGAGAGTTAAACATATAACATACATAGTAAATAACTTAGTGCAGAATGACAGTTGTAAAGTGAAAAAGATATGTAAAGTAAAAAAAAATCTAGGAATACAGGGAAAAAGTAAAATTATGGCAGAAGATACATTTGACAAATATGAGCCAAAAGAAAATTAACATATTAGCTATGTTAAAAGATTGAAAAAAAGAGGCCTTAAGACAAAAAGTATCATTGAGGAGAGAGGGTTTCATTACATAGTATAAAAAAGGTTCAATTTCCTAGGAAGATGTTAAAAATTCTAAAGTGTTTTATATTAAAATAGATCACATATAAAGCAAAAATCAATAGGAATACGGTAAGAAATTGAGAAATCTATGACCACAGTTGGAGGTTTCTATGTACATGTCTCAAGTTAGCCAAAATTTAATAAAAACATAGAAACTTGAATAAAAATATATAGTTATTATATAGAAATTTTCAGCTAAAAATAGAAAGTATCCTCAGTCTCTATGGAATATTATTAAAGTTGTACATGTATTGGAACATGAAGAAAGTTCTAAGAAGTTTACAAAATCAGTATCACAGAGAACACATTTTCTGCTAGAATTCATTAAGCACTTCACACAAATGCATTTTATGTATCTTAACAAATGTGACACAAGGAGAAATGAAACATTGGAATGAGGTTATTGAATCATGAAAGAAGTTGAAACATAGTTAAAAAGCTTTTTCAGACTTCATGCCTACATATTTTAAGGCATGTTTTATCAAACTTTTGAGGAAAAATTAGATTTAACATACAAACACATGAAGAAAAAAGAAAAAAATAATAATCTTCTGCAACATAGTCTAGAAGGCCAATATAACCTTGCTTCAAAATTGCATGTGTAACTACATGTGTAAAATGAGGGGGTGAGTGAAAGTTGCTCAGTCGTGTCTGACTCTTTGCAACCCCATAGACTGTAGCCCACCAGGCTCTCCTCTATCCATGGGTTTCTTCAGGGAAGAATACTGGAGTGAGTTGCCATGCCCTTCTCCAGGGGATCTTCCCAAACCAGGGATTGCGTAAGGGGGTGCTGTGGTTTTATTTCCCACCACTCCTTCCTGTTGACTGCAGCATGGAGCTATTACATAACTGCTTTGGAAGTCCCATTATCTTTTAGCAATCAGACTTCTTTTATTGGTACTACAACATCTTCAACATGTGGCTTCACTTAAAGGTCCATGGTGGCTACTTAAGCTCCAGTCAGGTGTCCTAACCGTTTAACAGTCAACAGGAAGGAGTGGTGGGGAATACAGCTGAAGTGACTTAGCATGCATGCATGCATTGGAGAAGGAAATGGCAACCCACTCCAGTATCCTTGCCTGGAGAATCCCAGGGACAGAGGAGCCCAGTGGGCTGCCATCTAAGTCAGTTCAGTCGTGTCTGACTCTAGTGTGTGAACCCATAGATGGGTGTGTGTGTATATATATATATAATATATATGTGTGTATATATATAATATGTGTGTATTGATATATAATATTATTCTGTGTTTGTTTTTATTTGAATCCTAAACTATTCCTATTTCATATACTACCCAAGATAGGAAATAGTTTCTAGTAATTTTTCGTGGCACTTTCTTTAGAAATATCACACTTCACACAAGTATCTCATAATTATTCTTTCCAAATATATAGTGTTGGGGGCCAGAGTGAGGTACTCCGCCCATGGCAAAGGTCATGAGGAAGGAGGCTCGACATACGCAAAGGCGGGATCGAGCCTCAGGAGTCCCCCTGGAAATCCTCGAGCGTCTACCCCCATAACCAGAGCCTGCCTACTTTACTACTTTGTGCTCTTACCTACACCTCTGACTTTACGGGGGGCTGTCCCCCACCACCTCTTTCGGAGAAGGAGTTAACCTAGAGCTCCAGTTAATAATAATTCCTGGGCGTGATAAGAGTGTTTTAACCTACAAACTCCTCTGAAGGTTCTCTAGCCTGCCTGACAGGCTCGTCCGGCCACATGTGATTGCTCACAGCCTCCCAACCGTGAGAGGCACGAGATGCTTTAAACCCTCTAAAAACAGGTTCTTTAGAGAAGTTAGAAAACTATAAGTATAGTGGGCTAATTAGAAATTGTGTTGGTGAAGGGTTTTTCATTTGTTGAGCCAACGTTTGCTGCTAAGTCTCCATATCCCCTGCCCTTACACACATTAATGAATATATAGAAGGAATAAGTATTAACCTTTGATATTAATCACGTTAGACCTTAGGCTAAGTAAATTCTTTCCTTAACTAAAACCCACTACACCCTCACCCTGTAGGAATGTAACTTTATTTGGGTGGCGTCTGTTTTGAGAATAATCAGCCCTGGAGAAATAAGTGTCCTGATTGACTGACCGCTGTCACAAGGAGAGGGTCGTAAATTGTCAGCAGGCCCCCCTGGCCAGAAGATGATGTAACACCCCTAAGACCTCTGTATACATTTGTGTGAAGCACCTGACTTTAATAAAAGTCAGGACTGCTGTCCCCACGTGACTTTTGTATAACATCTCAGTGTATAAAAACAGACTCTGGAAAATAAAGAATTGGGATCAGTTTCTCGAAATACTTGTCTCCCCATGTCTCTCTCTCTCTCACTCTGGCTGAGTCTCCATCTGGAGCGCGGAACCCACCATGCTTACTAATTATGCCTGGGCTTCTAAGATCCGACCGGGGAGGCCTCAGTGTCTCCTCTCCTTCGGGAGAACGGAAGGACGCCTGCGGCCTACATAAGTGGTGCAAACTTCTTGTCCTGAAGTTTTATTGGTCTCCCGCGTAAACCAAGCTACTCAGCCTCTTTTCTCCACTGAATTTTCCTACTGAGCTATCCTCATCCTATTACTCTTTATATCTTTGATAAAATATTTAAATAAATAGGTCGCCGACGCCGTCCCCGCTTCGAATACCCTGGATCAGCCGGGGCAGGACCCCGGCAATATAGGAAGTATTTGCAAATACAATGTACAATTTCCAAATACTTTTGAATATTTTAAAGCACAAAAGTGATAATGTGTGGTCTGTATTGCAAGTAATTCACCCTTCCAAGTGAATGGAAGATGGATTTAAGAAGAACAGTGTTGGAGCCAAGGAGAGACATTGATGCAGGGGAATGAAGAAGGCTTGAGCAAAGTCTCCACTACTATCCTCCTCAAATCTTTCTTCTGTGCACTTACATAGAAGAAAGGATGAATTTGGCATCTTTTTATATAAAACACATTTTGCAAGGTTGATGATTGGTTTGAAGAAGAGAGGAGCAAATCTAGCATGCAAGGCAGAGAACCACCTTCCATGATAGAGAATGTATGAAGAGGAACATGTTTGAAGGGGATGGTGGTAGATTCATTCTTACAATTCTGAGCTTTTAGATACAAGTGGGAAATTCAATAGTTACCAAGTAAACATGTCACACAAGTGAGGACGAAACCATAAGATTCATTGATTTGTATTTATTGAATGTGACTAAATAACTGGTTCAGTCCTTGCTTAGGGAAACTCAGTGAGTAAGACAGAATTCCTGCTATTATTGACCTTAAACAATCCAATGACAAAGGCATAGAATTAAACAGGGAGTTAAATATCAGGATTGATAGAGATAATAAAGGGATTCCCTGGTGGCTCAGATAGTAATGAATCTGCCTGCAATGCAGCAAATGTGAGTTTAATCCCTGCGTTGGGAAGATCCTCTGAGAAGGGAATGGCAACCCACTCCAGAATTCTTGCCTGGAGAATTCCATGAACAGAGGAACTTAGCAGGCTATAGTCCATGGGGTTGCACTGAGTCAGATATAACTTAGCAATTGAGCTCAATTGAGATAATGCAAAATACTATCAGAGTACACGAAAGAGAGGTTAACTCACTAGAGGGTAGATGTAGATGTAGAAAAAGACTTCTTGAGGCTATTATAGTTATGTTCATACCCGAATGATGAATAGGAGTTATTCCACAGATATGCAATAAATGTCTGAAGTTGAGGGAATGGCATTTGCAGAGTTGTCAAGGCCAGTGAGAGAACCTAGGACTCAAAATATTTAGAAAGGCCGTTTTCACCGGGACTTGGTATTTCAGGAGAAGTGGACTATATAATGGTGTGTGAGAAACAATCAAGAGATGTATTATAAAGTATCACTTAAGGAATTTGAACTTTATTTTAAAAAAAGTAATATTAAAAATCATGAAGTAAATTCTAATCATGAATGGAAATTTACAGAGGCAAAGTGGCTGAGGCAAGACCCCATGGGGGAATACCAGCATTTTAAGAGAGGTTAGAAGAAGTCTATGAAGGAAATGAAAAATAAGAAATCACAAATTTATGATTCAGTCATCAACTTAGCATTTATAATCAGACATGTCTTATGTATTGCTGTTTTTGTTGTTTAGTTGCTAAGGCATGTCATACTCTTGGTGATTCCATGTATTGCAGCATGCCCGGCTCCTCTGTCTTCCACTATCTCCCAAAGTTTGCTCAAATTCATGTCCACTGAGTCCATGATACTGTCTAATCATTTCATCATCAATTTCCCCCTTCTCCTTTTGCCTTCAATTTTTCCGAGCATCAGTTTTTTCCAATAAGGTGGCTCTTCATATCAGGTGGCCAAAGTATTAAAGCTGAAGCTTCAGCATCAGTCCTTTCAAAGAGTATTCAGGATTATTCCCTTTAGGATCAACTGGTTTGATCCCCTTGCAGTTAGTTCAAGGGACTCTCAAGAGTCTTCTCCAGAGCCACAATTCAGAAGCATCAATTCTTTAGCCCTCAGACTTCCTTATGATCCAACTCTCACATTTGTACATGACTAATGGAAAAAATCATAGCATTGATACATGGACTTTCTTTGGCAAAATGATGTTTCTGCTTTTTAATACACTGTGTTGGTTTATTATAACTTTGCTTTCAAAGAGCAAGCGTCTTTTAATTTCATGGCTACAGTCATCATCCACAGTGATTTTGGAGCCCCTCAAAATAAAATCTACCACTGTTTCCTCTTTTCTCCTTTCTGTTTGCCTTGAAGTGATGGGACCAGATGCAATGATCATGATTTTTTGAATTCTGCATTTCAAGCCAGTTCCTTCACCCTCATGAAGAGGCTCTTTTGTTTCTCTTCACTTTCTACCATTAGAGTGGTATCATTTGTGTATCTGATGCTGTTGATATTTCTCCTGGCAATATTGATTACAGTTTGTGATTCATCCAGCCTGGCATTTTACATGATGTACTCTGCATATAAGTTAAATTAGCAGGATGACAATATACAGCCTTGTCGTACTCATTTCCCAATTTTGAATTAGTCCGTTGTTCCATGTCTGATTCTACCTGTTGCTTTATGATCTTCATAGAGGTTTCTCAGGAGACAAGTAAGGTGGTATAATATTCCCATCTCTCTAAGAATTTTCTTTATAAAGGTTTTTATCTCATAAGCTACTATCTTATAATAAAACTTTTCATAAAATATTATATAAAAACTAACTAAACACCTTTGATTGATGGCTAATGATATTAAAACTATAAATATTTATAGGAATTTAAGCCTAAATTATTATGGTATTAGTATATTATTACTACCAAGCATAAAACAGTAACAACAGCAACAACAGAGTGACTGACTTATAACTTATATAGTTATATGCAGCTTTATATATAACTTTATTATCACTTCATGTATAACTCATAGTAACCTGGTAGACTTGATTATTAATATTATGTTTCAGGCTAGGAAATTGATATCTAACTGTATTAAGGAACACCTAATAAGTAACACAGCTTGGTTTTGAACTCAGGCACTTAACATTATAGTCTTAGGACTGTCCTCCACGGGCAAAATCTGGGCTATAGAACTGAAATAATATTGGAATTATTTCTATTTAAGCATGTAAAAGATTATCAGGGCTATCATAGATTAAACTAAGGAAGTTATATCTAAGAACTCTTTTCCATTACTTCACATAGTAAGTTACTGCTTTCCATAGTTCTAATAGCATATGTGTTATAACATGGCAAATAAACCATAAAAACACAGTTGAGTAAATCTCACCTCTGACGTAAATGTTACATTGTAAGGATTTTAACCTTAATTGTGCATTGTCATTACATGCACATTTTGTCTCATTTTTATAATAGAAGGAAAATTAATTGAGACAGTGTAAATTATCTTGAGGCCCTGTCTTCAATCAGAGCGCTAACTATTCCTCTCAGATCTTTAATTAAGCAACATTTTTTTAAATGAAGAAGTTATCAGGAAGTTGCAACTCATTTGCCAACATACTGCTTTATAAAGTTATGGGTCAGTGAAAAGGTGAAACCATGAGAAAGCTTAGGCAGCTTGACCTTTTAGGATAAAACAATTGCTAAAGTGTTATACACACATTTCATCACTTTAAGGACTCTCACAGAACATGTGAACTCCCCTTGCCCCTCAGATGTGGCTGAATAACTCTGTTGATAAGTCTAGCATATGCTCAGTGCTCTATCACAGCAAAGGCTTTAATAAGCTTTTAATATATTAAAAACAAAAATCATTAAAGTGGTCACCATGAGAGAAAATTAGAACTCTTTTGGATTCCTATACATGTATTTTGTAATTTGTTTGTTGAATTTCCATTTGGCAAGGCATAATCACCTTTCCAGTGACTAGGACCTCCAAATGTCTTATCTAGATCTGTTCTGTTAATACTTTATTTATGTGTATACGTTATTGATGTATATCTGATTTATAATATTACATTTTATTTTCAGGGGTACATTATAGTGATTCAGTATTGTTTTTAGATTATACTCCATTTAAAGTTATTATGCAATAATAGCTATATTTCCTTGTGCTGTACTATAAATCATCGTTGCTTATTTATTTTGTGTATTGCAGTTTGTACCTCTTAACACCACACCACGATCTTGCCCTCACCCTTACTCTTTCCCCACTGGTGACCACTACCGTGTTCTCTGTATCTGTGAATATGTCTATGTTTTGTCATATACATTGGTTTGTTTCACTTTTTATTCTCTACATATAAATGATAACATATAGTATTGTGTTTATCTGACTTATTTCACTAAGCATATCCTCTAGATCCATCCATGTTGTTGCAAATGTCAAATTAGCTTTCTTTCTTTCTTTTTTTTTTTTTTTGGCTGAGTAATATTTTCTTTATCCATTCATCTATTGATGGACACTTAGTTTGTTTCTACATTTTTGTTACTGCAAATAATTCTGTTATAAACGTTAGGGTGCTTGTATTTTTTCAGATTAATGTTTTTGTTTTCTTCAGACATATTTGCAGCAGTAGAATTGTTAGATCATATGGTAGCTTTATTTTTAGTTTTTTGAGAAACCTTCGTACTATTTTCCATAATGATGCACCAATTTACATTCTCACCAACAGTGTACTAGGCTTCTCTTTTGTTCATATCCTCACCAACATGTATTTGTAGAATTTTTGATGAAAGCTATTCTGAAAGGTGTGAGGTGATACTTTCTTATGGTTTTGATTCGTATTTCTCTAATGATTAGCAATGTGGGGCATTTTTTAAAAATGTGCCTGTATGTCTATCTGTATGCCTGTATGGATCTCTGTATGTCTTCTGTGGAAAAATATCTATTCATGTCTCCTATTGAATTTTTAATTAGACTTTTTTTGATGGTGAATTGTATGAGCTGTTTATATATTTTGGATATTAACCCTGTACCAATCATATTATTTGCTTGTCATTTTTTCATGTTTAGTAGGTTGTCTTTTTGTGCTGTTGATGATTTCCTTTGCTGCACAAAAGCTTAAAGCTTTTAAGTTTAAATAGGTTTCATTTTTAATTTTCATTTTGTTTTCTTTGCCTCAGGAGACAGATCCAAAAAAAAAAAAAACTGTAAAGTTTATGTAACTATGTTTATGATTATATTTTATATAACTATATTTATGAATTGTAGTTACAATTTAGTAATGATTTATGTACAGGGTTCTGCCTATGTATTCTTCTAGGACCTTTATGGATTCTGGCATTTAAACCAATTTGAGCTTATTTTTGTATGTGATGTAAGAACATGTAGCTGTCTGGTTTCCACTTATTGATGAAACAGTCTTCATATTGTATATTCTTGCCTCTTTTTTTTTGTAGATTATTATCACATCATAAGTGTGAGCTTACTTCTGGGTTCTTTTATTTCTGGGTTCTCTATGTTCCATTGATCTATGCATCTATTACTGTGCCAATAAAATACTGTTTTGATTAATCAACTTTGTAATATAGTCTGAAGTCAAGGATCATGATCCCTGCAGCTTTGTTCTTTTTCCTCGATTGCTTTGGCAATTTGGGGTCTTTTGTG
Organism: Bos indicus; assembly: GCF_029378745.1. Taxonomy (NCBI): domain Eukaryota; kingdom Metazoa; phylum Chordata; class Mammalia; order Artiodactyla; family Bovidae; genus Bos; species Bos indicus. Next base: position 2,617,335 of record NC_091774.1, read on the forward strand.
GTTCCACATAAATTATAGGAGATGGTTGGATGGTATCACGAGATGGTTAAATGGGATCAACAACTCAATGGACATGAGCTGGAGCAAACTCTGGGAGATGACAAACGACAGGGAAGCCTGGAATGCTGCAGTCCATGGGGTGGCAAAAAATCAGACACGACTGAGTGACTGAACAACAGCAAATAAATTATAGGTTTATTTGTTCTAGGTTTGTGAAAAATATAATGGATATTTTTATAGGGATGATGTTAATATGAAGATTTCTCTGGATAGTATGAGCATTTTGACAAAATTATTTCTTCCAATCTAAAACACATTATATCTTTCCATTTCTTTGTATCGTTTTCAATTTCCTTCATCAATGTTTTTCAATTTTCAAAGTATGTCTTTCATCCCTTTGGTTAACTTCGTTCCTAGGCATTTTATACTTTTTATTTGATTGTAAATGGAATTTCCCCCCTAAATTTTCTTTCTGGTATCTCATTGTTCATGTATGGAAAGGGAATGGATATTATACTATATAATTATCTTGTAAATTTACTGATTTATTAGTTCTATTTTTTTTTTTTTGACACAGACCATAGGATTTTCTCTTTATAGAATGATGTCATCTGCAAAGAGTGACAGTTTACTTCTTACATTCCAGTTTGAATACTCCTATTTCCTTTTCTTTTCTGAGAATTGTGGTAAGTTCAGCTCAGTTCAGTTCAGCTGCTCTGTCATGTCCGACTCTTTGCGACTCCATGGACTGCTGCATACCAGGCTTCCCTGTCCATTACCAACTCCCAGAGCTTGCAAAAACTCATGTCCATCGAGTTGGTGATGCCATCCAACAATGTCATCCTCTGTCATCCCCTTCTCCTCCTGCCTTCAGTCTTTTCCAGGATCAGGGTCTTTAACAATGAGTCAGTTCTTCACATCAGGTGGCCAAAGTATTGGAGTTTTAGCTTCAACATCAGTCCTTCCAATGAATATTCACGACTGATTTCCTTTAGGATGGACTTTTTGGATCTCCTTGCAGTCCAAGGGACTCTCAAGCATCTTCTCCAACACCACAGTTCAAAAGCATAAATTCTTTGGCACTCAGCTTTCTTTAAGTCCAAATCTCACATCCATACATGACTACTGTAAAAATCATAGCTTTGACTAGACAGAACTTTGTCAGCAAAGTAATGTCTCTTCTTTTTAATATGCTGTCTAGGTTGGTCATAGCTTTTCTTCCAAGGAGCAAGCATCTTTTAATTTCATGGTTGCGGTCACCATCTGCAGTGATTTTGGAGCCCCCCGCCCCACCCCAAATGAAGTCTCTCACTGTTTCCATTGTCTCCCCATCTATTTGCCATGAAGTGATGGGACTGGATGCCATGATCTTAGTTTTCTGAATGTTGACTTCTAAGCCAACTTTTTCACTCTTCACTTTCACTGTCACCAAGAGGCTCTTTAGCTCTTCTTTATTTTCTCCCATAAGGGTAGTCTCATCTGCATATCTGAGGTTATTGATATTTCTCCTGGCAATCTTGATTCCAGCCTGTGATTTGTCCAGCCAGGCATTTTGCATAATGTACTCTGCATATACATTAAATAAGCAGAGTGACAATATACAGCCTTGACATACTCCTTACCTGATTTGGAACCAGTCTGTTTTTCCATGTCCAATTCTAACTGTTGCTTCTTGACTTGCATACAGATTTCCCAGGAAGCAGATAAGGTGGTCTTGTATTCCCATCTCTTTAAGACTTTTCTACATTTTTTTGTGATCCACACAGTGAAAGAATTGGGGATAGCCAATAAAGCAAAAATAGATGTTTTTCTGGAACTCTCTTGCTTTTTTGATGATCCAGCGGATGTTGGCAATTTGATTTCTGGTTCCTTTGCCTTTTTTAAATCCAGCTTGAGGAAGTTCACAGTTCATATACTGTAGAAGCCTGGCTTGGAGAATTTTGAGCATTACTTTACTAGCGTGTGCGAAGAGTGCAATTGTTCCATAGTTTTAGCATCTTTGGCATTGCCTTTCTTTGGGATTGGAATGAAAACTGACCTTTTGCAGTCCTGTGGTCACTGCTGAATTTTGCCAATTTGCTGGCATATTGAGTGCAGCACTTCATAGCATCATATTTTAGGATTTGAAATAGCTCAACTGGAATTCCATCACCTCCACTAGCTTTGCTTGTAGTGATGATTCTTAAGGCCCACTTTAGTTCACACTCCATAATGTTTGGCTCTAGGTGAGTGAATACATCATCGTGGTTATCTGGGTCATGAAGATCTTTTTTTTTTTTTTTTGTATAGTTCTCCTGTGTATTCTTGCCACCTCTTCTTAATATCTCCTGCTTCTGTTTGGTCCATACCATTTTTGTCCTTTATTGTGCCCATCTTTTCTTGAGATGCTCCCTTGGTATCTGTCACTTTCTTGAAGCCATCTCTAGTCTTTCCCATTCTATTGCTTCCCTCTATTTCTTTGCATTTATTACTAAGACTTTCTCATCTCTCCTTGCTATTCTTTAGAACTATGCATTCAAATGGATGTATCTTTCCTTTTCTCCTTTGCCTTTCACTTCTTTTCTCAGCTATTTGTAATTCTTTGCATTTATTACTAAGACTTTCTCATCTCTCCTTGCTATTCTTTAGAACTATGCATTCAAATGGATGTATCTTTCCTTTTCTCCTTTGCGTTTCACTTCTTTTCTCAGCTATTTGTAATGCCTCCTCAGACAACCATTTTGCCTTTTTGCGTTTCCTTTTCTTGGGGATGGTCTTGATCACTGCCCCCTATCCAAAGTAATGGATAGTTTTTCCATCCATAGTTTTTCAGTAACTCTGTCTATCAGATCTAATCTTTTCAATCTATTTGTCACATCCACTGTATAATTGTAAGGGATTTGATTTAGGTCATACCTGAATGGTTAGTGATTTTCCCTACTTTCTTTAATCTAAGTCCGAGTTTTGCCATAAGGAGTTCATGATCTGAGCCATAGCCATGTCTGGTCTTGTTTTTGCTGACTTTATAGAGCTTCTCCATCTTTGGCTGCAAAGAATATAATCAATATGATTTTGATATTGACAATCTGGTGATGTCCATGTGTAGAGTTATCTCTCTTGTTGGAAGAGGGTGTTTGCTATGACTAGTGTGTTCTCTTGGTAAAACTCTGTTAGTTTTTGCCCTTCTTCATTTTGTACTCTGAGGCCAAATTTGCCTGTTACTCCAGGTATCTTTTGATTTCCTCGTTTTTCATTCCAGTCCCCTATAATGAAGAGGAAATCTTTTTTTAGGTGTTTGTTCTAGAAAGTCTTGTAGGTCTTCATAAAACCTTTTGACTTCAGCTTCTTCAGCATTACTGGTTGGAGCATAGACTTGGATTACTGTGATATTGAATTGTTTGTCTTGGAAATGAACAGAAATCATTCTGTCATTTTGAGATTGCATCCAAGAACGACATTTAAGAGTCTTTTGTTGTCTATGATGGCTACTCCATTTCTTCTAAGGGATTCTTGCCCACAGTAATAGATATAATGGTCATTTGTATTAAATTCACCCATTCCAGTCCATTTTAGTTCACTGATTCCTAAAATGTTGATGCTCAGTCTTGCCATCTCCTGTTTGACCACTTCTAATTTGCCTTAATTCATCAACCTGACATTCCAGGTTCCTATGCATAATTCTTCTTTTCAACATCAGACTTTACTTCCATCACCAGTCACATCCACAGCTGGGCATTATTTTTCCTTTGGGTCCATCTCTTCATTCATTCTGGAGTTATTTCTCCACTCTTCTCTAGTAGCATATTGGGCAGCTATGGAACTGGGGAATTCATCTTTCAGTGTCATATCATTTTGCCTTTTCATATTCCTCATGGGATACTCAAGGCCAGAATACTGAAGTGGTTTGCCATTCCCACTTGAGTGGGCCACATTTTTTCAGAACTCTCCACTATGACCCATCCGTCTTGGGTGGCTCATAGTTTCATTGAGTTAGACAAGGCTGCGGTCCATGTGATCAGTTTGACTAGTTTTTTGTGATTGTGGTTTTCATTATGTCTGTCCTCTGAAGTATAAGATAAGAGGCGTATGGAAGCTTCCTGCTGGGAGAGACTGACTCTGGGGGAAACTGGGTCTTGTTCTGATGGGTGGGGCTGTGCTCAGAAAATGATAAATCAGATTTTCATTTGATGAGTGTGTCTGTGTTCCCTCCCTGTTGTTTGACCTGAGACCAAACTTTGGTGGAGGTAATGAAGATAATGGGACCTCCTTCAAAAGGTCCTATGCAGGTACTGAAGCACTCAGTGCCCCTGACCCTGAAGTAGGCCATGCCAACCCACACCTACTCCGGAGACTCTGGACACTCACAGGCGAGTCTGGGTAAGTCTCTTGTAGGGTCACTGCTCCTTTCTCCTGGTTCCTGATGTGTACAAGATTTTTTTTGTGCGTGTGTACCCTCCAAGAGTCTCTTTCCCCAGTCCTGTATAAGTTTTGGCACAAAACATTGAGCACCAGGAGACCCCACAGAGACTGAGCCAGACCTGCCTTTGAGTGTTTGAATGTCTCCTGTGGAGGTACGGGCCAGCATTGACCTGCTGGAGGGGAAGGGGCTCTGGGTGCCAGACCTGGGTGTGGCATAAGCCATCCTGGTAGAGATCTCCATTAAGCCTACCATAGAGCCACCAGAATTGTGGTGAGGACTTCCAATATTAAGTTAAATTGAAGGAGTGAGAATGGACCTTCTTGTCTTGTTCCTGATTTGAGAGAAAATCTTTCTGTTCTAAATGATAGTCTTGCTGGATGGTGTATCCTGTCAGTCTGTGTTAGTTACTCAGTTGTGTGTGACTCTGCAACCCCATGGATGGTAGCACAACAGGCTCCTTTGTCCATGGGGATTCTCCAGGCAAGAATACTGGAGTGAGTTGCCATGCCCTTCTCCAGGGGATCTTCCCCACAAAGGAATGGAACCCAGGTCCCCTGCATTGTGGGAGGATTCTTTACCATCTGAGTCACCAGGGAAGCCCCAAAGTATCCTAGGTTGCAGGTTTTTACCTCTCAGAATGTAGAATATATACTGACATTGCCTTCTGGCCTGCAAATTTTCTGCAAAAATGTCAGCTAATAGCCCCATGAAAGTTGCCTTGTATGTGGCTTATTCTTCTTGATGCCTGCCAGGAGCCGGCGAGAGACATTCCACTCGTGACAAAGGTCATGAGGAAGGAGGCTTGGCATACACAAAGGCAGGATCGAGCCTCAGGAGTCCCCCCGGATATTCTCGAGCATTTACCCCCCAAAAACCAGAGTCTTCTTACTTTATTGCTTTGTGCTCTCACCTCTGACTTTACTGGGGGCTGTCCCCCACCACCATCTCGCTCTCTCTGTCAAAGAGTTAACTTACAGCTCCAATTAATAAAGTTCCTGGGCAATTAGGAGTGTTTAAATCCAAACCCCTCAGATGGCTCTCTAACTCGCCTGACAAGTTTACCCGGACTCCTACAGCTATGCATATGATTGTTTACAGTCTCCCAGCCTCGAGAGGCATGGGAAGCTTAAGATATTCAAATAGTTAGAACCTCTCAGAGAGTTAGAAACTGTCAGAATAAACTAGTAAAGGATTTCATTGATGAGCCAATGCTTGTTGCCAAGTTTTCACATGCCCTGAATTGTATCCTTGAATGTGTATTAATTAATATAGTTGGTATGTAGAAAAAATAAGTAGTGGCCTTGGTGTTAGTAACTTTAGACCCTTAAGGTAATAAATTCTTTCCTTTGTTGTATACCCATTACACATCCGCCCTATAGGAATGCAATTTTATCTTTGGAAGATGGTGCTAAACCTTAAAATAATTACTCTTAGAGAAAATAAGTCTTTGTTGATAAGTCCTTGTCAAGAGTCATAAAATGTTAATAGGCCTTCTGGCCAGAAGATGATGTAAATCACCTAAACCATTTGTATACGATAAATTTGCAGGAAAGAAACCCTGGTTTTTGATAAGGGTCAAAGACTGCTGACTTTGCATCCCCTATTATCCTCTATGTGTAACTTAGGGTATATAAGCCCCTGTTAAAAATAAAGCTATGGGCCTTGCTCACCAATGCTTGGTCTCCCCATGTCATACTTTTCACATTCTGGCTGAAGTCTCCATCTGGAGCGCGGATATCCTCTGTGACCATTTATTTGCCTGGGCTTCTAAGACCCACTCGAGAAGGTGTCTAAGGTGGGGCACCTTCCGCTATTTGAGAGGGCACCTGCGGCCTCCGTGGTCAGAGCTAACCTGGTGTCATGGGTTATATTGATTTTCCGCATAAACCAAGCTACTCAGCCTCTTTTCTCCACTGAATTTTCCTACTGAGCTATCCTCATTCTATTACTCTTTATATCTCTAATTACCACTTGAATAGGTCGCCGACGCCGTCTCCCCTTCGAATACCCTGGATCAGCCGGGGCTGGACCTCAGCAGGTGCCTTTTAGAGTTCTATCTTTAAATTATGCCATTTTAATTATGTTGTATCTTGGTATGAGCTGTTTTTGTTCATCTTGCTTGGAACCCTCTGTGCTTTCTGTATACTTCTGACTCTCTTCCCTCTCTACTTCTGGGGCCTGTAATGTGAATGCTGGTAAAATTCATGTTGTTTTAGAGCCCTCTTAAATTGTTCTCATTTTTAAAAAATTGCCTTTCTCTTTGCTGTTTTAATTGTGTGATTTCCATTAGTTTGTCTTCAAGATCAGTGAGGAGTTCTTCTCTATCATCTAGTCTGCTGACAATTACTTCTAATGTGTTTTTCATTTCAGTTATCACATTATTCAATTCTGACTGCTTCTGTTTTTTTTTTTTTTTTTTTTAATATTTTCTGGTTCCTTGTTATAATTCTCACCAAACTTCCCTATTTCAGTTAACATTTTTATTACTACTCTTTTCCTTAATTCAGTTAGCATTCTTATTCTAATGCTTTGAGCTCTTTATCTTGCAAATTATTATTATTATTATTTTTTCTCTTTCAATTGAAACCTGTCTTCTGATCCTGTTTAACTTTCTCTTACTTTGTGAGATTAAGTGAAGTGTTTACCTATTGCAGTCTTGAAGGAGGATGTATTTGTGTGGGAGTGTCTGTGTATAGTTTGCATGTGACCAATGGCTTTGCTGGTAGAGCTGGATCTGATGTGAACACAAAAGACTTGCCTTTTCCCAGGAGGTGCTGGTAGCTATCACTTTGGAAGGAAGTGGGCCTTGACATGCAATGGTTAGATCACAGTCAGATGTAGCTGGGGTGTCTCCTATGCTCAGTGGCTTTCACTGCCCTATCTGGGTTGGAGGTGGGTCCTAAGTTGCTGGAGCATAAGTTCTGATGGTTAAATCTGAGCTGGCTGCATTCCTTTTGAGTGTGCTCTGCCACCCCCTAGCACTTGTTCTCTCGCTCTTGAGGGGAACAGTGCTTGGGTAGAAGGGCTGGTGTGGGAGGCCCACATGGGTCTGGGCATGGGCTGTGGCAGTCCCACCATAGCTGGGACCCCAAGGTGGCTCTGATACACTGCCTGTGTAAGCACCATCACAGCTGCCCTTGCTCTGCTCAGATGCAGCTCAGATCCTAGCTGCCTTTGTCCCTCACAGCTGAGCTACCCCCAGCTGCAGCAGCCTTCACCCCAGCATGGAGCTGTGTCCTGAGGCAACTGGGATTGAGGCAGTCACTCAGTTTAGGGTAGGGTCTGTGCAGGGTTGTCCTGGGAAACTGGCAAGTGACCCCATACAGATTCAATCTGCCCTGCTTCAGGAGTGTGTGTGTGTGCTCCTCAGGAGTGGAGTCTAGGCTTCTCACAGCCTTCCTTCACTGCCACTGGCCTTCCAACCAGCCCACCAGACTCCTATTCTGTGTCCCTTCTTGAGGGTACAGTCCCAACCTGACTGCTTCTCTTCCACTCCTACCTGATTCTGTGTGGATCTTTCTCACAATCGGTTTGTACACTCTTTCTGCAGGTCCTCACTGGCAGTGAGTTTGCAGTGAGAACTGTTCCATAGGTGGGTATATTTTTGATGTGTCCTTTGAGGGAGACGAGTTCTGTGTCCTTCAACTCTGCCCCCATGGTCTCTCCCCTACCCAGTTATGTTCTTATTTTCTTATTTAGAGACTGAGCACACAGTGGGAATAAGTGACAAAGAAAGAACGTCCAGACAAGTGATCTGTCAGTCACTCAGCAATGTGAGTCTAGTGCCTACTAAGTGACAACTAAATTATTGTTAATTTATTAATAATTTAATATTCAAATTCAGCTCAAATATTCATGAAAGGTGCATACTTATTTTCTCTGCCCTTCCACTCAGGTATCTTTAACCTTTCAAATGAATGTTCAAAAGGCTTTTGGCACCACAAAAGCAACGGTAGGCATCTATATTTCACCCTAGAATTTCTTCATTCTGCCAACCCATTACTTATTTTGCTGCTCCTAGCTTTGCTTTCTTCTTTGATTTCCCTTGTTTTAGCTTCATATCATAGTTCTTTGCTAATCTCTGCCTTGTTTGGCAGTCCTATTCTGATTCATTCTCTTTGTCAGATTTCAGCATTCTTCTTTTTTTTTTTTTTAATATAAATGGATTTATTTTAATTGTAGGCTAATTATATTACAATATTGTATTGGTTTTGCGATATATCAACATGAACCTGCCACAGGTATACACGTGTTCCCCATCCTGAGCCCTCCTCCCTCCTCCCTCCCTGTACCATCCCTCTGCGTCATCCCAGTGCACCAGCCCCAAGCATCCAGTATCATGCATCGAACTTGGACGGGCAATTCATTTCATATATGATAGTATACATGTTTCAATACCATTCTCCCAAATCATCCCACCCTCTCCCTCTCCAACAGAGTCCAAAAGACTGTTCTATACATCTGTGTCTCTTTTGCTGTCTCTCATACAGGGTTATCGTTACCATCTTTCTAAATTCCATATATATGCATTAGTATACTGTACGGGTGTTTTTCTTTCTGGCTTACTTCACTCTGTATAATAGGCTCCAGTTTCATCCACCTCATTAGAACTGATTCAAATGTATCCTTTTTAATGGCTGAGTAATACTCCATTGTGTATATGTACCACAGCTTTCTTATCCATTCATCTGCTGATGGACATCTAGGTTGCTTCCATGTCCTGGCTATTATAAACAGTACTGCGATGAACATTGGGGTACACGTGTCTCTTTCAGCATTCTTTCAGCATTTAACTCCCAGTATTTGCTTGCCAATCGACCAGACCCAGCAGCCACAACTGGGACCCTTTTGTCCCTGGTCTTCTCCTGATGTGGACAACTGGCCAGAGTGCTCCAACTGGGTAAGGAACAAGAGACTTTATTGATCTCCCTCCCTTTCCCTCTCTCTTTCCTCTCCTTAACCCTTCCTATCCTTCCCCGTTTTTCTAGTCCCCCAATCCTGGATGCAGGAATCTGGTTGAAGGGCCCTCAGCCTGAGCTGAAGATTGGAGACTGATCACCTCCTCTTGGCAGAGAACTCAAATTCCAGTTCTAATCTGGTCTGCTGATTTCCGGTAGGGCCGAGTTCCAGTCCTCCCTTCTCTGGAAGCCCAGGGAAAAGTCCCTTAACGCCTGGGTATCTGTAGGTGGCAGGAGACGTCTGTGAGGCCACCCCTTTCGCCTCCCTCTCCCGCTTCCTCCCCCTTCTTCTTTCAACCTGGTTTCCTTTCCTCCCTTGAAATCTTTGATGTTAGTACTTGGATCTGAAGTTCTGTGTCTCTATAGGAGGTTTTCTGAGAGACTGTATTCTTATATTTAAGGGCTTCCCTGGTGGCGCAGAAGTTAAAGCGTCTGCCTGCAATGTGGGAGACCTGGGTTCAATCCCTGGGCTGGGAAGATCTGCTGGAGAAGAAAATGGCAACCCACTCCAGTGTTCTTGCCCAGAGAATCCCATGGACGGATGAGCTTTGTGGGCTACAGTCCATGGGTCACAAAGAGCCAGACACGACTGAGTGACTTCACTTTCACTTTCACTTTGATGAGGACTGTCGGAGAAGGCAACAGCACCCCACTCCAGTACTCCTGCCTGGAAAATCCCATGGATGGAGGAGCCTGGTGGGCTACAGTCCATGGGGTCGCTAAGAGTCAGACACGACTGAGCGACTTCACTTTCACTTTTCACTTTCATGCATTGGAGAAGGAAATGGCAACCCACTCCAGTGTTCTTGCCTGGAGAATCTCAGGGACGGGGGAGCCTGGTGGGCTGCCGTCTATGGGGTCGCACAGAGTCAGACACGACTGAAGCGACTTAGCAGCAGCAGCAGCAGCAGCAGCAGTATTTGTCCTCAAATTTTCATTCTATAGCCAGGGAAAGTGGGACATGACAGATAGATGTGCAGCTCTTTTGACTTCTCTCACAGTGAAAAGGGATTAGACACAAACCGTCTTTATAAAAATACACACCAATATTCCTTAATTCTATCCACTCACCCCTTAGTCAGAGAAGGCAATGGCAACACACTCCAGTACTCTTGCCTGGAAAATCCCATGGAAGAAGTAGCCTGGTAGGCTGCAGTCCATGGGGTCACTAAGAGTCGGGCATGACTGAGCAACTTCACTTTTATTTTTCACTCTCATGCACTGGAGAAGGAAATGGCAACCCACTCCAGTATTTTTGCCTGGAGAATCTCAGGGACAGAGGAGCCTAGTGGGCTGCTGTCTATGGGGTCGCACAGAGTTGGACAAGACTGAAGCAACTTAGCAGCAGCAGCAGCAGCAGCAGCACCCCTTAGTACATTTCTTCCCTTTCTAGACCACAGTGGTAACAGCCTATAGACTCTGGGTTAACAGGGACAGGGAATAAACATTTCATGCTTGTATGCTAAGTCGCTTCAGTCATGTCCAATTCTTTGTGACCCCATGGACTGTAGCCCACTAGGCTTCTCTGTCCATGGAATTCTCCAGGCAGGAATACTGGAGTGGGTTTCTATGCCCTCCTCCAGGGGATCTTCCTCACTCAGGGATCAAACCCTCATCTTTTAAGTCTCCTGCAGTGGCAGGCAGGTTCTTTACCACTAGAGCCACCTGAGAAGTCCCAATACACTTTGCAGTAACAACCAAAGGAGAGGCTATGCAGGGAGCAAGGAATGCCTTGCCTCTTTCTGATCACACTAGTTTATGTTATCCTAGGCTTTACTCTCCATGGTTTCAGCAACATTTAGTAAACCATGGCCCAAAAATACTAAATGAAAATATGTAGAAATAAGCAATTTATAAGTTTTAAATTGTGTGCCCTTCTGAGAAGTGTGATGAAATCTCCTACTGTTCCTGATTCATTCTGCCTGAGATGTGAATCCTCCCTTTGTCCAGCTATCCTGCACCTTATTCACTTAGTAGCTGGCTTGGTTATCAGATCAGCTGTCAAGGTATTGCAGTACTTGTGTTCAAGTCACCGTTATTTTACTTAAGTTTGGTCTCAAAGCATAAGATCAGTGATTATGGCAAATCTGGATATACAAAAGAGAAGCCATAAAGTGTTTCCTTTAAGTACAAAAGTGAAAATTCTTAATAAGAAAAGAAAAAAAAAGTCTGATGAAATTGCTAAGGTTCATGGTTGGAACAAATGTTCTATCCATGAAAGTATGAAGAAGAAAATAGAAATTTGTACTAGTTTTTCTGTTGTACAAACTGTAAAAGTATGGGCACATTCCGTGATAAGTGTTCAGTTAAGATAGAAAAGACATTACATTTTTACAATAAGATACTTTTAGAGTGAGAGACTGCATTCATATAAGTTTTATTACAGTACATTTTTATAACTTTCTATTTTTAGTTATTGTTATTAGTCTTTCCTGTGCCTAATTTATAAATTAAAGTTTATCACTGGAAAAACAACATATGAAACATTCGGCACTATCCATGGTTTCAAGCATCCACTAGGGGTGAAACATATTCCCCATGGATAAGAGGGGACTACTATGCTATTTCTCCATCAGTTACAAGTTAGAATCTCCGTAGGAAGCTCCATTGTTACATCCACATTTTCCTTTGCTCTTCCATTGACCTGGATCCAGCAGGAGGGCAGGAATACATTTTTGAAAGAAATAGTTGTGTTGTTTCCCTCTTGTCAGAATGGGTTTTCCTCACACTTGGCAATTTGAAACAACTAAATATTTGGCATGTTAGTCTGACCATAAATGTAATAAAAGTCAGTAAGCAAGTTTGGATGAGCTATATAATATAGTCTAAATCTTAATGTATTAACTATAAAAGGATAGTTGCCTGAAAGTTGTCATGGGAGGTTTACAAAATGGAATTAATTTTCATCCTGGTAAGTACTTTAGACAAAGATTTTTTTTTTTTTTTTCAGGACTAGAAAATAAGTTGAAAATATGGCTTAATGCTGTAAAGAATTAAAGATAAATTGTTTATCCTTTCTTGGATAATAGGGCTTCCCAGGTGGCTCAGTGGTAAAGAATCCACCCACCAGTACAGGAGCTGATGGAGATGTGGGTTTGAACCCTGGATCAGGAAGGCCTCTGGAGGAGGAAATGGCAACCACTCCAGTATTCTTGCTGGATAATCCCATGGACAGAGGAGCCTGGTGGGCTACAGTCTATGGGGTCATAAAAATATCCAATTATAACTTGTAAGATTCTTACTTCTCCTAACTTTGTATGTCAATTAACTCTGTCTTGCTATTGTATTTTTAATCTTGTTTTTAATAAGAAAAATGGTCCTGAAGCATTTTAAGTGGCACACTTAATAGTAGATGTATGTTAGCAGAGTATCAGTATGTGTGGTAATTAACAATTGGAGATGGGTGAGGGATGAGGAAAAAAAATGGTGGTTATAATCAGTACTGTAGACACTAAGCACTCCAAGTCCAATTGACAGGCTGTACAACTGCATAATTACCCTTGATTTTTCCCCATCTCACTCTTATTTGAAAAAGATTTCAGAGAAGGAGTAGATATCAGTAATATTACTTTTGTGTAACTTGAAGTCATTAGACTATATTCCTTAGAGTTATCTGCTCTGTTTTCCTCTGCTGCTGCTGCTGCTAAGTCACTTCAGTCGTGTCCGACTCTGTGCGACCCCAAAGATGGCAGCCCACTAGGCTCCTCTGTCCCTGGGATTCTCCAGGCAAGAACACTGGAGTGGGTTGCCATTTCCTTCTCCAATGCATGAAAGTGAAAAGTGAAAGTGAAGTCACTCAGTCGTGCCCGACTCTTAGTGACCCCATGGACTGGAGCCTACCAGGCTCCTCCGTCCATGGGATTGTCCAGGCAAGAGTATCCTCTACATTATTGTAAATTTGAGTTTAAGGGGATTGTAGGAGTCCATAATTGGTAATGGATGAGAGAAAGATTAAGGTTCTTAGTGTGATTGAAATCATTCATGTTGCCTAGTGGATGAAATCATTCATCCTCTCTATGTTCTGAGGGAAGGCAGAGAAAGAGGGAAAGAACAATAAAATGAAACAACGTGGAAAAAAAAAATAGAGAAGAAAATTGGAGCTGAACCCAAAAGAAAGACAGGAGAGTTTTCCGGAGTGATTTATGCAGGTTTAATTTGGAGTGAGTAAAAGGGATACTGAAAGGTATCTCATGCTTTTTCATTTACTCCTTTTTCTATTACTTAGACCTCAACTTTGCTGCAAATGGATTTAAGGCAGTTTAAAAGTAAATGGTATGTATGTGGTGAAAACCAAAAAGCAGAAATAAAATAGCAAGATGCCTCCCCTCCTTAGGTAAACACACACACACACACACATATATATATATATATATTTTTTTTTTTTCCACCCCCTCATCACTTGCACTGGCTTCAGTATAGGATAATCAGCATGTGCATACTATGCCATCCACCAGTGTTGTTTTTTAAGCTTCTCATTACATAGATTATGCAATGTGTAGAAAATATTTTTGTAACAAAAGAAAAGCTCACCCCTGGGCGGGGGGGAGGGGGTGGGGGTGGGGGGAGATGAAAGACAAAAGGAAACAAGCCAAAACTAACAAAGTGAAGTTTTATCCTCCATTCTTTGTCACATATATCTCTCCTACACATAATTTACCTAAAGCTATAATATTTATTAAGATACCAGATAAAAGATGTTTAGTAACCTGTGAAACAACACCAATAGCCTGGAAAGTACTGATGTAGGTAAAACACTGAGCATGAAACTTTAAAGTGAACCAAGATTAAATAAAATAAGGTCCATGTCAGCCATTGCTTAGGTTAGACATGAGATCAAAGTTGCTGGCCATCAGAATGCTTATGAAAAATATGAAGTGTTCATTGGAATTGAAAAAAAAATGTGAGGTTTATGTTTCTTCTTTTTTCCATTGATCATAAATTCACCTCATTATCAGTGGTGTTAGAAATAGCCTTAAACACATCATAAATACTTAAAATTTTGGGCAACAGACACAGGTAAAAATATTTATTTTGAAAAGGTTTATTGAAGATTAACCATTACTTATTTTGTAAATATTTAAATTAATGTGTCTTTTTCACTCAAGGAAATCTGAAAAAAATTCAAGATTTTATATTACTGAAAATGCTATTCAAAATTTTTAAAAATATTTAATATATGTAAATTAAGAACATTATTTTTCAGCCTTCTTGATGTTTCTTCATGATAATAAAATTTCATTCAATTCAAGTACCATTCCTACAAGAGGATTTTTCATTTTGACTATTCTATGAACTATCTGGTCCATTAAAATATGGTACCTGATCCCATGAACAGAAGCCCACTAGACTCCTTTGTCCACGGGATTCTCTAGGCAACAATACTGGAGTGGGTTGCCACTTCCTTCTCTAGGGGATCTTTCTGACCCAGGGATTCAACCTTGGTCACCTGACTTGACGGTGGATTCTTTACTGCTGAGCCACATAGGAAACCCTTTAATAAAAAATGAGTTATATGATTAGTTTTTAGAGTTCTAAAATTATTTGATACTTATTGCCAATGACTTCACTTGATTAATTCATGTATTCAATATTTATAGTATGCCTAACAGGGATTACTATGCTAAACATGAAAGGTATATATATAAAAAGGTTTAACAACAACTGGAGAACTTTCATTTCTAAAGGAAGAAAAGATATGTAAATGTATACACATTGCAGTGTGAAAATTACTATAAAAAGATTATGCACAGGATGTTCTCTAAGTTCTTTTCTTACACAGTAAAATATGAATAAAAAAGAGATTTGGAAATTTCACTCAAAGTGAAATAAATTATTATAAATGAGCTCATTGGTTAGATATGCTGTTTTTTCCAATATGGTAGCTTTTAGGCAAATTAACCATTTAAATTAATCAATTAAAGATAAAATGTAAAATTCAGTTTCTCAGGTAGGTACATAAGCCATAATTTAAAGAACTTAATAATGTCATATTTATTAACACAAAAATCTTATCAAAGTTTGTGCTTAAATGATGTTTCATAGTGTTTTTTCCTTAAAAGGCAATGATTTTTTATGGAAAGTAATTGTGTTCCAATTTAAAATTGTAAAAACACTAAGCTATGAATCTAAGGCAAGTTTCTAGTTGTCAAGTAGAATGCTGTGTACTATTTCCTAATGAAGTCATAGCAAGAGTATATTTTCAGCAGTGTCTTGTTCATTGTTGCATTGTTAATACTTATCAAATTACCTGATGAAATCTGAACAAGAAAGGTTTATTGAATGCTAAATGGATAAATAGATACATTGAACCCATAAATAAATGAACAGTTTTTTGTTTTTTTTTTCCTTCTTTGAGAGTCAGTCAAATGAACAGAAGCAAGTAGTCATCAACTGGTAAAGAGATCACTTACGCCATCTATTATCTTAATTCTTTCCCACACCATTTCAAAGGAAAGAATAGAATAAGTGATGACAACTTAAGAAATAACTCAGTGGATCAATGAAATAAATTATTGCAAAATAAGAATTTATGAGGCATCAGAAAGTTATGGGATGGGGAGGGAGGTGGGAATGTGGTTCAGGATGAGGAACACATGTACACCCATGGCTGATTCATGTCAATGTATGGCAAAATCACTATAATGTTGTAAAGTAAATTAGCCTCCAATTAAAATAAATAAATTAAAAAGAAATAAAGAAAGTTACGTTTCACTCAAGTTCATAGAGAAATTCAGGATCATATTAAGGCAGTTACTTTTAATAGATGAAATGTTTTGATGAGTAGTTCATAATGACAGTAGAGGATTAGATAAAAGTACTAAAGTATACCATGCTACCTTATTTCTTTACATTTGGTTTTGTGCATTATTATTATTTTTTTCAATTCTGGTCTCTAATGTTGATGTGTGAACGTTCCTTTCTTAATGATGTAAAAATATAGATGACTCTTAGCCAACTATGTTTATGATAGAAGTTAATCACACTTCCATAACTGAGGTTCATACTTCAGTTGGTGATAATGAGGCATAATTTTCAACACTGTGTCTAAGAGGAGTTAAGTTGGGCTTGTGATCCTAAAATCATAAAATGAGTATAATAATTTCAAAGTGGAGAAAATTATTCTTGTCCTTTACAAGTGCTTGAGTAAGACTTAGAATATTGATAAAAATGTTAATATCATGGCAGTGTGAACCAACTGAACATAAGAAACATGTTATTTTTTATTCATGTAATTACCACGTAGAACAAAGGTGTATACTTGGAAGTTAGGTTGAGTTACTGTGTGTATGTGTGTGTGTGCTCAGTCACTCAGTCATGTCCAGCTCTGTATCCCATAACTGTACCCTGACAGGCTCCTCTGTTCATGGGGTTATCTAAGCAAGAATACTGGAGTGTGAAGCTATTTCCTCTTCCAGAGGATCTTCCAGACCCAGGGATCAAACCCATGTCTCCTGCAGCTTCTGCATTGGCAGGCAGACTCTTTACCATTCGAACCACCTTGGAAGCGCTCAGTTACTATAATGGAATTCAGTTCAAATGACTAGCTATTCATCCCAAAGTAAGTTACCGGAGAGAAACTAGAGATGCTAGACAGTGACTTGCATCAGTTGGTTAGAAGCAAACCAGTTCAATTACTGGGTGATGACAAAAAAAAGGAGGCCTTTTGTTCAGCAAGCTAATAAGTAGGTAAATGATTTCAAGACGCTTATTAGAAGAAATAGTGCTTGTACCATGATGAATTTAATCCTTTGAAGGCTGATATTTAACCAGGAAAAAGAAGCTTTAAATAACCAAGTATTATCTGCTTACATTAGAGTGATCTCATGGTAAAAAAATGGGAGGTGGTTTAAGATTGGAGGATCTGAATTGTTATTCAGAAGTGAGTATCCTAAAAAGTATAAACAGGTGCAAAAGCAAAGCAAAATTTTTTATATTTATTTATTTATTAATTGAAGGACGTGAACTGTGAACTTCCAGATGTTCAAGCTGGTTTTAGAAAAGGCAGAGGAACCAGAGATCAAATTGCCAACATTCTCTGCATCATCAAAAAAGCAAGAGAGTTCCAAAAAAGCATCTATTTCTGCTTTATTGACTATGCCAAAGCCTTTACTGTGTGGATCACAATAAACTGTGAAAAATTCTGAAAGAGATGGGAATACAAGATCACCTGACCTGCCTCTTGAGAAACCTATATGCAGGTCAGGAAACAACAGTTAGAACTGGACATGGAACAACAGACTGGTTCCAAATAGGAAAAGGAGTATGTCAAGGCTGTATATTGTCACTCTGCTTATTTAACTTCTATACAGAGTACATCATGAGAAATGCTGGGTTGGAAGAAGAAGAAGCTGGAATTAAGATTGCCAGGAGAAATATCAATAACCTCAGATATGCAGATGACACCACCCTTCTGGCAGAAAGTGAAGAGGAACTCAAAAGCCTCTTGATGAAGGTGAAAGAAGAGAGTGAAAAAGTTGGCTAAAAGCTGAACATTCAGAAAACTAAGATCATGGCATCTGGTCCCATCACTTCATGGGAAATAGATAGGGAAACAGTGGAAACAGTGTCAGACTTTATTTTCTTGGGCTCCAAAATCACTGCAGATGATGCCTGCAGCCATGAAGTTAAAAGACACTTACTCCTTGGAAGAAAAGTTATGACTAACCTAGATAGCATATTCAAAAGCAGAGACATTACTTTGCCATCAAGTTCCGTCTAGTCAAGGCTATGGTTTTTCCAGTGGTCATGTATGGATGTGAGAGTTGGACTGTGAGGAAAGCTGGGTGCCGAAGAATTGATGCCTTTGAACTGTGGTGTTGGAGAAGACTCTTGAGAGTCCCTTGGACTGCAAGGAGATCCAATCAGTCCATTCTGAAGGAGATCAGCCCTGGGTGTACTTTGAAAAGAATGATGCTAAAGCTGAAACTCCAGTACTTTGGCCACCTCATGTGAAGAGTTGACTCATTGGAAAGACTCTGATGCTGGGAGGGATTGGGGGCAGGAGGAGACGGGGACGACAGAGGATGAGATGGCTGGATGGCATCACCGACTGGATGGACGTGAGTTTGAGTGAACTCTGGGAGATGGTGATAGACAGGGAGGCCTGGTGTGCTGTGATTCATGGGATCACAAAGAGTCGGACATGACTGAGTGACTGAACTGAACTGAACTGAAGGATAATTGATTTACAATGTTGTGTTCCCAGATGGCTCAGTGGTAAAGAATCTACCGGCCAGTGCAGGAGACACGGGAGATGTAAGTTCAATTCCTGGGTTGGAAAGATCTCCTGTAAAAGGAAATAGCAATCCATTCCAAAAATCCTGCTGGGAAAAATCCCATGTAGCCTAGTACACTACAGTCCATGGGGTCACAAAGAGTCAGACAGGACTGAGTGACTGAGAAGTCACGTTGGTTTCCACAATAGAACAACCCAAATCAGACATACGAGATGTGAGTTTCATCCCTGGATGGGGAAGATCCCCTGGAAAAAGGAATGGCTACCCACTCCAGTATTCTTGTTTGGAGAATTCCATCAACAGAGAAGCCCGGTGTGTTACAGTTCAGGGGGTTGTAAAGAGTTGGACAGGTCTGAATCACTAACACTTTCACTTTCAGTACCATTTTAATCCTTATTGGGAGGGGAGGTTGATGCATGAATGCCTAGAACTCTCTACTTGCCAGAGACTAGTTTGCACAAGGCAAAGAAAGAAGCAAGACAGTTCCTTATGGTATTTCACAGAGCAACTCTGCCCATAGTGGCAAACTGAGCTGTGTCATAACAAACCACAGAAAGAGCCATCTCATCCATATTCTAGTATATATTTCTTAACATCATGATTCAGCTTTTAAACACCTAAAATCGAATTGCCAACATCCGTCAGATCTTAGAAAAAGCAAGGAAATTCTAGAAAAACATCTGCTTCATTGACTATGTAGAAGCCTTCGACTGTGTGGATCAAAACAAACTGTGGACAATTCTTTAAGAGATGGGAATATCAGGCGACCTTACCTGTCTCCTGAGAAACCTGTTTGCAGGTTAAGGAGCAAGAGTTAGAACCAGACATAGAACAACAAGCTGTTTCAAAATTGGGAAAGGAGTATGACAAGGCTGTATAGGGTCACCCTGCTTACTTAACTTATATGCAGAGTACATCATGTGAAATGCCAGGCTGAATGAATGACAAGCTGGAATCAAGAATGCTGGGAGAAATATCAGCAACGTGAGGTATGCAGATGACACCACTCCAATGGCAGAAAGTGAAGAAGAACTAAAGAGTCTCTTGATGAGTGTGAAAGAGCAGAGTGAAAAAACCTTCTTAAAGCTCAATATTCAAAAAGCAAGATCATGGCATCCAGTTCCATCACTTCATGGCAAATAAATGGGGAAAAGGTGGAAACAGTGACAGATTTTAGTTTCTTGGACTCCAAAATCACTGTGGATGGTGACGTGTAGCCAAAAAGTTAAAAGACACTTGCTTTTTGGAGGAAAAGCTATGTCAAACCTAAACAGCATATTAAAAATTAGATACATCACTTTTTGGACAAAGGTCCATATAAGTCAAAGCTATGGTTTTTCCAGTAGTCATGTACAGATGTGAAAAGTTGGACCGTAAAGACAACTGAATGCTGAAGAATTGATCCTTTCAAACTGAGATGCTGGAGAAGACTCTTGAGAATTCCTTGGACAGCAAGGAGATCAAACCAGTCAATCCTAAAGGAAATCAACCTTGAATATTCATTGGAAGAACTGATACTGAAGCTGAAGCTCTAGTACTTTGGCCACCTGATGCAAAGAGCTGATTCGTTGGAAAAGACTCTGATGCTGGGAAAGATTAAGGGCAGGAGGAGAGGGGGTGACAGAGGATCAGGTGGTTGGATGGCATCACTGACTCAATGCACATGAATTTGAGCACTCTGGGAGATAGTGGAGGACAGGGAAGCCTGGCATGCTGCAGTCCATGGGGTCTCAAAGTCCAACATGACTTAATGACTGAACAGCAACCACAGTTTAATCTTCTCTTCCCCTACTGAAGGGCATCTTGGTTGCTTCTAAGTTGTGGCTAATATGAATAAAACTGTTATAAACATCTGTGTGAAGATTTTTCTGTGATTTGGATGAAAATATTAAGGATCATGGCTGCTGGATCGTATAATAGGAATAAACTTAATTTTGTAAGGAATCGTCAAATTGTCTTCCAAAATAGCTATACCACTTTGTGTTCCCACCAACAATGAAGGGGAGTTCCTGTTTCTCCATGTCCTAATCATCTTTTGATGTTGTCAGTGCTCTGAATTTTGGCCATTCTGATAGATATATAGTAGTATCTCATAGTTGTTTTCATTTGCATTATGATTCCATTTTCAGTGTCCTTTTGCTTAAGGATAATTCTAAAAGTTAGAAATGAACAAAGTGGTAATTTTTTAGTCTGTAATTCATCCTCTAGGATGCTTTGAATTGCCAGCTATTGGAAAATGACATCATGAAATATAGATATGCTCCCAAATTTCCAAGTGAGAATTAGGGTATGCTACAATTCTGAAGAAAATACACTGATGATATTAAATTTTCTGAGCTTGTTTCCAAATGGTAAGTTTACCAAGAATGCCAATTTAAGCAAAGGGCTGTCATTGGTGTGTAAATTAAATATCATTAAATATGCAAATTTTAATGAGAAATAAATTCATTTAATGAATTTTCATCTCTGAATATAATATTCTGAATATTTGGAATTTGAAGATAATTATATATTAAAATGACTTATTTTGCTTGTTTATTATCTTTACATTTATTTTAAATTCATTTTACAGATAGACTTACTCAAGCATGTTCCTAAAATGTTGCCTGGTTGAACTTTTGCTATAACTTCTTCTTTGCTTATAAATCTTATGCTTTAAGGAAAAAGGACTGGACAAAACCCTATGTTTTGTCCATGCTTCCCTGACGTTTGTTTTGAAACATAATATATTGCTATGATTTTGGTCACCAAATACAGAGCAAAACTGAGCAAGAATTGGAATTCTTTAAGATATATCTCCAAATAAAGTCAAAATATTTCAACATTGTACAAAATTGTATGTATTGCCATAATTTTTTAAATATAAATTTATTTATTTTAATTGGAGGCTAATTACTTTACAATATTGTATTGGTTTTGCCATACATCAACATGAATCTGCCACAGGTGTTCCCCATTTGATGTTATCTATCTTATTTATCCAATACAAGGATCATATTTTATCACTTATTAATCTATATAGACTTATAGGAAAAGATAAAGTGAAAGGTTGCCAGCAAGCAGAGGCCTTACCACCAAATCTTTATTCTCATTGTCATGACCCTTCGATTACAGAATTAACTCAACCTGATACTGTTTTAAAATCTTCTGAAATATTAAAGGACATGCATTTGAGGTAAAAAAAAAAAAACACACACTTATTTTATGACTACACCTGACATATCATCATGGAAATTAAAAAAAAAAAAAAAATATATATATATATATATATATTACAATTTCAACTAAGTAACAGAGCAGACATTGCTTGAGTGACCTTGTAAGTTTGAAGTTCATTTAATTAGAAAATTTTCCCCAGAATCAAGATAAAAACAGTAAGAATTCATATTGACCATTTTCTCATTTAAGCCATATTAGGGATCAAAATATATTGCTAAATCACACAAATGATACAAAGCAATTTAAACTGAAAATTAGAGTTTTACTTACGTAGATGTGGAATTTCAACTTACCCCTGTCTGTGTCATACAGGAATACAAAACAGTTCCATTCATAGTGATCCAGCAGACTCAAAAGGGCTCCTCTTAAGGAAGGCCTTAGCTGCAGCACAAACTGGCTCTCCCCCTCAGTAGGAAAACTTGGTGTGATGAGGGAGATATGCAAGGCGCTGCAGAATGAGGTCAAGGTATGTACTGACCTCTTATCATAGAGTCCAAAAATGGCAAATACTCCTCTGGAATACTGGGAACAGACTAAAATAGAAGAAGAAGAAAAACTATTAGCACACTTTAAAATTGTTGACTCCACATCTACAGTTTATGAAAAAAATTCTGAATCATTGATATGTCAGGAATATAATATGAGGAAAGAGAAAAAGTGAACTGTGCAATCAGTCATAGAAATAATTAATGAACTCTTGAGGCTGTACTCAATGCCCTGCAGTGAACAAGATAACAAGAGGTTTACTCAAGAAACCAAATTAAATTAAGGAAAATTTGACTAAAATAAACTAATATATAGTTCTCCATGATAATGTGACAAATCCTATGCTAGAAATTTTTAAGTATGACAAATGCAAATTTTTCTCTGTATTTTGTATTATATGCAAAAATATGATATTATACTTGAAAATGTCTGATTATTAATTGGAGGAGCATTTAAATTACCTCAGTGCTGTCCTTCTTAAACTATATGCATTTATTTGTCTTTTCTATTTTGAATTAGATTGCATTTGCTACTTAGTCTAAATTGTTACTTTTTTTTCTCTTTTGCAAGGTAGGTTTCAGTTTTTACCACAACTTTAGAGTTCTCTTGATTTACATTTGAAAACAAGAGTTTATTCTATATGAGAAATAACTACTGTGCTATCCTAGAAGGTTAGTGGAATTGTGGCCAGTTGTGTAGCTTCTGAGCATGTGCATGCTTAGCCGCTCAGTCGTGTGTGACCTCATGGACTGCCATCCACCAGGGCTCCTCTTTCTATGGGGATTCTCCAGGCAGGAATTCTGGAGTGGGTTGCCATGCCCTCCTCCAGGGTATCTTTCTAACCCAGGGATAGAACCTAGGTCCACCCACACTGTAGGCAGATTCTTTAACCATCTGAGACACCAGGGAAGCCCAAGAATACTGGAGTGGGTAGCCTGTCCCTTCTCCAGGGGATCTTCCCAACCCAGGAATAGGACCGGGGTCTCCTGCATTGCAGGCAGATTCTTCACCAACTGAGCTACCGTGTAGCTTCTAGGTGGGAGCAATTCTCAAACCCAATGGAACCAAGTTTCCCTGAAGAATTTAAAAGAACTTCAGGTAAACATGTACACAGCCTAGTCTTGACCTTTCTTTCCCATGCTCCCAGTTGTCACAAGGACAAGAAGGCCAATTCATAAAGAGAAAAACAAAAACAAAAAAACTTTTCTCAAGATTCTTGCAAAATCATATTCTGATCCCTCTTTTGACATGACTGATTTCAAACTTGGATGAGTTTTAAATTAAAACTTAATGGATACAGACCTGCATTAAAGGATACTCTTTCTTGTATATACAGTAAATCAAGAATGTTTGAATTCCAAATTCTTACAGTTAACCTCATATGGCTAAAGACCTATTTCTTCTGGGTTTATATAGCTAGTTTAAGAACTTTTTTAGTTATGGAAAGATTTAGTTACAAATTTAACTGATAAATTCATTAAGAAGCCTAGAATGTTGGATAGTGGAATAGTTCCTTGTGAAACATAAGAAACTTGCAGTAATAGGCTCTTGAAAAAAATAGCAATCCTGATAACATTTTTATCTATGTTCTATATCTGGGATTTAGGAAATTATGAAGAATAATTATATAAGATAAGTTAATAAAATCTGGAAATTTTTATTTTGTTCTTTTCTATTTGTGTCTTGAAATTGGGGATAGAGACTAAGAAATTTAATTAAATCAGAGGAGAGTAACAATTAAAATAAAAGTGCTATTGATTTTCTTTAGATGATGTTCTCCAAGAGATACATGCATGTTTCACAAAAATTAAAGCCCAACTAAGGGACCACAGTCTATGTTCATCTAAGTAAGACTAAGATAGAACTGACATTGATATAGGGGAAAGACTGCAAACTTTGCAAATAAATTCAAACCATAGTGTTTTTACTTATAACCAGTTTGTTATTATTCAGTCACTCAGTCATGTCTGACCAATTGCAACCCCATGGACTGCAGCACACGAGGCTTCCCTGTCCTCCACATCTCCTGGAGTTCATTCAAATTCATGTCCATTGAGTCAGTGATGCAATCCAACCATGTGGTCCCCTGTCGTCCCCTTCTACTCCTGCCTTCAATCTTTCCCAGCATCAGATTTTTTTCTAAGGAGTCAGCTCTTCACATCAGGTGGCCAAAGTACTGGAGCTTTAGCATTAGCATCAGTCTTTCTAGTGAATATTCAGAGTTTATTTCCTTTAGAATTGACTAAGATTTGATCTCCTTGCAGTCCAAGGGACTCTCAAGAGTCTTCCCCAACAGTTCTAAGTCATCAGTTCTTCAGTGCTCAGCCTTCTTTATGGTTCAACTTTCACATCTGTACATAACTACTGGGAAAACTGTAGCTTGAACTATTAAAAACTTTGTGAGCAAAGTAATGTTTCTGACTTTTAATGCACTATCCAGGTTTGTAATAGATTTTCTTCCAAGAAACAAGTGTCTCTTCATCAAGAGACTCTTTAGTTCCTCTTCACTTTCTGCCATAAGAGTGGTGTCATCTTGTACTAATCCTAACCTAGGCTAAATTCCTTATTCTTATTCGTCTCAACTATCAATATAGTTGGGACGAATAAGATGGTGGAGTAGAAGTATGCTCATCTTCTCCTGTAAAAACACCAGAATTGCAACTAATGCTGAACAACCATTGATTGGAAATTTTTGGATCCCACCAAAATAAGATACCCCACTCCAAGGGCAAAGGAGAAGCTGAGACAAGACAGTAGGAGGTGCACAATTGTGTTTAAAATCAAATCACAGACCCACCAGTGACTCTTGGAGGGTGCAAACAATTTGTTCTGTGCAAAAGGACCCAGGAAATGGAGAAGTGACCTAGACAAGAGACAGAGGAGAAATGGAAAGATATACCCATCTGAATGTAGAGTTCCGAAGAATAGGAAGGAGAGATAAGAAAGTCTTCCTAAATGATAAATGCAAATAAATAAAGGGAAAAAATAGAATAGGAAAGACTACAGAGCTCTTCAAGAAAATTAGAGATACCAAGGGAACATTTAAAGCAAGATGGGCACAATAAAGGACCGAAACGGTATGGACCTAACAGAAGTAGAAGATATTAAGAAGAGGTGGCAAGGATACACAGAAGAGCTATGCAGAAAAGACCATAAAGACCAGATAACCACAATGGTGTGATCACTCACCTAGAGCCAGATATTTTGGGGTGTGAAGTCAAGTGGGCCTTAGGAAGCATTACTACAAAAAAAGCTGGTGGTGGTGATGGAATTCCAGCTGAGCTATTTAAATCCTAAAAAGCTTTATAGTTTCTGGTCTTACGTTTAGATCTTTAATCCATTTTGAGTTTATTTCTGTGTATGGTGTTAGAAAGTTTTCTAGTTTCATTCTTTTACAAGTGGTTGACCAGTTTTCCCAGCACCACTTGTTAAAGAGATTGTCTTTAATCCATTGTATATTCTTGCCTCCTTTGTCAAAGATAAGGTGTCCATAGGTGCGTGGATTTATCTCTGGGCTTTCTATTTTGTTCCATTGATCTATTTTTATGTCTTTGTGCCAGTACCATACTGTCTTGATGACTGTGGCTTTGTAGTAGAGCCTGAAGTTAGGCAGGTTGACTCCTCCAGTTCCATTCTTCTTTCTCAGGATGACTTTGGCTATTTGATTTTTGTGTTTTTTGTATTTCCATACAAATTGTGAAATTATTTGTTCTAGCTCTGTGAAAAATACCGTTGGTAGCTTGATATATCTCTCCGACATACATCACAGCAGGATCCTCTATGACCCAACTCCCAGAATATTGGAAATAAAAGCAAAAATAAACAAATGGGATCTAATTAAGCTTAAAAGCTTATGCACAACAAAGGGAACTATAAGCAAGGTGAAAAGATAGCCTTCAGAATGGGAGAAAATAATAGCAAATGAAGCAACTGACAAACAACTAATCTCAAAAATATACAAGCAACTCCTACAGTTCAATTTCAGAAAAATAAATGACCCAACCGAACAATGGGCCAAAGAACTAAGTAGACATTTCTCCAATGAAAACATACAGATGGCTAACAAACACATGAAAAGATGCTCAACATCACTCATTATCAGAGAAATGCAAATCAAAACCACTATGAGGTACCATTTCACACCAGTCAGAATGGCTGCAATCCAAAAGTCTACAAGCAATTAATACTGGAGAGGGTGTAGAGAAAAGGGAACCCTCTTACACTGTTGGTTGGAATGCAAACTAGTATAGCCACTATGGAGAACAGTGTGGAGATGCCTTAAAAAACTGGAAATAGAACTGCCTTATGACCTAGCAATCCTACTGCTGGGCATACACACTGAGGAAACCAGAATTGAAAGAGACACATGTACCCCACTATTCATCACAGCACTGTTTATAATAGCCAGGACATGGAAACAACCTAGATGTCCATCAGCAGATGAATGGATAAGAAAGCTGTGGTACATATACACAATGGAGTATTACTCAGCCATTAAAAAGAATACATTTGAATCAGTTCTAATGAGGTGGATGAAACTGGAGCCTATTATGCAGAGTGAAGTAAGCCAGAAAGAAAAACACCAATACAGTATACTAATGCATATATATGGAATTTAGAAAGTTGGTAACAATAACCCTGTATGAGAGACAGCAAAAGAGACACAGATGTATAGAACAGTCTATTGGACTCTGTGGGAGAGGGAGAGGGTGGGATGATCTGGGAGAATAGCATTGAAACATGTATAATATCATATATGAAATGAGTCGCCAGTCCAGGTTGGATGCATGATACTGGATGCTTAGGGCTGGTGCACTGGGACGACCCAGAGGGATGGGACGGGGAGGGAGGAGGGAGGAGGGCTCAGGATAGGAAACACGTGTATACCTGTGGCAGATTCATGTTGATATATGGCAAAACCAATACAATATTGTAAAGTTAAAAAATAAAAAAATAAATAAAAATAAATCCTAAAAAGATAATGCTGTGGATGTGCTGCATTCAGTATGCCAGGGAATTTGGAAAACTCAGCACTGGCCACAGGACAGAAACAGGTCAGTTTTCATTCCAGTCCCAAAGAAGGGCAATGTCAAAAAATGTTCAGACTACCGCACAATTGCTTTCATTTCACATGCTAGCAAAGTAATGCTCAAAATTCTTCTAGCTAGCCTTCAAAAGTATGTGAACTGAGAACTTTCATATGTTCAAGGTGCATTTAGAAAGGGAGAGTAACCAGAGTCCAAATTTCCAACATCAGTTGGATCATAGAAAAGTCAAGAGAATTCCAGGAAAACATTTATTTCTGTTTCATTGACTACACTAAAACCTTTGACTGTGTAGATCACAACAGACTATGGAAAAATCTTAAAGAAATGGGTCTATCAGGCAACCTTACCTGCCTCCTGAGAAACCTGTACGCAAGTTAAGAAGCAACAGTTAGAACTGGACAGGAACAACAGACTGGTTCCAAATTGGGAAAGGAGTATGCTAAGGCTGTATATTGTCACTCTGGTTATTTAACTTATATGAAGAGTATATCATGTAAAATTCTGGGCTGGATGAAGCACAAGCTGGAATCAAGATTGCATGGAGAAATATCAGTAACCTCAGATATGAATATGACACCACTCTTATGGCAGAAAGCAAAGGGGAACTAAAGAGCCTCTTGATGAAGGTGAAAGACAAGAGTTAAAATGTCTGGCTTAAAACTCAACATTCAAAAAACTAAGATCATGGCATCCAGTCCCATCACTTCATGACAAATAGATGGGAAAACAATGGAAACAATTAGAGGCTTTATTTTCTTGGGCTCCAAAATCACTGCAGATGGTGACTGCAGCCATGAATTTAAAGGACCCTTGCTTCTTAAAAGAAAAGATGTGACAAATCTAGACAGTGTATTGAATAGCAAAGACATTACTTTGCAGCAAAGGTTCATCTAGTCAAGGCTATGTTTTTCCCAGAAGTCATATATGGATGTGAGATTTCAACCATAAAGAAAGCTGAGCACCTAGAATTCATGCTTTTGAACTGTGGTTGAAGTCTCTTGACAGTCCCTTGGACTGCATGGAGATCAAACCAGTCAATCCTAAAGGAAATCAGTCCTGAATCCTCAGTGGAAGTACTGATGCTGAAACTGAAGCTCCAGTACTTTGGCCACGTGATGTGAAGAGTTGACTCATTAGAAAAGACCCTAATGTTGTGAAATATAGAAGACAGGTGTAGCAGTGGATAACGGAGGATGAGATGGTTGGATGGTATCACTGATTCCATGGACATGAGTTTGAGCAAGCTCCAGGAGATAGTGAAGGACAGGTAAGCCTGGCATGTTGTAGTCCATGGGGTTGCAAATAGTCAGGCACGACTGAGCAACTGAACAACCACAACAATGAATATATAAAATGTCAAGGATCATATGAGATAATATACATAAGACTGGACTTCCCAAGTGGCTCAGTGGTAAACAATCCACCTGCCAATGCAGGAAATGCAAGAGATGTGGACGGGTTGATCCCTGTGTCAAAAAGATCCCCTGGAGTAGAAAATGGTAATCCACTCCAGTATTCTTTCCCTGAACAAGCTATGGACAGATAAGCCTGGTGGTCCACAGTGCAAGAGTTCTCAAAGAGTCGAACAGCACTGAGCAAATGAGCATGCATGTAAGTCTATCATCTTAAGAGTATATATGAGGCAATTAGTAAGTGGCTGATCTTATGAACACAAATTTTCTATATTTGTGTATCAATTTAAGTAGTTCTAGTGTTTAATAGGAGCACAAAAGGGTTAGAGAGTAAAATGCCACAGTTCATTGAAAACCAGGTATTCAGATTCTGTATAACAAATACCAATTATTTTCATGAATGTTTGCATTAAGGTTTATAAAGAAATTCTACCAAGAAAGAATATTCAGTTCTAATTCTATATTCATTAGGAACTAGAATTTGATTAATTGAGTAGATTCACTAACCTGGAAAACTTGTTCTGACAAAATAACTGGCTATAATTTTCCTGGAAGTTATGAGAAACATCAAATTTAACACGGAAATTTTCAGTTTGAACTCAATAAAGTTCTTTAATTTAAAGCACCTTCACTTTTGCTTTCACTTTCGATAAAAGTATTGCTGGATTGGACCTTAACCTCATGAAAGTTCCACCAAGATTTGGATATATTTATGTAAGTACTATTAATTTGGCATATAGCTTGGAGTTACTAAGTGAGTTTCTTATTTCATACTTTCCTGTTCCTTTGATTTTCATGTAATATCAAGTGGATTTTTCATGCAAATTGGTCCACTCTCAATTTTTATGTACTAAGTAATCTGGTAATTTGGTTCAATTAATTTTTATTTTATACTTTACAGAAGAAAAAAACTTGAAGAGATTTGAAACTCTAATCTAAGATACTGGCTTTTAGTTTGGTGCTAAAAATTATACTGTTGCATCAATTCATAAAATTTTATAAAAGTATTATATATTTATATTATTTATTCACCCTATAGTGAACACTTAGGTTGTTTCCTTGCATTGGTTACTGTATAATAATCATGTACAATAATGCTGCAGTTAACATGGCTGTGCAGATATCTCTTTGAGATAGTGATTTAATTCCCTTCAGATATATACCACAAAGTGGCATTGATGAATAATATGGTTGTACCATTTTAATTTTTTAAGGTGCCTCTATGCTGTTATTTATAGTGGCTATACCAATTTGTATCCTCCCTGCCCCCCACAAAGTTTGAGGGTTCCTTTTTCTCCACATCTTCACAGTTTTACTTTTTACACAATTATCACTTGTCTTATTGATAATAGCCATTCTAACAGGTATGAAGTGATATCACATTGTGGTTTTGATTTGCATTTCCTAGATTGATTGATTTCTCTAATGTTGAGCATCTTTTCATGTATCAATTTGTCTTTAGAGAAATGCCTATTCAAGTCTTTTATTTTTCTTTTTTCTAATTTTTTTTTACAATGTTGTGTTGGTTTCTGCCATACAACAATACAAAGTATACATACGTATACCTATATTTATATATTATGAGTATACATACATCCCTCCTTCCAAAGCCTCCCTTCCCTCCCCCCATCTCATTGCTCCAGGTCATCACAGGGTGCCAGATTGGACTCCCTGTGCTACACAGCAACTTCTCAACAGCTATCCATCTTATACATAATAGTGTATATATGTTGATGCTCCTTTCTTTTCTCTTTCTCTCTCTCTCTCTCTTTTTTTTTTTTTTTTTTTGCTTTTCCACACTCCACAACTTGTGGGATCCCAGTTTACAGTGCAGAAATCATGCCTGAGCCCCTGAAGTGGTAGCACTGAGTCTGAACTGCTGGAGTGACAAGGTATGTCAGGACCCAGGGAATGTTAATCCGAGTGAGGTATCCCAGAGGTTCACATCTCAACACACAGACTCAGCTCTACCCAACTGCCTGAAAATCCCACTGCTAGAAACCTCAGGCCAAACAACTATTAAGACAGGAACAAAATCCTACCCATCCCCCCCCAAAAAAAATGAAGGGACAAAAGTGTATGTTACAGATGGAGGAGCAAGGTAAAAACTTCTAAGACAGAATTAGTGAAAAGAAAATAGGCAACCTATCTGAAAAAGAACTGAGAGCAATGAGAGTACACACGTTTCAAGATATCAAAAAAGAATGGAGAAAATACAATAAATATTCAAAAGGATAGGAATCCTTCGAGTTGAATTTAGTGACCTGTGATCTTGAATGATCTTGAATGTCCCAATCTTGTCCCTGATCTGGGAAATTTTCAACCATTATTTTTTAAGTAAGTTTTCAGTTTCTATTTTCTTCTCTTCTTCCAGAAATCCCATAATTCATAGATTGTTTATCTTATGGTATCTCATAAATCTTATAGGTTTTCTTCATTTTCTTTCTTTCCTCCTTTTCTAAAAATGTTACTCCAATTAGATATTTACAAGTAGTGTGTCTTCAAGCTCACTGATTCTTTCTCTTGTTGGTTGAGCCTGTTGTTGAAACTTTCTATTGAGTTCTCCAGTGAGTCATTATACTTTTGAGCCCCAAGGTTCCTATTTAGTTCTTTTTATATTTCCTATTTCTATTTTTGTTGTTGTTGTTGTTTAACTTCTCATTTCTTGGTATTGCTTTCCTGAATTCTTTAAATTGTTTATCGGTCTTCTCCTGTGGTTGAGAACCCTTAGACAATTATTTTGCATTCTTTGTCAGGCAGTTCATGGATCATCATTTCCTTGGGGTCAGTTACTGGATATTTACTGTGTTCCTTTTGTGCTGTTATGTTTCCCTCATCAGCTCAGGCAGCTGGGGTCTATGACACTGAAAATTGCATGGTCCTTAGTAAGAGCAGTGGGTGTGATTGCACAGTGGCCACTAAAGCTGCTGGGGTTCTCACAGCATCTTCAGATCCAGTAGCGAGGGTCAAGGGAAGGTGACAGTGGTGGCTAGAACCAATGGTGTGCATATCCTTGGCTGGCTGCATAAGCACATACAGTGGTGAGAGCTGAGACTGGAAGCAGGATCCAGGGTTAGCTGCAAGAACACTAGCAGTTTTGGAAGCCCAGGTTTTTTGCATGTAGTCATGTGACAGCATGGGCTCACTGCAAGTTCATGCATGATGGGGTGGCCGCTGGTGATGGGAATCAGGGCAGGGATTGCGCAGGTGGTTGGCTACTAGGACAAGCTGTAGGTAACTAACTGCAGTGCAGACCAGTGAGAAAGGTCAGGGTGAGATCTGGGCCCACAGCATGTGTGGGGACCTTGGCTTTTAGTGGGCACTTATATAGCTATAGGAGCTAATAATCGGTGTGCACACAGCAGTGGGAGTTGGCTACAGGGGTCCAGGCTGGCATCCTGCATGAATGTAATTTTAGAGGCTGGGTCTGAATGCTAGTACAGACCTTGGGTCTGGCAAAAGAGGAAGGAAGAAAGCAGCGAGGGAATCAGGCAACTGGCATCTGTGAATGTGAAAATATGGAGGACAAAAATTTCAGCCATGAAATACACAGGGACTCTGTGATGGTTGTTCTAATTGGTTTCTTCAGCAGAGAAATCTGCTTGGGTCTGCTGTAGACGAGCTTGCTGGGGTCCAGATAAAAGTTGTGCTGGTCTGCAAAGTCTTTAAGGGCTGTTGAGATCCTTAGTAATGAAGCCTATTGTGATCCTCTGACAAGCAGGCTCCTGAAACCCAGGTCTTTTCTGCACATGGCTATTATTGGTAGCCCTTCCCTTCTTCATTATTCCTAGATGTCTCAGCATCTCTGGTCTCTGGATGTGGTAAAACCACAGTGGGTACCTGGTGCAGTTCCCTAAAAGACTGGGGAAACTGATCGCTCACCTTGCTCTGCTTTACCAGACCAAGAGAACCCTCTCAGGTTGGGAGCCCCCTTTGGGCACTGAGCAGGGATGATGAAAACAAAATGAAATTTTTCTTCCTATCATTTTTGTGTGGCTACTAAGATTTTTCCTCTTTGGTATTTCTGAAGCTTTGTAAGTGCGCTCCTGAGCTTTCCAAGAGCTATTTTCATTTGAAGACAACTACCTAATTATTGTTCTCTGTGGGAAGACAGAAGATTGGGCCTTCTACACTGCCACCTTGGTTGTAAAATTCTAAATTTAATAAATATATCCATATTACATCTGAATAACAGAGAGATATGTAAGCGTTTGATCCTAGAAGCTGTGTTCCTGTCATATATTTTATTATTCAATATTGTAGCTCCTCATGTGTTTAAAAATTTTAAACATATCATAGCTTCTATCTGATATTTCTGAAACCCTTGGTAACTTAACACTTCTTTGTGTGGATTCTAATGCTTGCTCAAGGTGAGTTGTCAACATTCTAGTTACATAGTTTTGCATACTGAGCTCATTTTAGCAAAGTCTGTTTGTGAGAATTTACAGAAACCTGCTTCAGAGAAACATTTCTCCAAAGCGAATTTGCCATTACTCTGCCAAGCACGTCAGTGTGTTTGTACATTTGGTGGCAATAGTGGTGCTGTTGTGTGTGCATGTGCATGAGTTATGTGCAATATCCATGAATTTCTCAGTTTATGGGCTCTTAGAAAATGCAGAGTGCATAACTTTGTATAGGAAACTTACATGAGAGCAGGCAATTGTATAAAAATTCTCATGGGAGACCATCATTATGATTTTTTTTTGTTTAAAGAGCTCTTAGCAAGCCACTAAAAATACGCTTTTTCACTAAAGCTATAGCCTGGTCTATATGGTAGTCTTAGTTCCAACTTCATGCAACTTGTTGGCAATGTCTTTAAAATCATGTTCCCATTCATACGTTTAGTTAAAATCCTCTCAAGGAAAGCTGCACAGTCCACTCTTGTTTTTAAATTATTATTGCTTCCAGTTCCCCAGTTCTGTCTTTTGGATATAAGCCTGCAAAGTCAATATACATTTTAGATATGTAATACTTATAATTGCTTTTTATTTAATTAATTTATTTTTGCTTGGAGGATAATTTCTTTACATTTACTCTCCTGTGTTTTTGATGATCCAGCAGATATTGACAATTTGATCTCTGGTTCCTCTATCTTTTCTAAATCCAGCTTGATCATCTGGAAGTTCATGGTTCACATATTGTTGAAGCATGACTTGGAGGATTTTGAGCATTACTTAACTAGCATGTGAGATGAGAGCAATTGTGTGGTAATTTGAGCATTCTTTGGCACTGCCTTTCTTTGGGATTGGAAAGAAAACTGACCATTTCCATATGGCCACTGCTGAGTTTTCCAAATTTGCTGGCATATTGAGTGCAGCACTTTCACAGCATCATCTTTAAAGATTTGAAAGAGCTCAACTGGAATTTCATCACCTCCACTAGCTTTGTTCTTAGTGATGCTTCCTAAGGCCCACTTGACTTCACATTCCAGAATGCCTGGCTCTAGGTAAGTGATCACACCATTGTTATTATCTGGGTCATGAAGAGTTTTTTTTTTTTTTTTTTTGTATGGTTCCTCTGTGTATTCTTGCTGCCTCTTCTTAATAGAATTCTATAAAAACATCTATTTTTGCTTTATTGACTATGCCAAAGCCTCTAACTGTGTGGATCACAACAAACTGCATAAAATTCTTCAAGAGATCGGAATACCAGACCACTTGACCTGCCTCTTGAGAAATCTGTATGCAAGTCAGGAAGCAACTGTTAGAACTGGGCATGGAACAACAGATTGGTTCCAAATAGGAAAAAGAATATTTCAAGGCTGTATACTGTCAACCTGGTTATTTAACTTATAAGCAGAGTATATCATGAGAAACACTGTGAATGAAGCACAAGCTGGAATCAAGATTTCCAGGAGAAATATCAATAATCTTAGATATGCAGATCACACCACCTTTAGGCAGGAAGTGAAGAACTAAAGAGCCCACTCAATGAAAATGTAAGAGGAGAGTGAACAAGTTGGCTTAAAGCTCAACATTCAGAAAACAAAGATCATGGCATCTGGTCCCATTACTTCAGGGCAAATAGATGGGGAAACAATAGAAACAGTGACAGACTTGATTATTTTGGGCTCCAAAATCACTGCAGATGGTGATTGCAGCCATGAAATTAAAAGACACTTACTCCTTGGAAGGAAAGTTATGACCAACCTAGACAGCATATTCAAAAGCAGAGACATTACTTTGCCAGCAAAGGTGCATCTAGTTAAGGCTATGGTTTTTCCAGTAGTCATGTATGTATGTGAGTGTTGGAGTATAAAGAAAGCTGAGTGCCAAAGAATCGATGCTTTTGAACTGTGGTGTTGGAGAAGGCTCTTGAGAGTCCCTTGGACTGCAAGGAGATCCAACCAGTCCCTACTAAAGGAGATCAGTCCTGAGTGTTCATTGAAAGGGCTGATGTTGAAGCTGAAACTCCAATATTTGGCCACCTGATGTGAAGGGCTGACTCAAGGCTGGGGAAGATTAAAGGCTGGAGGAGAAGGGGACAACAGAGGATGAGATGGTTGGATGGCATCACCGACTCAATGGAGATGAATTGGGGTAAACTCTAGGAGTTGGTGATGGACAAGGAGGCCTGGCATAATGCACTCCATGTGGTCACAAAGAGTCGGACACGACTGACTGACTGAACTGAGCTGAACTGCTTTACAATGGTTTGTTGGTTTCTGCCATACAACAGCGTGAATCAACTATAATGTATCCGCTCCTTCTTGATCCTTCCTCCCATCCACCCCTCTCCACCACCACTCTAGGTCATCACAGAGCACCAGTCTGATCTCTTGTGTTACAGCAGTTTTCTGCAAGCTATCTATTTTACACATGGTAGTATATAGATATGTCAGTGTTGCTTTATAATTGTTTTTACAATGTATGCTTTATATTATAGAATTAGTAATAATTCTGTAAGTCTTTGCTGTATATGTTACTAAGATGTTGTGGTATAAAGTAGAAATTTCATCCAAACTTACGTTTGGCATAACCCCTGATATATTTTGGGCTGATGGGAATACCAGACCACCTGCCCTGCCTCTTGAGAAACCCATATGCAGGTCAGGAAGCAACAGTTAGAACTGGACATGGAACAACAGACTGGTTCCAAATAGGGAAAGGAGTACGTCAGGCTGTATATTGTCACCCTGCTTATTTAACTTATATGCAGAGTACATCATGAGAAACGCTGGGCTGGAAGAAGCACAAACTGGAATCAA
Organism: Bos indicus; assembly: GCF_029378745.1. Classification (NCBI taxonomy): domain Eukaryota; kingdom Metazoa; phylum Chordata; class Mammalia; order Artiodactyla; family Bovidae; genus Bos; species Bos indicus. Next base: position 2,653,300 of record NC_091774.1, read on the forward strand.
GATTGGCAGGAGAAATATCAATAACCTCAGATATGCAGATGACACCACCCTTATGGCAGAAAGTGAAGAGGAACTCAAAAGCCTCTTGATGAAGGTGAAAGAGGAGAGTGAAAAAGTTGGCTTAAAGCTCAACATTAAGAAAACGAAGATCATGGCATCTGGACCCATCACTTCATGGGAAATAGATGGGGAAACAGTGGAAACAGTGTCAGACTTTATTTTTTGGGGCTCCAGAATCACTGCAGATGGTGATTGCAGCCATGAAATTAAAAGACGCTTACTCCTTGAAAGGAAAGTTATGACCAACCTAGATAGCATATTAAAAAGTAGAGACATTATTTTGCCAACAAAAGTCCATCTAGTCAAGGCTATGTTTTCTTTCCAGTAGCCATGTATGGATGTGAGAGTTGAACTGTGAAGAAAGCTGAGCGCCAAAGAATTGATGCTTTTGAACTGTGGTGTTGGAGAAGACTCTTGAGAGTCCCTTGGACAGCAAGGAGATCCAACCAGTCCATTCTAAAGGAAATCAGTCCTGGGTGTTCTTTGGAAGGAATGATGCTTACGCTGAAACTCCAGTTCTTTGGCCACCTCATGGGAAGAGTTGACTCATTGGAAAAGACTCTGATGCTGGGAGGGATTGGAGGCAGGAGGAGAAGGGGACGACAGAGGATGAGATGGCTGGATGGATGGCATCACCGACTCGAAGGATGTGAGTTTGAGTGAACTCCGGGAGTTGGTGATGGACAGGGAGGCCTGGCGTGCTGCAATTCATGGGGTCGCAAAAAGTTGGACACGACTGAGCAACTGAACTGAACTGAACTGATGAATTATCAATTCTAATAATGAAGAAATTTTATTTTCTTACAAACTTTCCCTGATTTCCTTAGGCTGAAATAGAGGCCTTTCCTCTTTTGTTATTTCTTGTTCTATACATTTTTTGAAACACTGAACTTTTTAAGTTGTTTATTACAATTATTTTTCATATTGTTTATCCCTAGCAATAGCCATGAGATTCCTGGGAGTCTTAGTCGTCTTACATTCCCCAATGGATATTTTGTTGAGTGAACAAGTACGTAAATAAGTCACTCTGTTGCACATCTGTAACTCATATAATTTGTGCTCAGTCATGTCCAGCTCTTTGTGGCCCCATGGACTGTAGCTGGCCAGGCTTCTCTGCCCATGGAATTTCAGGCAGCATTACTGGATTGGATTGCCATTTTCTACTCTAGGGGATCTCCCAACAGGGATTTAACTCACATCTTTTGTGTTTCCTGCATTGACAGACAGATTCTTTTCCACTAGTGCCACCTGGGAAGCCCAATAAATTAAAAAAAAATACAATATTTTAAGGAAGCTTATCATTTTATATAATTTGATATATTCTCATTCTCTCAGATACTTTATTACTTTGTATTATTATATTGTAATCAAGTTATTTGTTTCTCTCTTATATTAGATATTGCATGCTGTAGACATATTGCATAAATGTTTATAGATATATTTAAACTATAATTGTTGAATAATATTAATAAAAATTGCATCTATTAATATTGGATGAGGGAAATGCATTAATTTTGGTTATCAGAAATAGAATGTGATGACTCTGTAAGTTCAGGGAAGAAGAACAGTAAGGCAAACATTGAGGAGAAGGAGGTAAGCTAAAATAAGAGGAAACTAAAGGATATTTATATTCCTATGATCACAGAAGTGAGGTAGCTTAAGAATGGAATACTGCCATGTTGGACACAGGTCTCAATATAAATTGAACTACGCAAGTCTCATTGCTAGCTGCTATGGTGATAAATCTCTTCTTTATACTAATATTTACCAATACAAATAATGTTAAAAATGGTTAGTTAGAACAACAAATGATGTAGTCATTACATTTTGCAGATAGAGCTAGGGAAGAATTTGTGAGCCAGATATAGGTGAACTTATAAGGATTGTAAGGTAAAATGCATTATTATGCTGGAGATATTGGCCTAGATCTGTTGATTTTTCCTTCTCATTGATTAGTCAGAGTAAATATAATAGGTACTTTTTGCTTATGTGTTATTTCATTTGTTCTACCTGCTGGTCATTATGACATTGGTAGATACCCAAGAAGTAAACAAATTTTCCACTCTGATGGTTTTGGTAAATTAGCTGACTTTGTTAGCATTTGTGAAAATCTATTGCCTTGAATAATTTTCCCAGCCTTTCCTGCTACAGAAGTACTAGGATGTGTAGGCAAAAGATTAAAAAATTAAAGACAACAGCTTATTCATTTAGATATGTCTTTACATTTTACAAAGAACATTTACATACATTACCTCATTTATTATTATTGTTTTGTATTGTTGTTACTATTATCATTTACATTTTATATGAAGGAAAATATTAATTATTCCTTAGTACATGAAAATATAGGTCACAGAAATTTATCTAATGTTAAAATTATTCTCTTTGGAACTGCTAAATACTTCTTCCTATACTCAGTCTTTATTTTTTATTTTTACTGATGTACAGTTTATGTAGAGTATTACATAAGTTTCAGGTGTACAACATAGTGATTTACAACTTGTAAAAGTTATATTCAATTTATATTTATTATAAAATATTGGCTATGTTCCCTGTTTTGTATAATATATCCTTGTCTTTTATTTATTTTGTATATAGTGGCTTGTACCTCTTAAATCTCTATCCCTACCTTGCCCTTACCTAGATCCATTTTCAACCACCTGTCTGTACTCTGTATCCATGAGTCTGTTTTATTATATTCACTAGTTTGATTTATTTTTTAGATTCCACATCACCACATTGTACTTGTTCCTTTTTGTCTGAATCATCCTACCCAGATCAATATATGTTCCAAGTCCATCCACGTTTGTTGCAAATGGCAAAACTTCAGTCTCCTTTGTGGCTGAGTGACATTGGACCACATACATACACTGTATCCTGTTTATCCATCTATCCATTGATGGACTCCCAGGTTGCCTCCATAGCCTACAACTGTAAATAATGCTGCCATGTACACTGGGGAGCACATATCTTTTTGAATCAGTTCTTTCATTTTCCCTGGTGGCTTAGTGGTAAAGAATCCACCTGCAAATGCAAGAGATGCAGGTCAATCCCTTGGTTGTTGAGATCCACTGGAGAAGGAAATGTCAACCCACCCCAACATTCTTGTCTGGGAAATCCCATGGCCAGAGGAGCCTTGTCAGCTACAGTCCATGGGGTTGCAAAAGTGTTGGATATGACTTATCAAATAAACAACAAAAACAACAATGCTCAGATATTATTAAAGTACAGAAAAAATAGTTAATAATTTTTCTTATAAAAATCTTAATTACTTACTCTTTTTGAAATTTACTGTATTTATAGCAACAAAAGTATGATTGGAACCTGCAGATAGAAAATATGTCACTATGATGAAATCAATAAAAATTGGAAACTTTATGAAAAACTTGATAACCCGGTGTACGAGACAGCAAAAGAGACACTGATGTATAGAACAGTCTTATGGACTCTGTGGGAGAGGGAGAGGGTGGGAAGATTTGGGAGAATGGCATTGAAACATGTAAAATATCATGTAGGAAACGAGTTGCCAGTCCAGGTTCGATGCACGATGCTGGATGCTTGGGGCTGGTGCACTGGGATGGCCCAGAGGGATGGTATGGGGAGGGAGGAGGGAGGAGGGTTCGGGATGGGGAACACATGTATACCTGTGGCGGATTCATTTTGATATTTGGCAAAACTAATACAATTATGTAAAGTTTAAAAATAAAATTAGAAAAAAAAAATAAAATAAAATACATCTGGGTAAGGCACCCAGCAAAAAAAAGAAAATTGTAATGCATGGTATGTGGACACACTGGGTCTGTCAAAAGAGCAGAGCAGAAAACATAAAACTATTAAAATTACATTATCTTTTGTACTATCCAGTTTGTAAATAATATGTAGAATACATTTATATGCATATATGCATGCTAAGTTGCTTCAGTTGTGTCTGACTCTTTGCAATCCCATAGATAGCAGCCCACCAGGCTCCCCCATCCCTGGGATTCTCCAGGTAAGAATATTAGAGTGGGCCATTTCCTTCTCCATGAGTTGCCATTTTCTGAGCTAAGATGACAGGGGTTATTTATTGTAGTACATCTATAGCAGGTATCACCAGCTTGAATCCATGAATCTAGAGAATATGAAATTTATTTGTCCCCAGTTTTTTTTTTTTTTTTCAGTTGAGTATGAATGCTTTATGGTGGAGGGTGCACGCTTGAGTAAGCTGCAAGATAAGCCACTTCTTATTACTATTATTATGATACTTCAGATATTTATGGTAATAGCCCAGTCTTGTAGATACTTGAGTTTAGATGACTAACCTATCCATTTTCCTACATAAACATAACTGTTTCTTGGTTTGGACAAACTGTATAAAATATTGAAAAAGCATTAATGTTCCATTTGTAGCAGAAAGAACACACTGCAAAAAGAGTAGACTTAAAAGTATCACTCATGTCATTCAACAAATGCTTACATACTGCTTAGTCATTGTGTTAAACATTTTAAATAAAATACAGTTAATAGGATATCTTCACTGAGAAGTCACACTCTAGACGATAAAATAGAGATATAAATTGATATTCAGGATGGTAAGTTCAATAAGGAATTGGTGCAGGGAGTGAGGAAGCACAGAGGAGTCAGGATGACATAGAGAAGGCAGACAGGAGGAATGACACCTGTCTATTAAGGTTAAGGTTGAAGACATAGAAATCAATAAGCAGGTTAGTATAGAGAGTTCCAGATAAACATATACTTCTGCTTTATTGACTATGTCAAAGCCTTTGGCAGTGTGGATCCCAACAATTTGAGCCAAGAGATGGGAATACCAGACCACCTGACCTGTCTCCTGAGAAATCTATGTGCAGGTCAGGAAGCAACAGTTGGAACTGGACATGGAACAACAGTTGGAACAGCAGATCGGGAAAGAAGTACCTCAAGTCTGTATGTTGTCACACTGCTTATTTAACTTAATATGCAGAGTACATCATGAGAAATGCTGGACTAAATGAAACACAAGCTGGAATCAAGATTGCCCAGAGAAATATCAATAACCTCAGATTTGCAGATGGCACCACCCTTATGGCAGAAAATGAAGAAGAACTAAAGAGCCTCTTGATGAAGGTGAAAGAGGAGAGTGAAAAAGAGGAGAGTGAAGCAGCCAAAGTATGCTGTTTGGTCCTTGGGGTTGATGAGGTTCTTGTCACTGTAAGAGAAAGGTGGCTTCTCATCCAGGAACTCCAGATCAAAGTTGTTGTACATAACAAATTCTAGGAGATAATTAGCAATATAAGTATTAGAAAGTTCCCAATAATACTTTTTAAGATTCATGATTCCATCAACAATATGCTTAGATACCAATAAATTGTTGCCTTTTTAATGATGCTGAATCTGTCTTCAAAGAAATATGATTTTACAGAATATCAAGTGGTAATATTGATATTACCTTGGGGCATCCTTGAGGGAGGAAAGGAGAAACTTGAACATGTTTATGGATTGAAGAAATGGAGCCAGAAGAGAGGAAGATAGGATACAGAAGAGAAAAGGGACAATAATTAAGTAAGGCCCCAGAAAAGCAGAATCTTTTTGGTCAGGGGTCAATATAAGGTTGACCTTGAATGAAATGTGCAGGTGTGTTAAGGGTACCTCATTCCATAGATTCCACAAATGAAAAGATTAGGTAAGATGTGGGCTGATAGTTCTTTAGTTGCACTGATATAAAAGGTAAAATTGTGTAAGTGAGATTTGAGACTGGTATTTAAAACTGCACAGGTTTCAAGTGGTTGCAGAGGGTAGGAGAGGAAACAAATGAAAAAAAAAAAAAAAACAAACAGTTTATGAATTCTGTGATGACAAAGAACCATGCCTATTTTATTCACAACAGTATCCAAAACAACACATGAAATACAATAACTGGCACTTGGTAAATGCCATATAAAACCTTGATGTGTTTATGTGTGTTCTCTCTTCCCTTTCAACCGTGTGCCAGTTCACTATTAGTTTTTAATTAAATCTTAGTTTCTAAAAACTATGAGCTCCATCCAAAAGTCTCCATATCTACACTGAAACCAAGCTCCACCCAAAAGCCAACAAGTTCCAGAGCAAGACATGCCCTGCAAATTCTCCAGCAACATAGGAGCATAGCTCTTAGCTTTAATATACAGGCTGCCCAAAGCCACACAAAACCCATAAACATCTCAAAAATCACTACTGGACACTTCATTGCACTCCAGAGAGAAAAAATTCAGCTCCACCCACCAGAACACCAACACAAGCATCCCTAACCAGGAAACCTTGACAAGTCACTTGTCCGACCCCACCTACAGGGAGGAAAGGCCACCCCAAACACAGCAATCTAAACAAGACGAAAAGGCGGAAAAATATTCAGCAGGTAAAGGAACAGGATAAATGCCCACCAAACCAAACAAAAGAAGAGGAGATAGGGAGTCTACCTGAAAAAGAATTCAGAATAATGATAGTAAAGGTGATACAAAATCTTGAAAACAAAATGGGGTTACAGAAAAATAGCCTGGAGACAAGGATTGAGAAGATGCAAGAAATGTTTAAAAAGGACCTAGACGAAATTAAAAAAGTCAATAAACAATGAATAATGCAATAAATGAGATAAAAAACACTCTGGAGGGAACCAACAGTAGAATAACTAAGTCAGAAGATAGGATAAGTGAAGTGGAAGATAGAATGGTGGACTTAAATGAAGCAGAGGGGAAAAAAGAATTCAAAGAAATGAGGACAACCTCAGAGACCTCTGAGACAATGTCATATACCCCAACATTTGAGTCATAGGAGTCCCAGAAGAAGAAGACAAAAATAAAGGCCATGAGAAAATACTTGAGGAGATAATAGTTGAAAACTACCCTAAATTGGGGAAGGAATTAGCCACCCAAGTCCAAGAAACCCAGAGAGTTCCAAACAGGATAAATCCAAGGCAAAATATCCCAAGATACATATTAATCAAATTAACAAAGATCAAACACAAAGAACAAATATTAAAAGCAGCAAGGGGAAAACAACAAATAACACACAAGGGAATTCCCATAAGGATAACAGCTGATCTTTCAATAGAAACTCTTAAGGCCAGAGGGAATGGCAAGACATATTTAAAGTGATGAAAGAGAAAAAACTACAACCCAGATTACTGTACCCAGCAAGGATCTCATTTAGATATGAAGGAGAAATCAAAAGCTTTACAGACAGTCAAAAGCTGAGATAATTCAGCACCTCCAAACCAGCTCTTCAACAAATGCTAAAGGATCTTCTCTAGACAGGAAACACAGAAAAGGTGTATAAACTTGAACCCAAAACAACAAAGTAATTGGCAACGGGATCATATTTATAAATTATTACCTTAAATGTAAATGGGTTGAATGCCCCAACCAAAAGACAAAGACTGGCTGAATGAATGCAAAAACAATACCCTCATATATGCTGTTTACAAGAGACCTACCTCAAAACAAGGGACACATACAGACTGAAAGTGAAGGGCTGGAAAAATATATTTCATGCAAATGGAGACCAAAGGAAAGCAGGAGTAGCAATACTCATATCAGATAAAAGAGACTTTGAAATAAAGGCTGTGAAAAGAGACAAAGAAGGACACTACATAATGATCAAAGGATCAATCCAAGAAGATATAACAAGTATAAATATATATGCACCCAACATAGGAGCACCACAATATGTAAGGTAAATGCTAACAAGTATGAAAGGGGAAATTAACACAATAATACTGGGAGACTTCAATACCCTACTCACACCTATGGATAGATCAACTAAACAGAAAATTAGCAAGGAAACATAAACTTTAAATGATACAATGGACCAGTTAGACCTAATAAATATAAATAGGACATTTCACCACAAAACAGTGAATTTCACCTTTTATTCAAGTGCACACGGAACCTTCTCCAGGATAGATCACATCCTGGGCCATAAACCTAGTTTTGGTAAATTAAAAAAAAAAAAATTGAAATCATTCCAAGCATCTTCTCTGATCATAATGCAGTAAGATTAGATGTCAACTACAGGGAAAAAAAATTAAAAACTACAGCATATGGAGGCTAAACAACATGCTTCTGAATAGCCAACAAATCACAGAAAAAATCAAAAAAGAAATCAAAATATGCATAGAAACGAATGAAAATGAAAACACAACCCAAAACCTATGGGACTCAGTAAAAGCAGTGCTAAGAGGAAGGTTGATAGTAATACAAGCTTACCTCAATAAACAAGAAAAAAGTCAAATAAATAACCTAACTCTCACCTAAAGCAACTAGAAAAGGAAGAAATGAAAAACCCCAGGGTTAGTAGAAGGAAAGAAATCATAAAAATTAAGGCAGAAATAAATGCAAAAGAAACACAAGACACCATAACAAAATCAACAAAGCCAAAAGCTGGTTCTTTGAGAAGATAAATAAAATAGAAAAGCCATTAGCCAGACTCATCAAGAAATATAGGGAGAAAAATCAAATCAACAAAATTAGAACTGAAAATGGAGAAGTCACAACAGACAACACAGAAATACAAAGGAACATAAGAGACTACTATCAGCAACTATATGTTAATAAAATGGACAACTTGGAAGAAATGGACAAATTCTTAGAAAAATATAACTTTCCAAAAGTGAACCAGGAAGAAATAGAAAATCTTAACAGACACATTACAAGCATGGAAATCAAAACTGTAATCAGAAATCTTCCAGCAAACAAAAGCCCAGGACTAGATGGCTACACAGCTGAATTCTACCAAAAATTTAGAGAAGGGCTAACACCTATCCTACTCAAACTCTTCTGGAAAATTGCAGAGGAAGGTAACCTTCCAACATCATTCTATGAGGCCACCATCACTCTAATACCAAAACCAGACAAAGATGCCATACTAAAAGAAAACTACAGGCCAATATTACTGATGAACATAGATGCAAAAATCCTTAACAAAATTATAGCAAACAGAATCCAACAACATATTAAAAAAATCATACATCATGACCAAGTAGACTTTATCTCAGGTATGCAAGGATTCTTTAATATCCACAAATCAATTAATGTAATACACCACATTAACATATTGAAAGATAAAAAACAAATGATTATCTCAGTAGTTGCAGAGAAAGCCTTTGACAAAATTCAACATTCATTTATGATAAAAACCCTCCAGAAAGCAGGCATAGAAGGAACATACCTGAACATAATAAAAGCTATATATGACAAACCCACAGCAAACATTATCCCGAAAGCATTTCCTCTAAAGTCAGGAACAAGACAAGGGTGCCCATTCTCACCACTGCTATTCAACATAGTTTTGGAAGTTTTGGCCACAGCAATCAGAGAAGAAAAAGAAATAAAAGGAATCCAGATTGGAAAAGAAGTAAAACTCTCACTATTTGCAGATGACATGATCCTCTACATAGAAAACCCTAAGGACTCCACCAGAAAGTTACTAGAGCTAATCAATGAATCTAGTAAAGTTGCAGGATATAAAATTAACACACAGAAACCCCTTGCATTCCTATACACTAACAATGAGAAAACAGAAAGACAAATTAAGGAAACAATTCCATTCAGCATTGCAACGAAGATAATAAAATACTTAGGAATAAATCTACCTTAAGAAACAAAAGACCTATATACAAAAAACTATAAAACACTGATGAAAGAAATTAAAAAGGACAAATAGATGGAGAAATATATGATGTTCATGGATCGGAATAATCAATATAGTGAAAATGAGTATAATACCTAAAGCAATCTAAATATTCAGTGCAATCCCTATCAAGCTACCAACGATATTTTTCAGAGAACTAGAACAAATAATTTCACAATTTGTATGGAAATACAAAAAAAAAAAAAAAAAATCAAATAGCCAAAGCAATCTTAAGAAAGAAGAAAGGACCCGGAGGAATCAACGTCCCTGACTTCAAGCTATATTATAAAGTTACAGTCATCAAGACAGTTTGGTACCGGCACAAAGACAGAAATATAGATCAATGGAACAAAATAGAAAGCCCAGAGGTAATTCCACACACCTATGGACACCTTATCTTTGACAAAGGAGGCAAGAATACACAATGGAGAAAAGACAATCTCTTTAACAAGTGATGCTGGGAAAACTGGTCAACCACTTGTAAAAAAATGAAGCTAGAACACTTACTAACACCATATGATGTCTCAGCTAGAAAGAACATCTAAATTCTAAATGGAACTAATTGAAAGTTTAGCAAAAATATACAAACTTGTTTGCACATTTCTTTCTAGAGTCAGGCCATCATAATGGAAACCGATGGTACATTTTTTTTTTCTTTCAAGGCCTATGAAGGAATAAGCAGAAGGCTATCTATAATACTCAATATGTGAAGCAAGATTCCAGTTAGTGTAAGATTGCTTCCTTGGCAATAGTTTGGGTGCCAAGAAGATCAGTCATTCTTTTACACTACTAATATATAACTGAAGGACTCAAGAAGTGAGCCTTTAGAAGGAAGGAAGGTAAAAGGAGAGAAGAAACCAATTCTAAAAAGCAACTAAATCATAACAAATATATTTGGTTTGTTGCTAGCTTCCAATCATGAAGAAAATAGAGAGGGAAGGGCAGCCAGTGATTTACTGTTTAACATTCAGGGATTTGGAGTATATCTTTATCTTTAAGTGGCCCTTTAATGGAAAATTTTGATTAATCATCTATATTTTATACTATATAACTCAATAGCATAATTTCAGTAGCTTCTTTTTGTGCTGGATAAACATTTTTTTTCTGAGGATCTAAATAATACATTGAAAGCTTTTCTTCCTTTTAGGAGACACAGCTGTCTTCCAAAAAAAGATCTGAATATGTTGTAGAAGTGGATGACATCAATTAAAAGTGGGATGGAATAGTATTTGTTAGGTATTTGAGTAGGTTTTACTCAATAGTCGGTTTTAGAAATGACTATTCTCATGAATATTATGCTCCTGAATAACTGGAGTGTCAATACTTATTTTAGATGCAGAATTTGTGACACTTGTTTAATTTATGTTGGCACTACTAGACATAATTTTTGGATAGCAAGGATTCTGGCTGCTTTGATCAAAAGTTTTTTCCTCCAGCATCCAGCATAGTTTGTGGCACATAGTCGGTGGTGAGTAAATATTTGCTGAATGAATAACCAAGCCAATGGAGACAAAGAAGAGATAATGTGTGAAAAGTATTTGTGATTTATTAAGATATTTGGCTATAAATAATATTTTGAATGATACAAGCAGCCATGTCAAGCAAATCTAACATGCAAAACTATATTTTCACAAAGTATACTTATGTATTGTATTTAAGATGACACAATTTTACCAAAGCTAATTTACATACAACTTGTTTGGAACTTACAGCTTACATACTTTTAATGGGACTGTCAACTCTATGCTTTAGGCTAAGGATACATATACAAATGTTCTAATGCCATTCCCAAACATGAGGGAGCCATCTAGACAGCTAGCTGAAGAAGCAAAAGGGAAAAAAACTTAATTATTAAATACCTACTGTGTGTCAGGCTCTGTAATAGTCATTTTGCATTCATTATAGCATTCAAACTTCCTGACAACCCTGCAAGGTAGGCATTATGCTTTTGCTTTTTCTTTTTTAGAAGTGAAATTTGGTAAAGCTATGTAACTTGTATAAGTTTCTTCGTCTAAGTGGTAAAAGAGAAAAATTTAACCCGTCAGATTCCAAAGTTCATGCTCATTCTACTCTACTGCTTGAAAGGAAAATCACTGGTTAAGCACTTCTTCCATTCTGCTCTACTGGTGGGATGTTGGCCATTATACCTTTATGCATGATAAGTATACTTATACTTCATGGAAATAGAAGTAGGTCTTAAGAGATTATAGAAAATTGATTTTGTGTTAAAAGGCCACTTCTTAAAGCAAACCAAGTTTTAACTGTCAATTTAAAAAGAACAAACAACACATACATTACTCAGATAAGTAAGATGCAGTATTCACTGTTCATTTTTTTTTTCCTTTGTAATTGTGCATTTGTAAATCACCCTGAGCAAAATCCTGAAAGAGAATTTACAAGTAACCGTGACTAGATGGAGACACTAAATATTTGCAGGGTAGTTAGTTCAGCTATAAAAGCATCTACATTTTCCCCTTTCTAGAATATAATATTAAAACCAGTAGTCAGATGTTAGTAATGGTCATACAATGATTGATTTACTTGTGTGTCATGGTACATTGTTTTGCCTATGCTCAAACTTTAAGAACAATTTTCAAACATCTGAACTGTGCACTAAGAAAGAAAACACAAAATGGAAATAATGAGACACTCCAGTTACTTTGTCAAAGTTATATTTTTAACTTTTGTTAAATCTTAGTATCATTTCCAGAGTTTTAATAATTAAAGACATTCTTACTGTAAAGCCCTAAATTGCTTTGCTCTGTCTAGTCAAGGCTATGGTTTTTCCAGTCATCATGTATGGATATGAGAGTTGGACTATAAAGAAACCTGAGCACAGAAGAATGGATGCTTTTGAACTGTGGTGTTGGAGAAGATTCTTAAGAGTCCCTCGGACTGCAAGGAGATCCAACCAGCCCATCCTAAAGGAGATCAGTCCTGAGTGTTCATTGAAAGGACTGATGTTGAAGCTGAAACTCCAATACTTTGGCCATCTGATGCGAAGAGCTGACTCCTTTGAAAAGACCCTGATGGTGGTAAAGATTGAAGGCAGGAGGAGAAGGGGATGACAGAGGAAAAGATGGGTAGATGGCATTACTGACTCAATGGACACGAGTTTGGGTAAACTCCAGGAGTTGGTGATGGACAGGGAGGCCTGGCATGCTGCAGTCCATGGGGTCGCAAAGAGTCAGACACAACTGAGTGATTGAACTGAACTGAAACTATTAGGATATTGCAGAACAGACTGGTGTTTCATGAAAGTGCTATTTTATTCCCTATGATATTAAATTATGACATATTATTCAAAGAATACTATTTGATTTGACTGAATCTGTGTGTGTGTCTGAGTGTGTGTATGTAATGAAAACAGAAAATACTTTTGGGTTTTGAGAAATCAGAATATACCCTAGTGTAATAATCACTATGATCACAATCTTTTTTTTTTTTTAATTGGAGGCTAATTACTTTACAATATTGTAGTCGTTTTTGCCATACATTCACATGAATCAGCCCTGGGTGTATATGTGTTCCCCATCCTGAACCCCCTTGCACCTCCCTCCCCATCCCATCCTTCAGGGTCATCCCAGTGCTCTGGCCCTGAGCACCCTGTCTCATGCATCGAACCTGGAGTGGTGATCTATTTCACATATGGCAATATACCCATTTCAATGCTATTCTCTCAAATCATCCCACCCTCGCCTCCTCCCACAGAGTCCAAAAGTCTGTTCTTTACATCTGTGTCTCTTTTGCTGTCTCGCATATAGTATTAAAATTTAAAGTTTATATCTTCTTGCTTTTATACTAAAACATTTTTTCTAATAACTTTTCTTAGAATAATTAAAATTATTTATGACAAAAACATCAGACTTTATATTAGAACATAGATTTTTGAAAAAATTCAAAATTTATGTACACATGTTTCTTGGCCAATAAAATGAAGAAACATTTATTCATTTTATCTGAGGGAAAATAAGTTTTGCAATATGTTTAATCATGTATAAGTAAATTTATATCAAGTTTTGAAAAGACTGACAGACACAATTTTTATACAATATATTACACAGGGAGATTCTAAAATTTTTCTAAATAACTTGATTATTTGGAACACTGTGAAAGAAAATAATATATTTCAGAAATGATATACTAATGCTAAGATCCATAGTTTTCTGAAAAATCATAAACTTTTGAAATATAATAGTCTTCTAACATAAGCAACATTTTTTAAGAGAAGTGAATAATGAATTTTTTTTCAGTTTTGCTCCTCTCTCTCTCTCTCCCTCTCTCTCTCTCTCTCTCTCTCTATATCTATATATATATATATATATATATATACATGCATATATATACAAAGTCTTCCTGATTATTCACCTAATATAATGTCCACTAAATTATGACTACAAAATTCGATCCCCACAGTTGCTATGTGGGACATGTGGATGGATGAAACAGGGCAGGGGAAGGGTGATGACATCAGCAATGAGCTTGAGAGAACTTTCCCATTTAAGGGGGCTAGTCATTCTCATCTTTATGTAATTGTTACAAGAGGGATTAATGGACCAATGTGGTGGGGAATTTGGAATTTTCAATAAATATTTAAATATGAGTATTTGTGAGTATTCTCATTTTTAAATGTTGGCCAACAATTTAAACATTATTTATTGTAGAGTGAGTTGGGACAATTTTTATTTGTGGGCAGCATATTTCCTAGAAATAAAAGATTTTGGGACTATTTCTAGACAGAAATAGTCTTTTTCTATTTGCTATTTCTATTTTCTAGTATTTTTCTATTTCTAGACAGAAACAATCTATTTCTCTTCAATTAGGTTTGACAATATATTGCCAAACTAAATTTTATGATCTTCACATTGTTTGTGTTAACCTGGTGCTCTTAAATTTGAACTGTTTATTGTCGATATTAAAAAGTATGTATAAGTATTTAAGTGGGTATATTTCCAGTGTCAAAGAGAAAATATTTTTCCTAGGTTATAGAATTTTGTGACTGGAAGAACTTTTAGAGACTACCCTGATTGAACTATCTCTTTCATGGAGTAGGAACGTGAATTCCTATTATACAGTCACTTTCCCTTCTAGACACTGACAAAATAAAGCAGACATCCTTAGCATAGACAAATAGTACAAGTCAAAAGTCCATTCAAATGAGAGAAATAATTCAATAGAAAGATCCTAACTATGAATTAATGGATATTTAAATTTTATAGAGTGCATTATTTGTTACTGGTAGAGCAGGGAGATCTGTGAGCAAAGAAAGTGTACACTGTCCTTTGTCATGGTGTTAAAGTATATTTTATAAAATTATTGAGCTTAGAGAGTCTGTAAAATATGTCTGTAGATTTTCATTCTGGATCTGAACACATTTTAATTTCTCAAATATTTTAAATTTAAATTTATTTATTTTAATTGGAGGTTGATTAATTACTCAAATATTTAATCAGTGTTTCATTTTGTATAAACTGTTCTCCTTTTTCTTCTGCTGAGTAAGAAAATGAGTTTTTTTTTTTAATTTATTCACTACAGACATTTATTCATGTCTGTAGGTGAACAGACATGTAAATCATACTCTATTGAGTCTTTAAGCAGATTCTTGTTTTTTCAACTTTATTGTTTTTCTGATAATGCTGTCTGACATCATGGGATAAAATTTCTAAGAAAGTTTCATATTAAAATGTTATAAATTTTTATATTCAGAAATTTTTTTTGTATTTAGAAAATATAAAAGTTATATTGAATAGTATTTTGTGGCTGAGGTAGCTATATAGTACTTTAGTATATAATGATTTAGTTGTATATTATTGCAGTATGTTTCAGGTACTCTCTTAAGGACTGATAAAATTTAAAAAAATATATAAACTACATTCTATAACTTTTGAAAATATGCAAACTAGGAATTTTATTTAATAGTATTTAATTCCATCAGGATTAGAATATTCATTCAACAATACTAAGCATCTACTTTGAGACTGGCAAAGTTCTAGGTGTTAGGGACACCTCAATAAATGATTCAAGTGTATACTTTTACACTGAACAAATGATGACAAAGTAAATAAATGTTTATAAAAGGGGAGATTTATAAAGAACATATATTTAATCTAAGTGTTAACTAGGAGTATGTCTGGAGAAGGCAATGGCACCCCACTCCAGCACTCTTGCCTGGAAAATCCCATGGATGGAGGAGCCTGGTAGGCTGCAGTCCATGGGGTCGCTAAGAGTCGGACACAACTGAGCGACTTCACTTTCACTTTTCACTTTCATGCATTGGAGAAGGAAATGGCAACCCACTCCAGTATTCTTGCCTGGAGAATCTCAGGGATGGGAGAGCCTTGTGGGCTGCCGCCTCTGGGGTCGCACAGAGTCGGACACGACTGAAGTGACTTAGCAGCAGCAGTAGCAGGAGTATGTCAGTCACAAAGTGAGGAAAGTTTTGTCAGATACAACAAATGTAAATTGCAAAAAGCTATAAAGAAACTAAAGACAGACTATTTTATCTGCTGCCTAGAGAGGGAGGGGAAATGGCAAGTGTTAAAACTGAAGAAGAAATACAAAGCCAGGTCTTTGAGGAGATGTGTAAGGACAATGTGGATTTTGACATTATCTTAAGGGCAATGGGAAACCACTCTCTTATTGGGAAGTAGAAGAGTAAAGTACTCTGATTTGTGTTTTTAGAATCCTAGCCACTATGTGGAAAAATTAAACAAGGCTAATCATGTATCTTTGCTAACAAAGAGCCATATAGTTGTCAAAGCTATGGTTTTTCTAGTAGTCATATATGGACGTGAGAGTTGGACCATAAAGAAAGCTGAACACTGAAGAATTGATGCTTTTGAACTGTGGTGCTGGAGAAGACTCTTGAGAGTCCCTTGGACAACAAGGAGATCAAACCAGTCCATCCTAATGGAGATCAGCCCAGAATACTCATTGGAAGGACTGATGCTGAAGTGCCAATATTGATGTGAAGAGCCAATTCATTGAAAACACCCTGATTCTGGGAAAGATTGAGGGCAAGAAGGGAAGGGGGCGACAGAGGATCAGATGGTTGGGTAGCATCTCTGACTCAATGGACTTGAGTTTGAGCAAACTCAGGGAGATAGTGAAGGACAAGGAAGCATGGTGCATTGCAGTTCATGGGGTTGTAGAGAGAAACAACTTAGCAACTGAACAACAAATCATAGATCCTAGGAAACTTGGTATCTCCCACTCTAGTAGTCCAGACAATAGCTGATGATAGTTTAGAATTCAGAGGCTGTGAAGATGGGGAGAAATAGATGGACTCAAGCTATACTTAGAAAGTAGAAGTAATCAACTTTTGTAATTAATGATATGTGAATATTAGACAAATTCAAGGCTCAGTTTCCTGTGAAAGCAACTGGTTGAAAGATAGCTGGGATATTCACCATTCACTGAGACAGAATAAGATGTGGAAGGTTTAATGAGTCCAGTTTTGTACATACTGAGTTTGAGATACCTAGAAGAAGTTCAAAGATAAATGCCAATTAGGCATTTCAGCACATACATCTAAAGCTGATGATAGAATATTTGATCACATTAAAAATAAATTCCCTCTGAATTTAGAGGAGCTGAAAAATTTAGAAAAAACTTACAGACTGAGGCTAGCCCTAGTAGAAAAGGTATGAGAATGAAAAGAAAGTCAGTACAATGTGGTATCATAGAATAATCCTAGAATAATAATAGAAAAAAGTGATTCATAAAAGATAAGGGGTCATTAGTTCTCAAAGCTGCCTGGGCAGAATGGGGACGTTAAAAGCAGGATAAGAATAGAAGTCATCGGAAACCAAAGAGAAACCAAGGAATGAGAGAGAAAAAAAAAAAAAAACAACTTACAGATGCAAAGAATACATCCATTCCATATTTATGTGGGAGTCCATCAATGTCTATTTGTAAATAAGTGTCCATTTCATATGTGTATCATATATACACCCTTATCACTTCTATCTACATATATAGGTATATTAATACTATTAACACAGTATCTTATATGAAGTGTTATTTCATCCAATAGTGTGATATTAAAGATATCACTGGTTATAATTATTTTCTTGGAGTTTGATAACTTTATGACAATGAGATAGACATTTATTAAGCTGTATTAACTCTTTCAACTATTATGCCTTAAAGGTACACGATGTATCTAACAAAATTGGTTTGCTTATACACTGAATTTACATCTAGCCACAATCTGAACACAAAAAAGATGATATGAAACATAAGATATAAAGAGGATGTTTTATGTTACAATATGGACATTTAACTACATCGAATGAGATAATAAATGTGAAAGCAGTATGTAAACTGTGCAATTAATGATAGTGCAATGGATATTAGTATTTTCAACTGCCTGATATTGGAAATGCTTACCTGTGTATAGGAAATTCAGCACCTCATGAATCTTGAAGCCTGAAAATGCCAGACATTGTTTTCCCAGCCTCCCTGGAAACTAACCTATGAATGTGTGTGACTCATTTCTGTCTGCTCCAAATCTATGTTTTCATGTGATACTGTCTCTTGATCCTGCTTTGTAACACTGGTGCTAGATCCTGTGAATATTCCCTTTGCCAGCTGGTACAATGTGAGGCTTTCACAGAGGGCACAAAGTGATAGTAGAAGGTAGATATTTTCTTTAGGGTTTGGCCCTCCATTATTATTTTTCCAAACAGGCATCCAGAAGCTCCCTCTGAGGAGCTCCAACAGCACCCCAGGCCACACTCTCCCCACTAGAGGCTTCTGAGCTTCTCCAGCACACTAGAACACACTAGCAACACACAGCTATTCTACAAACCCATACGTCCTCCACAATAGCAGCTTCAAATGCTTCTGAAGATATGAACTCTGCCCACTCAAACCCTTCGCTCAACAGATTTGTTCTAGATCATTTCTAGAAACCAGGATTAGCCTGCAATTTCTGGAAGGTTTCTTTGCTACTTGCAGACTGCAGTTTCCTATGGTAGCTACACTCTCTTCACAGAAGTCTGAATTTCTTCCCTTGGCAGGGAACCTTCCTCTGTCTTTAATTCCTATTGTTCCCTCTTCCTCACTGTAGGATTGTAGCTATTCTTTTGCACTTGCCAATTCTGGACACTGTTGTATACCTTTTAGTACTTAATTTGATTGTATTAATGATTCTTTATAATACATCCCTTTCCCAGCCCCTACTCCTAGCAAATAATTACATGGTTTCTAAGTCATGATTAGATTCTAACTGGTACAGCTCATGATCTGAATTTTGCCAATCCAAGTAGGTATTAATGATGTGTAAAATTAGCAATCATAGGGTGCTTTCTGTGGTGGCAGTCAGGTTTTAGTCCTGAGGAGTTTCTGGTGTAAAAGGCTATATTCTGTATACAGCACACACGTGTCCTCACTGGACCATTTTGTGGTTAGTTTGTGCAATGTTCATGTTGGATTTCTGGATCTAGCTAACCAGTCAGCCTGAAAATTCTAGTTAGTAGTTCTAGTTCTAGTTAGTAAATTTCTAATGAATTAGCTTTTGACTTAAGTGAGCTAGAATTAGTTTCCATTGCTTGGTATTAAGAACACTGTTAGAAATAGCTAATATTTACTAAGGACTTACATTGTTTAGGTATTTTATAATTACTGTATATATATATATATATTATATTTAATCCTGTTAAAAACCTGATAAAGTAGCAATTATCCATATTTTATAAAACTAAAGCTCAGAGAGAAAAGATTTGTCCAAAGTCACAGAATTAAATAGTAGAGATTATAGTCAAACTGGCATTTGATTTCTAAATCTGGTGCTCTTACTTGTACTAGCAGACATCTTCTTTATAACTTTTGTGGCAATAAGTGTTAGTCACTCAGTCATGTCTGACATTTTGTGACACCATGAACTGTAGAAGGCCAGGCTCCTCAGTCCATGGAATTCTCTAGGGAAGAATACTGGAATGGGTTGCCATTCCTTTCTTCAGGGGATATTCCCAACCCAGAGATCGAACCTGGGTCTCTAGCCTTGCAGACAGATTCTTTACCATCTGAGCTACCAGAAGTCTTTTGTGACAATAATGTGTGATGAAACACAGAGTTTTACTTTTCCCCAACAACAGGAATTAACATTTGACAGTCATGCTAGAGAAAAAGCTACCTTTGTATCATTAGTGTTCAATCCAGAGCTCAAATTTTATTGCACTTCGGGGCCAAACTGAGTTAACATTTCCTTGAGATATTTCCTAATCATTTTCTACCCATTCATCACAATTTCCCTAAAAACTGATATTTTGGGAAATCTAAGATAATTATTCGGAGAAGGCAATGGCACCCCACTCCAGTACTCTTGCCTGGAAAATCCCATGGATGGAGGAGCCTGGTAGGCTGCAGTCCATGGGGTCGCTAAGAGTCGGACATGACTGAGAGACTTCACTTTCACTTTTCACTTTCATGCATTGGAGAAGGAAATGGCAGCACACTCCAGTGTTCTTGCCTGGAGAATCCCAGGGACAGGGAAGCCTGGTGGGAGGCCAATAATTATTAATTCTCTATCCAGTGAATGGTATAGATTAGGGAGGATAAGGAACTTGGGGTTAAAGTTAATTCCTATCAAAAATGATGTAAATAAAGTTAGTAGGGACCAAGAATCTTATATCCTTTCTTCCTCATTGTGTGAATAATTTTCCTTCTTAGAATTTACACACCTTAACTCTCTAATCTATTCTATGATCTTATTAATTTACCATAAAAGTTAACCAATCATCATTGTTCATTAGATATGTTGATATATTTTATTCTTGAGAAATGCAGACTTTAAATTTACATGTTTATTTTTAAAGTGTAAGGAGGTAGTTTGGTCAGTCATTCTTTACATAATTTCAAAACACAGCTTAAGCAACTAAATGCTCCTGGACCATTTTAGGAAGAGGCATGGTTTAAATAGTTTAAAGAGCCCATTGCACTCAACTGCAGTTTAAAAATTGCATAATTTGATTAAATTGACATTTAAATGTCAAGTACTTTTCCAACATTTCCTTTCCATGATTGCTCACTGCTGAGACATTTGTATATAATTAGGAGCGTTTTATCCCCCTCTTTCTTTTTAAAATAAGTATCTCTTCAACCTTATTCTTTGCCAGATTTCCGTATCCATTTGTTTTCTTCCTGGAATTGAATTGTGGGGTCATTAATTCTGAGCTATTACATCTCTAACAATCTTAATATTTAATTAAGTGAAAAATCATTTAAAAGAAAAAATATTTTTTTTAAATAAGGTGATTTACAGGAGTGACAAACCCTAAGCATGTGATTATATTCATTTGGTTATAATATGATTTCATTATAAAAATAACTTGAGCATGGACATTTGGTTGTGAAGTTAAGTTTTTAAATATTTATTTAAATAAATACTTAATATTTATTTAAATAAGTACTTAAATAAATACTTAAATATTTATTCTACATTATTATTGTGTATATATATTATATGGCTTCCCTAGTGCCTCAAATGGTAATGAGTCTGCCTACAATGTGGGAGACCTGGGTTCAACCCCTGGATTGAGAAGATCCCCTGGAGAAGAGAATGGCAACCACTTCAGTATTCTTGCCTGGAAAATCCCTGGATGGAAGAGCCTGGTGGGCTCATGGGGTTGCAAAGTGTCAGACACGACTGAGTGATTAATGCAATATATATCATAGTTATGACATCTTTATATAAGATATAAGATATACTATATATCAGATGATATATAGATGTAAACTGAAATATAACTGCAAGGAAATAAAAGTGATACCATTTTAACCTTTGAAGTTAGAGAAGTTTGTAAAAAAATAATCAATATTGGTAAAAGCACAATAAAACTGGAGCTTGTATTTACTGCTGATAGAAAAAAGATTTCATGTAACTGGGGCTTCCCTGGTGGTCCAGTAGTTAAGAATCCACCTCACAATGCAGGAGACAAAGGTTTGGCCCCTGATCGGGGAATTAAGGTCACACATGCTGTAGAACAACTAAACTCACAAGCAACAGCTACTGAGCCCTCATGCCACAACTAGAGAGTTTACGTAACAGTGAAAGATTTCATGTGCCCCAACTAAGACCAGATTCAGCCAAATATTTTAAAAAATAATTCATAAAATTTAAAGAAATGTATACATACCAATCTCCCTTGACTTACAGTGAGGTTATATCCTGATAATCTCACTCTAAGTTGAAAATACTGTGAACTGAAAATGCATTTAATGTCTCCTAACCTATGGAATACGTGAACTGTGAACTTCCAGATGTTCAAGCTGGTTTTAGAAAAGGCAGAGGAACCAGAGATCAAATTGCCAACATCTGCTGGATCACTGAAAAAGCAAAAGAGTTCTAGAAATACATCTATTTATGTTTTATTGACTATGCCAAAGCCTTTGACTGTGTGGATCACAATAAACTGTGGAAAATTCTGAAAGAGATGGGAATACCAGATCACCTGACCTGCTTCTTGAGAAATCTGTATGCAGGTCAGGAAGCAACAGTTAGAACTGGACATGGGACAATGGACTGGTTCCAAATAGGAAAAGGAGTAGGTCAAGGCTGTATATTGTCACCCTGCTTATTTAACTTATATGCAGAGTACATGATGAGAAATGCTGGGCTGGATGAAGCACAAGCTGGAATCAAGATTGCTGGGAGAAATACCAATAACCTCAGATAAGCAGATGACACCACCCTTATGGCAAAAAATGAAGAACTAAAGAGGCTCTTGATGAAGGTGAAAGAGGAGAGTGAAAAAGTTGGCTTAAGGCTCAACATTCAGAAAACTAAGATCATGGCATCTGGTCCCATCACTTAATGGCAAATAGATGGGGAAACTGTGGCTGACTTTATTTTGGGGGGCTCCAAAATCACTGCAGATGATGATTGCGGCCATGAAATTAAAAGACGCTTACTCCATGAAAGGAAAGTTATGACCAACCTGCTGCTGAGTAGCTTCAGTCGTGTCCAACTCTGTGCGACCCCATAGACAGTAGCCCACCAGGCTCCCCCATCCCTGGGATGCTCCAGGCAAGACCACTGGAGTGGGTTGCCATTTCCTTCTCCAGTGCATGAATGTGAGAAGTGAAAGTGAAGTCGCTCAGTCGTGTCCGACTCTTCGTGACCCCATGGACTGCAGCCCACCAGGCTCATCCATCCATGGGATTTTCCAGGCAAGAGTACTGGAGTGGGGTGCCATTGCCTTCTCCTATGACCAACCTAGACAGCATATTAAAAAGCAGAGATATTACTTTGTCAACTAAGGTCCATCTAGTCAAGGCTATGGTTTTTCCAGTGGTCATGTATGGATGTGAGAGTTGGACTATAAAGAAAGCTGAGTGCAGAAGAATTGATGCTTTTGAACTGTGGTGTTGGGGAAGAGTCTTGAGAGTCCCTTGGACTGCAAGGATATCCAACCAGCCCATCCTAAAGGAGACCAGTTCTGGGTGTTCATTGGAAGGACTAATGCTGAAGCTGAAACTCCAATACTTTGGCCACCTGATGCGAAGAGCTGACTCATTTGAAAAGACCCTGATGTTGGGAAAGATTGAGGGCAGGAGGGGAAGGGTATGACAGAGGATGAGATGGTTAGATGGCATCATTGACTCAATGGACATGAGTTTGGGTGGACTCTGAGAGTTGGTGATGGAGAGGGAGGCCTGGAGTGCCGTGGTTCATGGGGTTGCAAAGAATTGGACACGACTGAGTGACAGAACTGAACTGAACCTATGGAATATCATAGCTGAACTTACTTGACCTTCCATCTGCTCAGAACACTCACATTTACCTACAGTTGGGCAAAATCAAGAATTTTGGAATATCTTATCTAATTTATTGAATGGTGTTCTGAAAGTGGAAAACAAAATGTTCATAAACAATACGTTTATCCTCCTGAGTGGCTGAGAGGGAGCTGAAGGTCACTGCCACTGCCCACCATCAGGAAAAAGAATCAGACTAATACACAAAGATGTCTGATATCAATAGCATAGCAGTACAGGGAAATTGGAAACTACTTAATTTCCCAATATTGAGAAGTTTCAGAGTTGAATATACAATAGGATTTCAGATTAGGAAAATAGAAGAATGAATATGTGTCAATATATCAAGAAGAGTTGTCACTGAGAGGCAAGTATATAGAACTTTTATATATTATTTTATAATTTCCAGCTATATCAAATTTTCTATACTCAAGATTCATTACTTTTATAATTAGAAAAAAAATAAGTTTTATTTTGAATGTATGAAGATCATGACTGGTCTTCTGCAAAGAGTAAACTATTTTTGAGCTGAAGACCAAAGCTCTCCCCACATCTCTAATGTAGTTTGTCTTGGGCTATTTAAGTTTTTCATGTCCAATATTAATGATTGGAAGGATAAAATTTAGCCTGCTATGGGAATAGCTGAGGGAAAAATGCTCCAGGAAGAAGGGAGAAAATTATAAAGGTCAGGATTAATCATTGTGCAATTGCAAGTTTAATGAAATTTCTTTTCTGTTTGGTTGTAAAACCCACTAGAGCTGGACCTTCTACAGGAATCTATCTGCTGAACTTTTTACACTGCTTTTCACCCTCAATAAATATTTGTATAATCAGCGCAAGAAATCCAGTAATAGCATTTTCCTTAATGTTGGAATAGAGTTCATAAATTATTTTTATAAATAACAAAAAACATGCTCCCAGATGTTAATAGTCAGAATAGAAATTAAACATGAGTCCTTGAATCTGGTGATTTCCTTAGCCAGTTTATGAAAATGGAGAAGAGAAGTGAGAGGGAAATGGAAATTCAGGCAGAATGCAACAAGAGAAGGAAAGGGACATTGTTGGGTTTTAGGTGGTGCTCAGAAATAAATCAAAACCACTAACAGAAGAACTAGAATTTCTCCCTCTTTAACCGTTCTATCTTTGGGAGCCATCTGCCATATATATATATATTTTTTTTTTCAGTGAATCTTAAGGGGTTCTTTAATTAGCAAAGGAAATTATCTAGATGTTAAAAACCCTAACATGCAGCCCAAATCACAGTATAATCAACCAGATGAAATATATGAAGCAGGCCCCAATTCCAAGAACAAGGCTCCAGTCTCAAGAAGAAGGAATCAAATAACGAGATACTGTCTGTGGAAATTCTTCAAGTCAGACTGCCCCAATCCCACTTGACTTCTGGGAACCAGCGACTCTTTCTATTTACAACTTTAGATAAAACTTGGAAGCTGTTGAGCACTGTATAGATCCTATCCAGTTAATTCCCAAATATACTTTATTCCTGATATCTCTAAATGGATTGGAATAATATTCCAAAAGAGCAGCCAGTTCTTCTGCAGACCCAGTCTGTGATGTTGCGGTATTTCTGTGATATGACAGACTGGAGATTTATGTACTCAAACTTTTGTATACTTCTCAAAAATGTGAGTTGACACTTGATAGAACAGGCACCAAGATATGTGTTAATAGTTTGTGTTACTTTAAAACATAAATGCCCAAGAAGTGGAGCAGTTAAAGTGAGTCAAGCAATTTGGTCATAACTTAACAAACCCACATTGTCCTCTTTGTCCTTATTAAAAACATTTTGTTTAAATATTTTTCATCTTCACTAAGATACATGCTTTTTTACATTTTTTGAAAACTTCATAAATTTTTAGGCCTTATGTTTTATTTTCTCACATTAGATATGATCATGGATACATGAAATATTTCATTTTTGGTAAGTCTACTTTATGGGGAAAAAAAAAAAGTTTGAGATGATGAAGAGTGACATCAGGCTCCTGGCAAAATGAAAAGTGTTTCTCTGTCTGAAACAATTTGCTGCTAGTCTGCTTTTAACAAAAAAATTTGTTAAAAATTTGTTTTTTAAACAAATGATTGCTACACAGACATATAGGGTTAGGAATGCTGAATCTTAAAATGTTCTGGGAAAGCTAGAAATTTGGAATTTTATGAGTCATTTCAAAATTGGAAAATATTATGTCATAATTAAAATTTTAAAATTACTGTTGGCTAAAGAAAATAGTAGTCTAGAGATCAAATTTGACACATAGACACAATTTTGCACCTTTGGTGTAGAAAATTAGAAGATATTCTCTTCACAGAGAGCAGGTGACTATATTTTCCAACACGTTAAAGATTAAAGTACATAATGCTCAAGGTCCATCTACAATGTCGTAAGTGACGAGACTGCATCTTTATTTATCCATCTGGTAATTTCCATGTCTTTGCTATTGTAAATAATCCTGTGATGAACATAAAAAGCCTGGTAGGCTGCAGTCCATGGGGTCTCTAAGAGTTGGACACGACTGAGCTACTTCACTTTCACGCATTGGAGAAGGAAATGGCAACCCACTCCAGTGTTCTTGCCTGGAGAACCCCAGGGATGGGGGAGCCTGGTGGGCTGCTGTCTATGGGGTTGCACAGAGTCGGACATGACTGAAGCAACTTACCACCAGCAGCAGAACATAAAAATGAATGCTTGTTTTTGAATTAGTGTTTTCATATTCTATGGATAAATACTCAGTAATGGCATAGCTATTTGTAAGTTCTATTTCTAATTTTTTGAGGAATCATTATACTGTTTTCCATAGTGGTTATACCAATTTGTGTTTCTACCAACAGCATATGAGGGTTCCTTATTCTCCACTTCTTCACCAACAGTTGTTATTTCTTCAGTTTTTGAGTAATAACCATGAGGTATTATCTTATTGTGGTTTTGACTTGTATTTCCCTAATAACTAGTGATGGTGACTATCTTTCATGTACCAGCAGGCCATCTGTATGTCTTTTTGGAAAAAATGTCTGTTCAGCTCCTTTGTCTTTTTAATTGGGCTCTTTGTTTTTCTCTTGTTGTATTGTGTGAGTTCCTTATATACTTTGTTAACCCTTTATTGGATATATGATTTGCAAATATTTTCTTTTATTCAGTAGGTTGTGTTTTTATTTTGATAAGTCAGAGACAGAAAGACAAATAATATGATTTAATTAATATGTAAAATATAAGAATATAAATAAACAAAAATAAATGAACAAATCAAACAAGAACCAACACAGACACAGAACAGAGTAATATTTACCTGAGGGGCAGGGCAGAAACTGAGTAGGTGAATTGAGTAAAGGAGATCAATTTTATGGTGACTAGTATAACTAAGCTTTTGGTAATAAGGATGCCATAGTTTGTGTTGTGCTGTGCTTAGTTGCTCAGTTGTGTCCAACTCTTTGCGATCCCATGGACTGTAGCTCTCTAGGCTCCTTTGTTCATGGGGATTCTCCAGGCAAGAACACTGGAGTAGATGCCATGCCCTCCCCCAGGGGGATCTTCTCAACCCAGGGATGGAACCTAGGTATCCCACATTGCAGATGGATTCTTTACTGTCTTAGCCACCGGAGAAGCCCAAGAATACTGGAGTGGGTAGCCTATCCCTTCTACAGGCATCAAACCAGGGTCTCCTGCATTGTAGGTGGACTCTACCAGCTGAACTACCAGGGAAGCCTGCTGTAGTTTACATAGAAGTAAAAATATTGGATTGGCCAAAGAGTTCATTTGGGTTATTCCATGAGATGTTACAGAAAAATCCAAATGAACTTTCTGATCAACTCAATATAATGCTGTACATTAATTAATTAAATTTAATGTAAATAAGAGAGGCTCCTAAATATTTTCTTTTTAAAAAATATTTTTTATTGAGGTAACATTAATTTATAACTATGCAAGCTTCATTTAGGCATCCTAAAGGAAATTAGTACTGAATATTCATTGGAAGGACTGATGCTGAAGTTGAAACTCCAATACTTTGGCGACCTGATGTGGAGAACTGAGTCATTGGGAAAGACCTCGATCCTGGGAAATATTTAAGGCAGGAGGAGAAGGGGAAAACAGAGGATGAGATGGTTGGATGGCATCACTGACTTGATGGACATGAATTAGAGCAAACTCCAGGAGTTGGTGATGGACAGGAAAGCCTGGCATGCTGCAGTCCATGGAGTTGGAAAGAGTCAGACACGACTGAGTGACTGAACTACACTGAACTGAAGCTTCACATCTACAGCATTATGGTGGCTCAGATGGTAAAGAATTTGCTTGCAATGTGTAAGATCTGGGCTCAGTCTCTGGGTCAGGAAGATCCCCTGGAGAAAGGAGTGGCTACCTACTCCAGTATTCTTGCCTGGAGTATTCCATGGACAGAGGAGCCTGATGGGCTACAGTTCATGGGGTTGCAAAGAGTCCAACATCACTGAGTGACTAACACTTTCGCTTAAGTAAAAAGCAACTGAAACCTTCATATGTCGCTGATGGGAGTGTAAATTTGTATAATACTTCAGAAAATTCTTTGTTCCTTATTAAATTAAAAAACATTTACCCCTGCAGTCCAACAATTCTACCCCTTGGACAAATGAAATCACATGACTACTGAAAAACTTGTACAAAAGTAGTACATTTATTCATAATCACCTAAACTCGAAATAATCCAAATGCCCATCAACAGAATAGATGAATCACAGTATAAGTACTATTCACTAATGTAAAATAAATTTATATTAAAAACAATAACAACAACAACAAAAATAAAAGAATGAGTTAGACATGCATTTAACAACATGGATGAATCTCAGAAACATTATGTTCAGTAGAAGAAAGAGTATATTTCATGTGACTCATTTACATGAAATTTAAGAACAAGTTAGTAAAATCTATGTGAAAGAAATGAGAACAATAATTGTCTATAGATGTGAGGATTGATTGGAAGGAATCATTAAAGAATTTTCTGGAATGATAGGATCATGGGCCCATAGATCAATACAGTTATCAAAACTCATTAAAGTGTACACTTATTATCTATGCATATCACTATACATAAATTTTACCACAATAAAAAATGAAAACATAAATAAATTTTAATAGTACTGTTTATGAGGGATCTGAGAATGAAATATGCTGAGTGAAAGACTAATTAGCAATTATGTGAGCAATGCGATTATGAAAGATGTTATATTTGCTGTGAAGAATGCAATCTAGAATAGGAAACCATCCACATTTACAGTTTCAATAGTCATTGCTTGGGATATTATCCATGCCAAGTCAGGCTCCTTTTCTCCATCAACAAATTTTTCTCTCCCATTTAGTTGAAGTCCATCTGAGTCATTTGCAAAGAAAAAACTGAAACAACATCTTTGTGGTATATATTTTTATATACCTTTACTCAAGGCCCTGAAGAAGAAAAGCCCAATGAGTGATGAGAGCTTCTTCATTTAGTTTTCAGAATACAATGATTATACTTGTTTATTTGAAATAAACTCTGTCTTGAGTGCCTATTTGTTCCTGCTGCCACTATGCCATTTTCTGAGGACTATATAACTCAGCTCCGGCTCTAAAGGGGTTCATAGTTATACAAGTTTCTGTACCTGCCCAGAATTCTCCAAATGACTTGTTTCTAATATTTACAAAGCTTAAAAATATGCCCATGCACAAAGGACTGCTGGTTTGGTACGAGGTATGTTCATAACAGATCAGGAATCATAATCTGCCAAAACATAGTGGCTCATAGGAAAACTATATTGTAATAACCTAATCATCTTGATAATTCCTATTATCAATCACAATTCTCTCTAGCAAACATAGTAATAGGGAAAATGGAGAATTCTATTACTCATTAATATTCTTTGGGTGAAAACTAGACCTCTTTATAGCACTTTCTAAAGTTAGAATAAAAAAAAAAAATGAGCACCAAGACCAGGTACTTTAAGAAATTTTGTCTGTACCATGCAGTTAAACTATAATCAGTTGACTTCCTTTTAAATTTAAAAATGATTCAAAACATTAATCTTTATATCAAAAAAAAAAAAAAAGAGAGAGAGAGAGAAAGGTTGAGAGAGAGAGATTGTGAGATAAAGAAAGATCAATGTTTTAAGAATAAAGGCTGCAATGCTGTCAATGCCTCAAATATGGAGCTCAACAGACATACCTGGGATGTAAGTTCATTCATGTGTAATTCCTCATCTTGTGTCTCTTTTCTGGTTCCAAATTCTTAAGTAGGCCACTGATTGAAATCGACAAGAATTCTGCTCTGGGAGTTTGAGCAAGCAGTAATCTTTTCCATTTCAATGCTCTAATAAGTCTAAGGAAACAGCTGCTGATGGAGCAATGGATGGACAGGCATTCCCTCTCCTGTTATCAGTGCTCACACTAACAGTAACTCAGAGTTCTGTTTTAGCTCCTTTCAAGAGATATTAGTTAACTAAGTGAATGAAAAAAAATCACTGCCACCCAAAACAAACAAAAAAGGATACCTCATTTAAGACTCTGAATATGCATATCTTTGATAAGAGAATAAATGCTATTTTTAGGTGATTGATCTTTGTAAATCTCTGCTATCAAGTTTCCTTTATTGTAGTGAAAGGTATGCACATTTTCTTATAAAGAGAATTGCTAAACATTTTATTTGAGAATCCTTCCCTCAAAGAGACAAAGATATTATCTCTGAAGATTCTATCCATATATCTTTGTAAATATTGGCACTCTGTCACATCACAACCGGTGAGATCTTCCAGATTCTTGAAAGGATAATGATTCTGATAGCTAATATTTGCCTTTCATCATGTGTGTTAATAGGCATGTTTGCCTGTATTAGATAATCATTCCATCAGTAGTGAACTCAAGTTTCCTTATTCTTTTCTACATATGTTATCATGGTTCAGCAATAATTTTCTCCTGCTATTTATATTGGTTTCAAAATCTTTGAAATCTTCACCTGTCTCAAATAGCCAACTGCCCACTCATTCACCCAAACAATGAGGTTTGTTAAAAAGCATCACAACAACTTAGATGGAAGAGAGAGTGTGCTTATTGTACATACAATATACAATTGGTACTGCTGCCTAGAGTCTCATATAGTTATAAGTCATCCGTGAATTATACCATAGATCCATTTACAAACTAGTGAAATATTAGAAAAGCTCATTTGTGTTTCACATATATTTTATATACTTGTGTGATAACAATGAATTTTGTACATGAGTTTCACAGGTACTATGGCTGTTAAGATTTTTAAGATTATATGTATTCTGTTCTCATATGGGGTATGTATTTGAGGTGAACCATAGCACATAACTTGATTTTTACTTTAGTACATAGTTAAGCAATGATTCATTCTTTTTTCATAAGAACAAGGTCTGCACTTGAATATCGTAGTCAGTTTCACTCCATTTTTCTTCCCCTCTTCATTGTTGATCTTAGACAGATGGCTTATTCTCATTGGCATTTGTATTTCTCTCTCCTGGTATGACTAATTCTTATTTGCAAGGAAAAAAAAAAAACTAATTGGTAGTGATATCTTTTTAGGAATTCAGAAATGTGTCATTGAGTCAAAGACTTTGTCTTAGGTGAAATATTGCTTTAGTAGAGAATGAAGTTGAGATTTATTTCACATTCTCTAAAAAGCTCATCACTACAAGTTCTTTAAAAGTAACTGCTACAGTAGCTCAGGTAAGAGGATAATTTCTTACTTTAATTTTTTTCTTTCTTCCTTTTGTTAAGCAAATATGTTTTATTTATAGTCACATAGGAAAGTTACCTATCATGGGATTTGCCATAATCTGACACGGAGAAAAAGACTGAAGGTGGGAGGAGAAGGGGATGACAGAGGATTAGATGGTTGGATGGCATTACCGACTCAATGGATGTGAGTTTGAGTAAGCTCTTGGAGTTGGTGATGGACAGGGAAGCAGGCATGCTGTAGTTCATGGGCTCGCAAAGAGTCGGACATGACTGAGGGACTGAACAGAACTGAACTGACATGGAAAAATGAATTTTAAAAAGACGACTTTTGGACAGGGCACATTTGGACTGGCATTTCAGGAATTCTGAGTTCTAATCTTTCTAATGTGTCAGCCTATGAAGCTTAAGATAATGTCAATTTAATCTTCAAAATAAGAGGAAAAAAATCTTCAAAATAAGAGAAATATTTTTTTCATAGATTAATGGATTTCATAGATCAATTCTATGAATTAATTCATAGAATTAATTCAATTAATTCAATTATATTCTATGAAATTATTTTAATTTCATAGATTAATGGATAAAATGTCATGAAAGATTTTATTAAACATCTGTATAAAGCTGGATTTGGTATTTCAGCTGGTAAAGAATACACCTGCAATGCAGGAGACCCCAGGTTGATTCCTGGGTCAAGAAGATCCTGTGGAGAAGGAATAGGCTCCCCACTCCAGTATTCTTGGGCTGTCCTGTGGCTCAGCTGGTAAAGATCCACCTTCAAGGTGGGATACCTGGGCTTGATCCCTGGGTTGGGAAGATCCCCTGGAGAAGGGAGCAGCTACCCAGGTTTAGAAAATACAGAGGAGCAAGAGATCAAATTGCCAACATCCACTGGATCATACAGAAAACAAAAGAATTCCAGAAAAGCATCTATTTCTGCTTTATTGACTATGCCAAAGCCTTTAACTATGTGGATCACAAAAAAACTGGGGAAAATTCTTTAAGAGATGGGAATACCAGACCTCCTTACTCTGTTGCTCCTGAGAACAAGTTGCAGGTCAAAAAGCAACAGTTAAAACTGGACATGGAACAATGGACTGGTACAAAATTGGGAAATGAGTACCTCAAGGCTGTATATTATCACCCTGCATATCTAACTTATATGCAGAGTACATCATGTGAAATGCCAGACTGGATGAAGCACAAGCTGGAATCAAGATTGCCGGGAGAAATATCAATAACCTCAGATATGCAGATGACACCACTCTTATGGTAGAAAGTGAAAAGAAACTAAAGAGCCTATTGATGAAAGTGAAAGAGCAGAGTGAAAAAGCTGGCTTAAAACTCAAAATTCAGAAAACTAAGATCATGGTATCTGGTCCCATCACTTCATGGCAAATAGCTGGGGAAACAATGGAAATAGTGAGATACTTTATTTTCTTGGGCTCCAAAATCACTGTAGGTGGTGACTACAGCTATGAAATTAAAAGATGCTTGCTCCTTGGAAGAAAATCTATGACCAACCTAGACAGCATATTAAAAAGCAGAGACATTACTTTACTGAAAAAGGTCCCTATAGTCAAAGCTATGGTTTTTCCAGTAGTCCTGATGGATGTGAGATTTGGACCATAAAGAAAGCTGGAGAATGGGTGCTTTTGAACTGTGGTGTTGGAGAAGACTCGTTGAGAGTCCCTTGGATAACCAGGAGATCAAATCAGTTAATCCTAAAGAAAATCAGTCCTGAATATTCATTGGAAGGACTGATGTTGAAGCTGAAGTTCTTATATTTGACAATCTGATGTAAAGAACTAACTCATTGGAAAAGACCTTGATGCTGAAAAAGAATGAAAGTGAGGGGAGAAGGGGGCGATGGAGGATTAGATGGTTGGATGGCATCACCGGCTCAATGGACATGAGTTTGAGCAAGCTTCGGGTGTTGGTGACAGACAGGGAAGCCCAGCATGGTGCAGTCCATGGGGTTGCAAAGAGTCAGACACGACTGAGTGACTAAACTGAATTGATGTAAGACTGAACAATAAGGGTTATGGAGAGTAGGGAAAGGCACAGATTTAGAATTTCTTATTTTCTGATTTAGAGCAACTGCTTACCGAGTGGTAGAAAATGAGAAAATTTTCTCTTCTTAATATAAGGCAGCAAGGTAATTTACATTACAATGTAGTATCTTCTCTATTACAGTGGTAAATTGCAGTCTATTTGAGTGTAGATTTTTCAATAATTCCTCATTTTTACAGAATTTTGTTCTCTGTTATACATGAGTATTTCTATCAAGTTATGAAACCTCATAACCTCATAATTTCAGCAATATGTGAACCATGAACTTCCTGATGTTCAAGCTGGTTTTAGAAAAGGCAGAGGAACCAGAGATCATCTGGTCCAGATGATCAATGATCCAGAGATCATTCCAACATCCGCTGGATCATGGAAAAAGCAAGAGAGTTCCAGAAAAAACATCTATTTTTGCTTTATTGACTATGCCAAAGCCTTTGACTGTGTGGATCACAATCAACTGTGGAAAATTCTGAAAGAGATGGGAATACCAGACCACCTGATCTGCCTCTTAAGAAATTTGTATGCAGGTCAGGAAGCAACAGTGAGAACTGGACATGGAACAACAGACTGGTTCTAAATAGGAAAAGGAGTACGTCAAGGCTGTATATTGTCACCCTGTTTATTTAACTTCTATGCAGAGTACATCATGAGAAATGCTGGACTGGAAGAAACACAAGCTGGAATCAAGATTGCTGGGAAAAATATCAATAACCTCAGATATGCAGATGACACCACACTTATGGTAGAAAGTGAAGAGGAATTAAAAAGCCTCTTGATGAAGGTGAGAGTGGAGAGTGAAAAAATTGGCTTAAAGCTCAACATTAAGAAAACGAAGATCATGGTATCTGGTCCCATCACTTCATGGTAAGTAGATGGGGAAACAGTGTCAGACTTTATTTTTCTGGGCTCCAAAATCACTACAGATGGTGACTGCAGCCATGAAGTTAAAAGACGCTTACTCCTTGGAAGGAAAGTTATGTCCAACCTAGATAGCATATTCTAAAGCAGAGACATTACTTTGCCAACAAAGGTCCATCTAGTCAAGGCTATGGTTTTTCTAGTGGTCATGTATGGATGTGAGAGTTGGACTGTGAAGAAGGCTGAGTACCAAAGAATTGATGCTTTTGAACTGTGGTGTTGGAGAAGACTCCTGAGAGTCCCTTGGACTGCAAGGAGATCCAACCAGTCCATTCTGAAAGAGATCAGCCCTGGGATTTCTTTGGAAGGAATGATGCTAAAGCTGAAACTCTAGTCCTTTGGCCACCTCATGCGAAGAGTTGACTCATTGGAAAAAACTCTGATGCTGGGGGGGGGGGGGATTGGGGGCAAGAGGAGAAGGGGATGACAGAGGATGAGATGGCTGGATGGCATCACTGACTCGATGGACATGAGTCTCAGTGAACTCTGGGAGCTGGTGATGGACAGGGAGGTCTGGCGTGCTGCAATTCATGGGGTCGGAAAGAGTCGGACACGACTGAGTGACTGATCTGATCTGATCTGATGAAACCTCATAATACTATATAACATAGAAATACATCTATAGACACATTATATGTCTATAGAAAATGGTATTTATGTTAAACACAGGAATTCTATTCTAGAAAATTGTACTAGGATATGTTGATATGCTGCTAATAGCTTACAGCCGGACTATACACATCTGTACAGTGAAGGTGTATAGTACAGAGGTTTTGGGAAACTGTCTACAAATTTTTTTCTAACCAGAGTATCTATGCATCATGTTCTGTTATAGCATAGATATTTTAGGTTTTCAGTGATGCAGTAAATTTTAATTTATAAAACTAAAGTTTTAAACAACTTCATGATCATTTAAAATTATTGAAATTGAGGAAGTTGAGAATCCAGTGATAAATAAAATCTTTAAAAATCTTTTGAAATGTATATATTATCTAATAGACTGTAAAAGTATGCAAATTATTTTACTTTTTATGTAAACAGATGTTTGTTCTTTCTTCTGTGCTCTGAATGAAATCTGGATTTAATCACAACTAATAAATGTTCTGAAGTATATAATAGTGGCCTGTAAATATAGGATTTTACAATAGATTCAAAACCTTTTAGTATATATATAAAGTTTTAATATGTGTGGAAAAACAAATAGCTATAATGGATAAGAAATTTATAGAGAAATTATAGACATGTCTAAGAGAAAAATATGCTTATTAGTATTCCCAAGAATATTTGTATTTTATTTATTTTTTTTCTTCATATAGTTTTATTTTTTTTATTTTTTTAAATTTTATTTTATTTTTAAACTTTACAATATTGTATTAGTTTTGCCAAATATTGAAATGAATCCGCCACAGGTATACCTGTGTTCCCCATCCTGAACCCTCCTCCCTATGTTAATATTTGTGTCAGAGTTCACTAGCATCTACTCTGGTTTGCTTCCTATCACTCAGTTCCATTACATTTCCGGGTCTCATTTGCAGTTGGTGGTGGTGAGCAAATAAGTCTTTCCCAATGAAAATTGAGTAGAATAATATGAGCCACTTTCCAGCTTAACACATTTCACCTCTCACATGTACTTTGTACTTTTTCCTGCTAGCTGAGGGAAGATGGCAGGGATGGCTCTACAGGATGCCAACACCATAAAATGAAAGGATCCTTGGTGCCCACAAGTGACATAGAGGAAAACCCTTCTTCTGTTGACTTGAACATGCATTATAGTGTTATGATTTCTCTTTCATTGATTTTGAAATGTTTAGGTCTTTTTGTCATAGCAACTTATCCTATTCTAGCCAGAACAGAGCTATATTGAATCCTTTTTGCTTGTCTAATGTCCAAATATAGTCTATATTCTCAGACTTGGCTCAAAGTCGCTATCTTCTATGCAGACTTCCTATTGCTTTTATCTTGATATAAATGGTATTTTCCTTATCAGATTTCTTATGCTAATCAATTGACTGTTAATTAGAGTGAAACATCTGTCTGTAAGCTTCTTGGCCATCAAAGCAAAAAAGGAAAAATGGAAAGTTAAGTACTCTTACTTCCAGTGGGTAAAAAGCATTATAGGGATGGAAAGAAAGATTTCTCTAATGTTAAATTCTAAAATATATTTTAAACATGGAACTTCATATAGAGAAGACATAAACATAATAGAAAATGACCTCAACAATATGCCTGAAAGAAATGTAATTAATAGATTCAATAATATGATAAGTTATGGCATCTATTGATTGTCATGGTTGGCAGGTCTGCAGGGTGTCAAAGTAATACATAGTAAATAGGTAATTGATATTTTACTGCCTCAAAATGAAGATCAGATTTATTTAACAGCACTGTCTTTAGAAATTCTCCATAAGATATACTACCTGTGTGCCAGATTTTTTTAAAAAATAAGAATTGCACAGCAATCAGTTGTGATTATGATTATATCAAATCTGACCTTAATGGCAGAAAGTTCTGAGTTATTGGTTGATGGTGAATCCATTATATTAGAGAGCAGAAAAGTATATGGTTTGGCTACTATACTTTTGTGGACATAAGGAAATTTAATCTAGACTCTTTACTAATAGAAAACTTTCAAAGACACCTGTTGAAACAGTCAGAATACCATACACATAAACACACAAACACTTACAGATTTCTGGGTCTGTTCCAACTTGGTTAAAGTTAGAGTCACTTGGTGCAATATAATTGTATTATATTCTAATGCAGATGTTATCATTGCAATTCAAGAAATATCTAATTTGAGCAATATAGATTTCTGATGAATATGAATAAAATAATTATTTTGAAGTCCATCCATTAAGATAGATATATTTAAAAATGAACCAACTACATCTTGAAGGACAATTGATGTTATTTTATAATAGATTATGCTAGTCTTATGTCTAATAATATTAACATACTATGTTCTACTGTTGATTGAGGTTGTTGTTGATTTGTGACATATTATTCTTCTATGGTGACTTGTCCATCATTTATTATAGGGAGGTTTCAACAAGGTTATGTAGAAGTGGTAACACATTATTAAAATATTAAGAAATTGCACATAGTCTAATGTTGTGAAACACATTCTCCAGCATAAATTATTTTATATTAAAATTGCTCCAATAGCTTTTAAATCACAATTGTATGTTTATTTGGTTTCTATTTGTCTTTTATTTAGAATTTAAAGTATTTCATGATAAATTTTTGTAATTCTTAGCATAAAAATTACCAAAATAACATTGAGATCAATTCCTAAAAAAGTAAAAAAATATAATTTTGGTTTATCAAATATAGCCTCTAGTAATGTTTTTGTAAATTGAATTTGGAAGTAGACACATAAATTCTCTAATTCTCACATACAAGAAACTCAAAAAATATTTTATAAAACCTAAGTCGTATGAAAAAACCTAAACCTAATCACAGTCTGTCCCAAGGCCTTTCCAAATTTAGTGGTTTCAATATTATCATTAGAACAAATGAAATTAATGTAGCATACCTGTGCTCACAGAAGTATCTACAAGTTCCAAAGCCTACCAGTGCACAAGTAATTGTTTCACCAATAGCTGTACCTACTATTGCTTCTCTGGGTCAGTTGCTAGTAGTTGTTAAATTGTCCTTTTGTTAGTAGTGGCCTCAAGTTAGTTTAAGTTTCCATTCTGGTTTGTGTTTCTGTATCTTTAAAATATTGTATGCTCATAATTAGCATATATTAATTAATAATTCATGAACTCATTTCCCTGAGTAATTCAACAATTAACTCAAATTAAAAAAGCTTCTTATACAAGACAGAGAAACAGGTAGTTGAAAATATATTGAAAGCCTCTATTCCCATCGATGATTCAGGAAGGAGCAAACACTTGCATTTAAAATTGGAATGCATAATACATGATGAGATTTTCATAAATTAAGCATGGGTTTTATTTATTAAAGCATTGGAAAAAAAATTGAATAAATTCCCATAATCCTATCATTTTAATAAGTAATTTCATTTTATACATTTCCTTTGAGTGTGTGTCCATCAGTTCAGTGGCTCAGTCGTGTCCGACTCTGCGACCCCATGAATCACAGCACGCCAGGCTTCCCTGGCCATCACCCACTCCTGGAGTTCACTCAGACTCACGTCCATCGAGTCAGTGATGCCATCCAGCCATCTAATCCTCTGTCATCCCCTTCTCCTCCTGCCCCCAATCCCTCCCAGCATCAGAGTCTTCTCCAATGAGTCAACTCTTCGCATGAGGTGGCCAAAATACTGGAGTTTCGGCTTTAGCATCATTCCTTCCAAAGAAATCCCAGGGCTAATCTCTTTCAGAATGGACTGGTTGGATCTCCTCGCAGTCCAAGGGACTCTCAAGAGTCTTCTCCAATACCACAGTTCAAAAGCATTAGTTCTTCGGTGTTCAGCCTTCTTCACAGTCCAACTCTCACATCCATACATGACCACAGGAAAAACCATAGCCTTGACTAGATGGACCTTTGTTGGGAAAGTAATGTCCCTGCTTTTGAATATGCTATCTAGGTCGGT
The DNA here is from genome assembly GCF_029378745.1 of Bos indicus. NCBI lineage: Eukaryota > Metazoa > Chordata > Mammalia > Artiodactyla > Bovidae > Bos > Bos indicus. The sequence goes on from NC_091774.1 coordinate 2,692,023, forward strand.
CATAACTTTCCTTCCAAGGAGTAAGCGTCTTTTAATTTCATGGCTGCAGTCACCATCTGCAGTGATTTTGGAGCCCAAAAATATAAAGTCTGACACTGTTTCCCTATCTATTTCTCAGGAAGTGATGGGACCGGATGCAATGGGAACACAATTAAATGTATTCAGAATGCTTTCGTATACTATATTGCCATAGTAACCTATCAGTAGAAGAGTTTTGCTTAGATTTCTAAAGATAAACACTATTTTTATATCTCCATCAAGAAATTAAACATATTTGCATATACAAAAATATTGAATGATATTTCCCTTTTTAAAATGTGTTTAAATTTATTATATGATGTCTGTTAATGAAAAAATTTTTCCAGTTCCTTTTTAACACTATGGTCATAGTTTTTGAGCATTCACTAGTTTTGAGGAATGGTCTAGTCCAAACATACCTTTATGGAGTTCACTGATTTTTTCATAGATAATTCACTCAAAATTTTTTAATATTAACAAAAGGCTGGCTACATGAAAAAGATTCACAAAGTTTAGTAAGGGGAAAAAGTAATGTGAATTTTAAATTATGCACAAAAATAAGATGAGTTGAAGTACTGAAATAATGTTTTTGTTGAGAAGCAAATATGAATTGATGTTGAAATCTTCTTGTATGTAGCAGAATTTTGTATTATTTATCCCTTTTCCATTTCTGTGGTATTTTCTTATTCTGAATAAGATAGAAATTTACTGAATTATATGGCTGACATAGCATAATAAGGAATGTGCCTATAGACCTTTTTAGTTCCCTTGAGTTTATTTTTGCTGTCTAAAGATTTTATTTTTATACCTAGATATTCTAGACATAAATCTCTTGGACAGTTTAACATAAATTAGATACACCAAATCTTTACCCTAGGGGAAAAAGCCACCCTATTTTCCAATGTCCTATGACTACATGTTGACCATGAAAATGCACAAAAACGTGTGTTCATATATGAGATTGATAAGAGTAAATTAAAGCCATTTTTTCTAATTATTCTTAATAACAATTATTTTCATGTATATAATGACATAACCTATAACATCCATATATTTTAAAGCTGAATCTTCTAAAAAAATGCTGTGATAAAAGGTAAGGGAAAGAAACACAGACATTTATTTCCAGACAAATTACCTTCACAATATTTTACATTTAATTCTCACAGGCTTTCAAAATAAGTGTTGTGGTATTCCCATATTAAGATGGTGAAACCATAGTTTAGAGAGGCTTTTAACTTGTCCACTAGTATAGTTTAGTTAATTGCTGAACCAGAATAAAATTGAGCCTTAAGTCAGGCTTATCTGGTTCTAAACGCTTAAGGACAGATACCACATCTTAAAACAATTATATCAATAAAATTGCTTATACTGTCTGGGACATGGACCATGCTTAATCAATGTTGATTTCACTAAACAGCCTGTTTTCCTATATCATTATCCCTGACATTTCTTCCTAAAGTTCCTTTAAAAAAAAGAAAAAAGTCACTCTCACAGAAATAGTGTTCTGAGTCAAGAGTATTTTATTTTCAGAGTGGCTTCTACTTTGTTCATTTTCAGGTTTTTCCCCCAAAGGAAGTATATGGATGGAATCCATAGAAATCAAATTCTGTATAATGAGCAAAAGTCTGGACAATGTAAAATACAAATATGCTTTAACTCATGAAGGAATAATTTTTCTCTTCTTCATAAATTTAGTTTTAGAATGTTGCTTTGAACTAAATTAAGTGAATAAATTTGCATTGCACAGGTCAAAAATGTATTGTGTATATGTTAACAATAATCTGTCTTCTTTAACAATGATCCACTGCTGGGAGCGAGCTCTGCCCGTGGCAAAGGTCATGAAGAAGGAGGCTTGGCATACGCAAAGGCGGGATCGAGCCTCAGGAGTTCCCCTGGAAATTCTCGAGCATCTACCCCCCAAACCAGAGTCTGCCTACTTTCTGCTTTGTGCTCTCACCTACACCTCTGACTTTACGGGGGGCTGTCCCCCACTACCTCTCTCTGAAAAAAGAGTTAGCTTACAGCTCCAGTTAATAATTCCTGGGTGTGACAGTGTTTCAACCTACAAACTCCTTTGGAAGTCCTCTAGCCTGCCTGAATAGGTTTTTCCGGCCACATGTGATTGCTCAGAGCCTCCCAACTGTGAGAGGCATGAGATGTTCTAAATTGTCTAAATACAGATTCCTTTGAGCAGTTAAAAGATTGATTAGAAATTGTATTGGTGAAGGGATTTTCACTTGTTGGGCCAATGTTTGCTGCTAAGTTTCCATATCCCTTACCTGCTGTGTCCCTGGCAGTGTATTGATTAATATAATTGGTGTAAGTAGTAGCTTTAATGTTTGTAACCTGGGACCCTTGAGTTAATTCTTTTTCTTGTTATAGCCCACCACACCTTTGCTCTGTAGGAATGCAACTTTATCTAATGCTTTTGGAGGGTGGCTCCTGACCAATCACCTTTAAAGAAAAATAAGTTTTCTGAAGAAAGGGTCTTAAAATGTTAACAGGCCTCCGGGCCAGAAGATGATGCAAATCACCTAAGCTTTTGCATATGATAAGTTTGCAGGTAGAAAGCCTGGCTTGCTGCATGACTCTACCCCTTCCCCCATTATCCTCTATGCATAACTTAAGGTATAAAAACTACTTTGGAAAATAAAGTGCGGGCCTTGTTCACCGAAACTTGGTCTCCCCATGTCATTCTTTCTCTCACCTTCTGGCTGAATTATTCAGCCTCTTTTCTCCACTGAATTTCCTCACTGAGCTATCTTTATTTCAGCCTCTTTTCTTCACTGAATTTTCCTACTGAGCTATCCTTATTCTATTACTCTTTATATTACCTTAATTAACATTTAATTAAGCAGTTGTTTCCTGATCCTCGCCAATGCTGTCCCCGTTTCGAATTCCCCGGATCCACCGAGTCTGGACCCTGGCAATCCACTATATTGATATGTACGATCTTCAAATAAATAGATTAACTAGTGTGGGCTTAATAATATGACTGATAAATGGAATACTGTAAGTCCTACACATACAAACCTTCAAGTTGTGAACTTTCAAAGATGTGAACATGTGTCCACATGCCCAATCACATAAATTAGTTCACATATCTGGTGTTTGTTGTCACATGCAGGCATCCTCTACAAGTGGTTGTGCTTTTGTGTACTTTACTATACAGCACTATATAGAATATGTAGTAAAGTATCTTTATTTCAAGCCCAGAATGTCTGGAAGCAAGGACAAAAGTAGCAGTGAGATAGCTGGTACTGCTAAGACATGCCAAACAGTAATGATTGAAAAAAAGAGTGAAAACGATTGAATGAAGCAATGTTAAAAGATGGTAGATGTTGCTTGTTCTTATAACATGAATTTTTCAGCCATTGGCACAATTCAGAAGAACAAGGACAAGATCATGGCATGTGTAAAGTCTGCTTTGCTGATGATGTTGACAATAATATTGAAGAAGCATGGAAAGTGGTGGAGGAGAGGAAGAAACTTCTCAGCGTGTGGATGAAGGATCAGCATCAAGCATTCAGTCCCGCTCAGCTTACTGCTGATTCGAGAGAAAGTCTAAAGCCTTTATAAAGACATGAAGAAGAAACATGGCAAAGGATTAGAGGGCACATCTTTTAATATCAAATATAGCTGGTTTCATTGGTTTAAGACTTGAGCCAACCTTCACAACCTGAAAGTAAATGGTGAGGCAGTGAGTGCAGATATGATAGCTGTCCAGGAATTTCCTGAAACTCTTTGAGAAACTATTGGTGAAGGCACATATTTATTCAAGCAGGTTTTTAATGTCGGTAAGACAGAACTGTACTGGAAAAGAATGCCAGACTAAAGTTACATCAGTAATGAGGAAAAGTTGATGCCAGGCTGTAAAGCAGCAAAGGATCAGAAACTCTACTGTTTGGTGGCAATACTTCTGGTCATATAAAGCTAAAGCCTCTCTTAGTTTATCATCCAGAGAACCCAAGAGCCCTTAAACATATAGCCAGGAGCTCTCTTCCTATTGAGGAGATGATAACCCCAAAGCCTCGGTTACACAGGCTGTAATCCAGGACTGGTTTTTTTATACCACTTTATCCTGGAGATAGGGAAATATTGCTTAGAGAAGAACATCCCATCCAACATTTTTCTGCTGCTCAACAATGCTCCAGGCCACTTCCCATAATTGATGACTTTCATCCCAACATCAAAGTAGTGCATCTACCACTGAATACTCATTCAATCTATCAGCCAGGGAGTTATAGTGACTTTCAAGAAATATTATTTATGTCACACTTTTTGTCAAAGAGTAAAGATAAGTGATAAATCAGTAACAACCTTGCAACATTTTGGAAAAACTATAACATCTACAAGGCCATAAAAGGCATTGGCTTCGATTGGTGTGAGATTATGGCTGTCACCATGAGTGGAGTTTGGAAGAAACTTTGCCTGCAGTTCACTCACAATTTTCATGAATTTGAGAAGGTGGATGAGTGGTTCAAAGATTTCTTCTGCAACTTAATCACCCTCAGAAAGAAGCTGGAGCTAGACCTGCAAAAGGAAAACCACTGAACTCCTTAATGTGCAACACAAGGAGCTTACTAATGAAGACCTGATGGATTTGGAGGCCCAGAGAAAGGATGAAGACAGACAAGAGGAAGAAGTAACTGAAGAGCTGAAGAGATTCATAATACAAGGAATGGCAAAGGGATTTTTCTTTGAGGAGGTACTATTAGTTTTTGAGACAAGGACCTAAATGTGGACTGGTACATGAAGGTTGCAGCAGCTGTTCAGCAGGCATTTCAGTGCTACCATGTCATTCATGATTAGGAAAAAAAAAAAAACAGTTACTACTCAGACACCACTGGATTGTTTTTTTCAAGAGGGTAGATAGAATTGAATACAGTGAGGAACCAGAACCTATGTCATAAACTCAAGTGTGAGTGAAATTGAAGCTTGTTCTCTGTCTTCTATTGCTAACATTCCTTCAGCTCTATCATTTCCCAACTCCTGTCTCTCCTCCATTCAGTAACTCTTCTTGCCTGCATGCTCGATGCCAGCCCCTCTATGCCAGTTGTTGGGCTATTCTATCGTAATGCTGTGTGCTATGCTTTTCAAGGCGCTGTACTATGATATTAGATATGTTTTCTTTAGTCTTTGTGTTTGTGATGCATTATTTGTGTGAAAAGTATTATAAATCTACTATAGTGCACATAGTGCTAGTTGGATACCTAGTCTAACTTTGTTGGATTCACAGCTGTGCTCTCAGAATGGAATTCATTCATATGTAGGGGACTTACTGTATTGCCTCAGTTCAGTTCAGTTGCTCAGTCGTGTCCGACTCTTTGTGACCCCATGAATCCCAGCATGCCAGGCATCCCTGTCTATCACCAACCCCTGGAGTCACTCAAACTCACGTCCATCGAGTCAGTGATGCCATCCAACCATGTCATCCACTGTCTCATTCTCCTGCTGCCCCCAATCCCTCCCAGCATCAGTCTTTTCCAGTAAGTCAACTTTTTGCATGAGGTGGCCAAGGTACTGGAGTTTCAGCTTCAGCATCATTCCTTCCAAAGAACACCCAGGACTGATCTCCTTTAGAATGGACTAGTTGGATCTCCTTGCAGTCAAAGGGACTCTCAAGAGTCTTCTCCAACACCACAGTTCAAAAGCATCAATTCTTCAGCTGCTGTATCATAAACAAAGGGTGTCAGTCACCAGTGATCACAGCCTTCCAATGTGAGATGGTGAGTCCCAGGGAAACTCAGGATGTGAAAAAAAAGGATACTGGCCACAGATAGCTGAGAATCGTATCATAAGAATGATTTCAGTGAGCACAGACTCTTACATCGTCCCATTCCTAGAAAAGCCCTGAAGTCTTTAACTTGGGATATCTAGTTTTCTTTAATTAATTAATCTTTTGACATTTTGACCTGCCAAAATGACCTGCAAAACTTCAATATAACTTGGCTACCCTCTCATCTCCTTGAAGTACTGCTCTCAGGGTTACTTGAGATGCTGCCTCTTATGCTTGAAGTCCTAAAATTTCCTTTTAGGTTGTGAATATTTTTTAAGTGAACAGTAGTATATATTTGTGTATTGTATACCCTAATTAAATTTTGTTTCCCAACAAAATATTGTTTCCCAAAATTACTAAGTGAATTCTTTTTTCTCTACCCCTTTTCAGTTCAGTTCAGTCAGTCGTGTCCGACTCTTTGCGACCCCATGAATCACAGCATGCCAGGCTTCCCTGTCCATCACCAATTCCCGGAGTTCACTCAGACTCACGTCCATCGAGTCAGTGATGCCATCCAGCGATCTCATCCTTTGTCATCTCCTTCTCCTATTGCCCCCAATCCCCCCCAGCATCAGAGTCTTTTCCAATGTGTCAGCTCTTCTCATGAGGTGGCCAAAGGACTGGAGTTTCAGCTTTAGCATCATTCCTTCCAAAGAAATCCCAGGGCTGATCTCCTTCAGATGGACTGGTTGGATCTCCTTGCAGTCCAAGGGACTCTCAAGAGTCTTCTCCAACACCACAGTTCAAAAGCATCAATTCTTTGGTGCTCAGCCTTCTTCACATTCCAACTCTCACATCCATACATGACCACAGGAAAAACCACAGCCTTGACTAGACGGACCTTTGTTGGCAAAGTAATGATTCTGCCTTTGAATACGCTATCTAGGTTGGACATAACTTTCCTTCCAAGGAGTAAGCCTCTTTTAATTTCATGGCTGCAGTCACCATCTTCAGTGATTTTGGAGCCCAAAAAAATTAAGTCTGACACTGTTTCCACTGTTTCTCCATCTATTTCCCATGAAGTGATGGGACCGGATGCTATAATCTTCATTTCCTGAATGTTGAGCTTTAAGCCAACCTTTTCACTCTCCACTTTCACTTTCATCAAGAGGCTTTTTAGTTCCTCTTCACTTTCTGCCATAAGGGTGGTGTCATCTGCATATCTGAGGTTATTGATATTTCTCCCGGCAATTTTGATTCCAGCTTGTGTTTCACCAGTCCAGCGTTTCTCATGATGTACTCTGCATATAAGTTAAATAAGCAGGATGACAATATACAGCCTTGACGGACTCCTTTTCCTATTTGGAACAGTTTGTTGTTCCATGTCCAGTTCTAACTGTTGCTTCCTGACCTGCATACAGATTTCTCAAGAGGCAGGTCAGGTGGTCTGGTATTCCCACCTCTTTCAGAATTTCCCACAGTTTCTTGTGATCCACACAGTCAAAGACTTTGGCATAGTCAATAAGTCAAATCCCTTATGATTATACAGTGAAGTGAGAAATAGGTTTAAGGGCCTAGATCTGATAGACAGAGTGCATGATGAACTATGGAATGAGGTTGGTGACATTGTACAGGAGACAGGGATCAAGACCATCCCCATGGAAAAGAAATGCAAAAAAGCAAAATGGCTGTCTGGGGAGGCCTTCCAAATAGCTGTGAAAAGAAGAGAAGCAAAAAGCAAAGGAGAAAAGGAGAGATATAAGCATCTGAATGCAGAATTCCAAAGAATAGCAAGAAGAGATAAGAAAGGCTTCCTCAGTGATCAATACAAAGAAATAGAGGATATTTGACAAAACTAATACAATTATGTAAAGTTTAAAAATAAAATAAAATTAAAAAAAGAAATAGAGGAAAACAACAGAATGGGAAAGACTAGAGATCTGTTCAAGAAAATTAGAGATACCAAGGGAACATTTCATGCAAAGATGGGCTCGATAAAGGACAGAGATGGTATGGACCTAAAAGAAGCAGAAGATATCAAGAAGAGGTGGCAAGAATACACAGAAGAACTGTACAAAAAAGATCTTCACGCCCCAGATAATCATGATGGTGTGATCACTGACCTAGAGCCAGACATCCTGGTATGTGAAATCAAGTGGGCCCTAGAAAGCATCACTACAAACAAAGCTAGTGGAGGTGATGGAATTCCAGTTGAGCTATTTCAAATCCTGAAAGATGATGCTGTGAAAGTGCTGCACTCAATATGCCAGCAAATTTGGAAAACTCAGCAGTGGCCACAGGACTGGAAAAGGTCAGTTTTCATTCTGATCCCAAAGAAAGGCAATGCCAAAGAATGCTCAAACTACCACTCATCTCACATGCTAGTAAAGTAATGTTCAAAATTCTCCAAGCCAGGCTTCAGCAATATATGAACTGTGAACTTCCTGATGTTCAAGCTGGTTTTAGGTTTAGTGTGGTTATATCATTTATTTGTAATATATTAATAGCTAGGTATTTTGTTCTATTGCTATTCTTGTATTTCAGTTTGGGCTCCCTCTACATCTCGTTTTATTATATATTTTTGTTGTAGGGTACATCCTAAAAGACAGTGCTACACAGAAAATTATACTTAAAGGTTCCTTTCACATTCTTTCATTTCCATTCCTATCCACTTAATACTGAGGACCAATTTCATGAGTTTTGGCTTTATCTTTCTGATATTTCTTTTCAAGAGAATAGTGGATAAATATGTTTTCTATCATTGCCCCTTTTCTTTATGCAAAGGATACAATAATACAGATATTCTTTCACATGTCCCTTTTCCATAATTGTACAAATGACTTTTTTATTTAAAATACAAAGTATATTATTAATATCAATAAGTATGGAGAATTACATTAGTAAATCATTATATATTGTCAACTGAAACTCATAATTGATGTTTATAGAAAATTTCTTAAATATCAGACAGCCTTTTCTTCAGTCACTTTCAACTGACTTCTCTGAAATTATTGGTGAGAAACATTGTCTCAAACATCCTGTCATAGTTCATTAATAATTAGAACATATCATCTCTGATTCCACCAATTCCAATGACTTCCAGGATCTTTTTCTTCTTTACCACCCAATAAAGAAATTCTTGTAATCTTAGTTGGATCAATAATTCCTTTCTACATCATATTCACAAAATCTCCAAGCATAGCATCACAACCAACTACTGAGAAACTTAGCATGATTTTATCAATTATCAATAACCTTCCTGCATCTACATTTTTAAAACAATGATCACAACAAGATTTTGAGTGTTCTTTTAGTAATTTCTATATCATTAAATAAATTTTCATTTGAAAATTTATTGACTCTAAGGCTGAAAGGTATTAAAGCTGAATACAACTCCCTCCCAGAATGATGCTTTCTTTAATAGCAACTCCTGGAACTCGAAGAGAATCTGTAAATTTCTTTTCATTCACTTCTACATAGTTTGTTTCATTAACCTGAAGCACAGCTATTCTACTGAAAGTTTTATGAGTACACTCAGTTTTTCCTTTTCATATTCTCTGGTTATGATATCTAACTGCTCATTGATTTCTTAAACATGCTTTTAAATTTGAAACTGTCAACCTTTTCCTTTTAGGAGCAGAGCTTCATCTTTGGTCACCATGACCTCTCCAACTTTGTGTACGTCATGAGTGAGAACAACATCAGCATCAAGATTCAACATCAAACTCTCTTTTCCAAGCACTGAACCCACAAATAATGATGGGTGACTGCTTTTTCTCACTAGTTTCCTCTTCTTTGTGACCTTATGAACTGTCACCTGCCAGATTCCTCTGTCCATGGGATTGTCCAGGTAAGAATACTGGAGCGGATCGCCATTTCCTCCTCCAGGGATCTTCCCAATGCAGGGATCGAACCTGCACCTCCTGCACTGACAGGTGGATTCTTTACCACTAAGCCACTTAGGAAGCCCACCAGCAGTGAAAAGCATGTCCTTAAGCGGATTTTTCATATTATCAACAACATATGGAACTTTGCTACAATATGAAAACAAACTTTTAGCCTATTCAAAATGAATTTATTTAGAGCTTCTCCATTAATATCGTCAGCAATCATTATCAAAGACAACAATGAACATTGGCAATTTCAAAGGCAGCAATAACGAACTAGACACTCTCTTTTCACTAAATAGAATACAGGCATTCTGAAATTCACATTTCTGATCTTTTGGTGCATAAAAATATGAAGAAATAAACTTCCACTTAAAATTTAATAATTAATAATCATCATTCAGGATTTATCCATTATTTTATATAGCCCAACTCTTTGGTGAAATCTTAGCAATCAGCAATTTCTTCAAGGGTTAATACAGTTTTAGACTGCATATTAAGTTTATCAATTACAGTATCTATAGCTAAGATTACACCTTTTATGATTTCCACTGGATTAACACCTTTGCTAATCTTCTCTAAGCTATCTTTGGGCTTCTCTGGTGGTTCAGATGGTAAAGAATCTGCCTGCAATGTAAGAGACTCAGGTTTGATCTCTGGGTTAGGAAGACACCCTAAACAAGAAAATGGCTACCCACTCAAGTATTCTTGCTTGGAGAATTCCATGGACAGAAGAGCCTGGTGGGTTAGAGTCCATAAAGTCACAAAGAGTTGGACATGACTGAGCGACCAGCACAGTCACTTGACTTTCAATGTTCTCTAAGCTGTCTTTGATAATAGAGTATAACAGTATTGCAGCAGCAGTGGTGGGTTTGCAATCTTTTCATTTGTATTATTGGCAACATTTTTAAACAAGTATAGTCCAATATTTTTATGTTTATTCAGTATTGCAATTGACTTTGCAGTAGCCACACCATCTTTTGTTATTTTTGGACTTTTCAAACATTGTTCTTTCCTTTAGCCACTTGGTAATGACTCTAGCATCAACTAAAAGGTCTAAAACATCTTGAAGCATTAGTGTCTTCACCAAAGACACTGTCTTCATCTTTGGCATAAGCCTGAGTAAGATGAGGATGCAGTGCTCTGATACTGGCCTAATCTGGTGAAAGACTGCAGGTCATCAAAGACTTTATGTAAGGAGTAGTGAGGCATGTGCTGGTGAAGTGAGAGACAACCTGCATGACACACACAGCAAAGAACCCACGTACTCTCTCTCAATTGTTCTCTCTGCACTTTGGCATAGTCTGTGCAGCAGCTTCCATTCCCTTTCTGTCTTGCCATGTGTGACAATATGTGTGCAACAAGATTAAAAAGGAAAAACTTAACAATATAGCTTGGAACTTACTCCATTTTATCTTGTAAAGATCTTCTTTATTCCCTTTTTAAATTTATTTTTTAATTGGAGAATTATTGATTTACAATGTTGTGTTGGTTTCTGCCAGACAGCAATGCAAATCAGTCATAATTATATGTATATTACCTCCTTCTTGAGGCTCTCTCCCCTCCCCTCATCCCACCCCTCTAGGTCATCACAGAATTCCCTGTGTTATATAGCAACTTCTTACCAGCTATCTAATTTAAAACATGGTAGTGTACTGTTTTTGGAAGTACCATACTTTATTCAGGCACTATGCTGGGTAAGATCACCTAGGTAATTTCCAGTATTTTGTAATTCAAACAGTACTGCAAAGAAGAACCTTATGCATATGTATTGCTGGAGGTGTATCTTCAAGGTAGGTAGATTCTTAAAAGTGGGATGACCGGATCAAAAGATCAAAAGATAAGTGTGTGTGTATATATATACACACACACAGAGTTTTGTTACATATTGTTAAATTCTCCACAAGAAGGGTCCTACCAGTTTGCATTCTCACTGACAATATGTGAGTCCCTGTTTACCACCAAGAGGATATATTGTTACATTATAAAATTTTGCCAAACAAATGAAGTTTTAAAATAATATATTTAAGGGTGATTTTTATCTTTTTTTGTTGTTGTTGTTCTGTGTGTAAATTTCTTCTTGGGTCTTTTTCTTATTTTGTTGTTGGACTATTGATCCTTTTTTTTTTTTTTTTTTTAGTTTTAAGAGGCCTATGTGTATTAGGATAAAAGATCACAACTCCCTTTGTATAATTCAGTGATACTACGAGCCATGCCATGCAGGGCCACCCAATAAGGGTGTGTCATAATGAAGAGTTCTGGCAAAAAAAATGGTCCATTGGATGAGGAAATGGCAACCCACTCTAGTATTCTTGCCATGAGAACCCCATAAACAGTATGAAAAGGCAAAAAGATATGAGACTATAAGATGAGCCCCTCAGGTTGGAAGGTGTCCAATAGGCTATTGGAGAAGAGCAGACGGCAGTTACTAACAACTCCACAAACAATAAAGCAGCTGGACCAAAGTGGAGATGATGCTGAGTTGTATCTGATGACAGATGTGGATGCTTTTGGTAGTGAATAAAGTTCAGTGCTGTAAGGAACAAGGAATCTGGCACATTAAGTCCATCAATCAAGTTAAATTGGACATCGTCAAGCAGGAGATGACAAGACTGAACATTAACATCTTAAGAATCAGTGAATTAAAATGGATAGAAAAGGGTGAATTTAATTAAGATGACCATGATATCTACTACTATGGGCAAGAATCCCTTAGAAGAAATGGAGTAGGCCCTATACTAAGCAACAGTCCAAAATGCAGTACTTGGGTGCCACCTCAAAAGCAACAGAATGATCTCAGTTCTTTTCCAAGGCAAACCACTTAACATCACAGTAATCAAAGTCTATGCTCCAAGCACTGATGTTGAAGAAGCTGAAATTGACAGGTTCTATGAGGACCTAGTTACCTTCTAGAACTAATATCGAAAAAAATGGCCTTTTCAGCATGTGTCTGTGCTCAGTTGCTTGGTTGTGTCTGACTCTTTGTGATCTCATAGACTGTAGCCTGCCAGGCTCCTCTCTACATGAAAGTTTCTTGCTAAGAATAGTGGAGTGGGTTGCCATTTCCTACTCCAGGGGATCTCCCTGACCTAAGGATAAAACCTTCATCTCTTGCATTTTTTTGGCATTAGCAGGCAGATTCTTTATCACTATGCCACTTGGAAAGCTGTTTTCATCATAGGGGATTAGAATGCAGAAGTAGGAAGTCAAGAGATACCTGGAGTAACAGGCAAGGTTGGCCTTGGAGTACAAAATGAAGCAGGGGAAAAGCTAACAGTTTTGTCAAGAGAACGTGCTGATCATAGCAAACAGCAATTAATAGCAACACATGAGACTACATGTGGACATCGCCAGATGGTCAACACTGAAATCAGATTGATTATATTCTTTGCAACCAAGACTGAGAAGCTCTATAGAGTCAGCAAAAACAAGACCAGGAGTTGACCATGGCTCAGATCATGAGCTCCTTATTGGAAAATTCTGATTTAAATTGAAGAAAATAGGGAAAGACCACAAGGCCATCAGGTGTGACCTAAATCATATCCCTTATACATTGGAGGTGACAAATAGATTCAAGAGATTAGATCTGGTAGACAGATTACTTGAAGAACTATGAACAGAGGTTCATAGCATTGTACAGGAAGCAGTGACCAAAATCACCCCCAAGAAATAGAAAAGAAAGAAGGCAAAGTGATTGTCTGAAGAGGCTTTACAAATAGCCAAGGAAAGAAGAGAAGAAAAAAGCAAAGGAGAATGGGAAAGACATGCCAAAATGAGGGTTTCCCTGGTGGCTCAGATGGTAAAGGATCTGCCTGAAATACAGGACACCCAGGATAGATCCCTGGGTTTGTAAGATCCTCTAGAGAAGGGAAGGGCAACCCACTGCAGCATTTTTGCCTGGAGAATTCCATGGATAGAGTAGCTGGGTGGGTTACAGTCCAAGGGTCATAAAGAGTCAAACCCAACTGAGCGACTTACATACACACACATACCCAACTGAATGCAGAATTCCAGAGAACAGCGAGGAGATATAGAAAGGCCTTCTTAAATAAACAATGCAAAGAAATAGAGGAAAACAACAGAATAGGAAAGACTAGAGATCGCTCCAGAAAAAACTGGCCACGTCAAGGAAACATTTCATGCAACAATGGGCATGATGAAGAACAGAAAATTTAAGGACCCAGCAGAAGCAGAAGAGATTAAGAAGTGGCAAGAATACACAGAAGAACAATACAAAGCAGATCTTAATGACCTGGATAACCACGATGGTGTGGTCACTCACCTAGAGCCAGATATCCTGGAGTGTGAAGTCAATATGCAGAATCCATGTGTGCATGCTCCATCACTTCAGTCATGTCTTATTCGTTGTGACTCCATGGTATGTAGCCCACCAGGCTCCTCTGTCCATGGGATTCTCTAGGCAAGAACACTGGAGTGGGTTGCCATGCCCTCCTCCAGGGGATCTTCCTGACCCAGGGACTGAATCCATGTCTCTTGCATCTTATGCATCATGGGCAGATTCTTTACACACTGAGTCACTAGGGAAGTCCTGTGTGCAGAGTACATCATTTGAAATCTCAGATTGGATGAATCACGATATGGAATCCAGATTTCTGGGAGAAATATGAACACCTCAGATATGCAGATGATAGCACTCTTCAGAAACTGAAGAAAAACTAAAGATCCTTTTGATGGGACTGAAAGAGGAAAGTGAAAAACTTGGCTTGAAATTCAACATTAAAAAAAAAAAAAAGATTATGGCACAACCATTTTGATAAAGGGGGAAAAAATGAAAACACTGACATATTTTATTTTTGTTTCCAAAATCACTGAGAACAGTGATCACAGTATTGAAATTCAAAGATGCTTGCTCTTTGGAAGGAAAGCTATGACAAATTTAGACAGCACATTATAAAGCAGAGACATCAATTTGCCAACAAAAATTGGTGTAATACAAGCTGTGTTTTTTCCAGTATTCATGTACAATGTGAGAGTTGGACTATAAAGAAAGCTAAACACTGAAGAATTGATGCTTTTGAAGTGTGGTGCTGGAGAAAATACTTGAGAGTCCTTTGGGCTGGAAGGAGATCAAACCTATCAATCCTAAGAGAAATCAATCCTGAATATTCATTGTAAGAGTGGATGCCGTAGGTGAAACTCCAATCCTTTGGGGACCTGAAGTGAAGAGCCAGCTCATTGGAAAAAACCCTAATGCTGGGAAAGATTGAAGGCAAAAAAAGAAATGGACAGCAGAAGAGGAAATGATTAGATAGCATCACCGACTCAGTGGACATGAATTTGAGCAAATCTTGAAAGATAAAGGAGAACAGAGGAGCCTGGTGGGCTGAAATCCATGGGGTACAAAGAGTTGTGTAGAATTTAGCAAGTGAACAAGAACAGTGTATCAATAGTATTGCTCTCTGTTACACATTACAATAATTTTCTCTTAGTTCATCAATTATATGTGATACTTCATGTTATTATCTTAGCTTTTTTTAAATTTAACTTTCACTTTCATGTGGTCAAATTTATCAGTGTTTTTTCTTTCATTTTTCTACAGTTTGAGAAATAAAATGTATTTCCTTATTATGATGATAAACAGAAACACATCCCAGTGTTCTTCTAGTTCTTGTGTTATTTTCATTTTTATATTTATATTCCTGATCTATTTGGAATTTATTCTGGTATATCATTTGTGATATTTATCAAACATTATTTTTTCCAAATAATCTCCTAGTTGGTCAGCAATCATTAATTTGAGTCATTGTTGCTCCAAATATATTACCTTTATCATATAATAAATTTCTTTATGTACTTGGATCTATTTCTGGGTTTTCCATTCTGTTCCTCTGTTCTCTTAACAGAAAGTTTGAAGTAAATCTTTATAGCATTCTATCTGGAATAGCTAATATCTTCTCATACATTTTCCTTTTCAGTGTTTTCCTGCCTCATCTTGTATGTTTGCTTTTCCATACAAACTTCATTATTTACTTGTTTTATAACATAAAATTGCTAAGTCGCTTCAGTCGTGTCTGACTCTGTGCGACCCCATAGATGGCAGGCCATGAGACTCCCTCGTCCCTGGGATTCTCCAGGCAAGAATACTGGAGTAGGTTGCCATTTCCTTCTCCAATGCATGAAAGTGAAAAGTGAAAGTGAAGTCGCTCAGTCGTGTCTGACTCTTAGTGACCCCATGGACTGTAGCCCACCACGCTCCTCCATCCATGGAATTTTCCAGGCAAGAGTACTGGAGTGGAGTGCCATTGCCTTCTCCAATACCATAAAATAGTCTGCTAATATTTTGATTAAGATTGAGTTATGTTTATAAGTTTATTAAGGGAAAAACTGACATCTTTATAGTTGAATAGTCTCACACTAGAAGATGAAAGGTCTTTCTACTTATTCAAGTCTAATTTTGCATCTCTCAGGTATGGTTTAAAGTTTCTCATATAAAGATAATACATATTTATTTTTCAGTTTATTTGAAATATTTAATCTTGTTTGCTGCAGTTGTTATAGGTTTTTTTTGTTTTTGTTTTTTTTACCCATCCATATCTTTCTTAGGCTACTTAAGAAACTCCCAGCAATCATTCATATCTTCCTTCAATTGTTTCTCTACATTGGATCCAGGGTGATCTTTTTAAAAGTGTAAATTTGTTCTTTTTTTTTTTTTTCTGAAGTCCTTCAAAAACTTCTACATAAAATGAAGACCAAGTTCCTATGTAGGCCTAACAAGTCTTCTACCTTCTGGCCTATATAGCCACATTATCCATTTTTCTTTATATAAGGGTTTTGCCCCTACTTCCTCAACCCTGAAATGTTCCTGTGCACTTAACCACTACTTCCTCACCTAGTCACCTTAGTCATTTTTCACTACTCAGATCTGTCACTATCTTGAGGATGTCTTTCTTAATCTCTGAATTCAGTGTACATTTTACAAGGTTTCATAGAATCTATACCTTTCATTAGCATTCCCTGAAATTGGAATTTAATAGTTAACTAGGTTATAAATTGATTAATAAAATCTTATGGGGAAAGAATTTTTTTCTTTGGTGGCTGCCACAGACTATTCTGTAGTACAGACTCTTATTGAATGAAGATAGTAAACCTATCCTTTTAAGCAAACATACTTTAAATTGTATTGAAAAGTATTTACTATATTTATAGAGCTGGAAATATCTATGAGCCTTTGAAATAAATTAGATAAAGAAGATACACTTATAATTCTAAAATATCAAAGTTCTAGATCCTCTTCTTTACTCTTATGTGTATACTTGCAAAATAAATTAAATACTGTTATTCTTATTTTTTTACAGAAAAGTATTGTTAGCACTTGAATGTACTATGACTATAAAATGTTAAATGAAGTAGATTAATCTTTTAAAAATTCACATGAAACTACTCATTCTTTACATATCCCATTAGACTTTGGAATCTAAAGCAGAAAAGGCAGAAGGTAATAGGTTTGAGAATTTGGCAAATTAAAAACAAAACTATAGTCTTAATTTCTTTTTATGTTTTTAAGTGCATTGAGGAGTGAATTTATTTTTTAAGAAATGTAAAATATTAAAGAGGAAACATTTTAAAATAATTTATTGCTTTATCTCCATTATGCAGTAAGTACTGTATTTCTATTTACCAATATATTTTTTTTTTTGTATACATAGGTTTAATAGAGTCTTAGTAAGAGTAGGAGAAGGTAATGGCACCCCACTCCAGTACTCTTGCCTGGAAAAATCCCATGGATGGAGGAGCCTGGTGGGCTGCAGTCCATGGGGTGGCGAAGAGTGGGACTCGACTGAGTGTCTTCACTTTCACTTTCATGCATTGGAGAAGGAAATGGCAACCCATTCCAGTGTTCTTGCCTGGAGAATCCCAGGGATTGGGGAGCCTGGTGGGCTGCAGTCCATGGGGTCACATAGAGGCGGACACGACTGAAGCAACTTAGCAGCAGCAGCAGAAAGAGTATACTTAAAAATGTGTGTGTGTGTGTGTGTGTGTGTGTGTGTTTTTTTGAAGTCATCTACAGTTTGGATCAAGTTTGTGGAATAGGAGGACCTAGGATTCACTTTGGAGAAGGCAATGGCACCCCACTCCAGTACTTTTGCCTGGAAAATCCCATGGATGGAGGAGCCTGGTAGGCTGCAGTCCATGGGGTTGCGAAGAGTTGGACACGACTGAGCAACTTCACTTTCACTTTTCACTTTCATGCATTGGAGAAGGAAATGGCAATCCACTCCAGTGTTCTTGCCTGGAGAATCCCAGGGACAAAGGAGCCTGGTGGGCTGCCGTCTATGGGGTTGCATAGAGTCGGACACGACTGAAGTGACTTAGGAGGATTCACTTCTCCCCACAGGTACATCAAGAATATATTGACATGTAGAACAATTTTCACAGAGCAGCTCATGGACACTAGGAGAGGACTTCAGGCACCTAAAAGGACAAGAAAAGTCCCTAACCTGCATAGGTTAGATGAAACAGAAAAGGAAG
Organism: Bos indicus; assembly: GCF_029378745.1. Taxonomy (NCBI): domain Eukaryota; kingdom Metazoa; phylum Chordata; class Mammalia; order Artiodactyla; family Bovidae; genus Bos; species Bos indicus. The sequence continues at coordinate 2,710,137 of NC_091774.1, forward strand.
AAAAAGAAAAGAGGAAATGGGATGGGACCCACAGCCCTGCCTGTTTGGGGGAACCTGAAGGAAAGGAGAGTTACTGGACTCGGGGAAGCTCCCTCACTAGCTGAGAGACAGCTGAAATAGAGTCTTGTGGGAGCCTTGGGGGCTGGCTATCAGAGGAAACTGCAGAGGTCAGTCTGTGGCAGGCAAGACAGAACAAGACTTACACAGATGGTCCATGCCACAGTTTTTCATATCCGAGCAACAGATAGGTATCTGCTGTTGCTGGCAAAGGCTAGGTGCTAAAACATGGGGTTTAGAGAGTGTACCCAGGGAGAGGACTACTGTTGGCTGTGTACAGACAGATTCAGGGGCTGGCAGTGGGGAGCTTTGCAGCCAGGAATGCCCCAGGAGGAAGCACGGACTGCCATGGAAGCCAGGCAATGATGCTGAAAGGCAGGGCCGCCATCAAGGTCTCTTTCCCCACATGCCAGTCCCTGCCCTAGGCACTGGGAGGGGCTCCAACCAGAGCAAGCGTGAGTGTCCCACTTGTTGCTGCCTTATTCTTCTCTAACCTGAGTGAGCATCCACCTCTCAGTCACCACCTCTTGCCCATCCCATCTAAGTTAGCAAGAGTGCCCCAGTCACTTGTTACCCCACCCCATTCAGCCAAAATGGAACATCATGCCTCCAGTTCCAGCCTTTGCCCCCTCTATCCTGGGGCAGACACCTCCACAGACACCTAAAGGTAGCCCACATGCAGAGGTAGGACCCAAACCAGAGGTGAGCCCTAAACCAAAGGTAAGCCCCAGAGGCTGTGAGACTAAAGAATAAGAACTGAAATCTCTCCTTGCAACTGCACAAAGCTGTGGATTAAACCTCGTAATCACCTGGTAAACCCAGTACCTGCAGAATATCTGAACAGACAATGAACTCTTGCACAACTAAGATCAGTCTAGCTTTAGCATCTGTGGACTTTGTGGGCACATACATGTAGGAGTTGGGAGAGGCTGGAGTCTGAGCTGCCCCCACAGTGCCCACAGTGGGTCCAGAGACCTGCTTAGGGTCTTGAGGGCCTCTAGAGGAGGCAGGGGTTGGCTGTGGCTCACCATGGAGGCAAGGATACAGGTAGCAGAAGCCCCAAGGAATTTTTGTTGTTGTTTTATTATTTTTACTTCTTGCATTTTTAATATATTTTTATTTCAGTATTTCATATTTTTTTTTCTGCTTGATTTTCAGCCTTTTTGTTTCTTGATTATTGTTATGCTTTCTTTGCCCCCCCACCCTTTTTTTTTAACTGTGATTGATCTGTTCATGTTTTCTATTTCTTCCTGTTTCAGTCTTGGAAATTTATACCATTCTAAGAATCTGTTTCTTCTAGATTGCTCATTGTATTGGTATATAGCTGCCTGTAGTAATGTATTTAAATTCTTTATATTTCCATGGTGTATATTATAATTTCTTATTTTTCATTTCTAATTTTATTGAATTGAGTCCTCTTCCTTTTATCTTGATGAGTCTAGCTTAAGGTTTATCAGTTTTGTTTATCTTCTCAAAAAAAGAATAGGGGAGGAGCTAAGATGGCAGAGGAATAGGATGGGGAGAACACTTTCTCTCCCACAAATTCATCAAAAGAACACTTAAACGCCCAGTAAATTCCACAAAACAACTTCTGAATGCTGGCAGAGGACATCAGGCACCCAGAAAAGCAACCCATTGTCTTCGAAAGGAGGTAGGAAAAAATATAAAAGACAAAAAAAGAGACAAAAGAGGGAGGACCGGAGCTCCATCCTGGGAAGGGAGTCTTAAAAAGAGAGAAGTTTCCAAACACCAGGAAACTTTCTCACTGCCGAGTCTGTGGCGAGCCTTGGAAGCACAGAGGGCAACATAACAAGGAGGAAAAATAAATAAAAAATTAAAACTCACAGATTACAAGCCCTATGGTAACTCCCCCAGTGGAGAAGCAGCACAGATGCCTGCATCTGCCTCTAGCAAGCGGGGGCTGGGCAGGGAGGCGTGGCGTGGGCTGCTTCGCTTAGAGTACGGATCTGGCCTGAATAACCCGAGCACTACCTGAGCGAAATAATTTGGGCTAGCAAACCAGACTGTGGGGTATCTACCACGTGAAAAGCCAGCCCTAACCTAAGACACCGCCAGGCCTGTGCAGAGAACAAAGGACTGAACAGAGCTAGCCAGCTGCAGACCATCCCCCTCCAGTGACAGGAAGCCAGAGCCGGAAGGGGGCAATCGCAGCCCCAGAGAGACATTATCTACAAAACTGTACGCAGGCTTCTTTGCTAACTAAAACTTCTTGGGGTTCTGGACAGTCAACATCCGCCTGAGAAGGTGCGCCGGTTGTACACCCAGATAACCGAGCAGCGGGGAGGCGATAAGTCGCAGCAACCGTGCTCGCCAAACACCTCATCACCTGAGCTGCTTGGACCTGCTGCTAAGTCGCTTCAGTCGCGTCCGACTCTGTGCAACCCCATAGACGGCAGTCCACCAGGCTCCCCCATCCCTGGGATTCTCCAGGCAAGAACACTGGAGTGGGTTGCCATTTCTTTCTCCAATGCATGAAAGTGAAAAGTGAAAGTGAAGTCGCTCTGTTGTGCCCGACTCTTAGCAACCCCATGGACTGCAGCCTTCCAGGCTCCTCTGTCCATGGGATTTTCCAGGCAAGAGTACTGGAGTGGGGTGCCATTGCCTTCTCCTGCTCGGACCTGGGAAGGGCACAAAACGCAGGCCCAACCGAGTCTGTGCCTCTGAGGACTACCCGAGTGCCTGAACCTGAGCGGCTTAGACCTGGGAGGTGCAAGCAGCTCAGGGCCGGCCGCGGATGGTTCCTGGCAGAGCAACCTAGAGCCTGAGCAGTGTGGGCAGGGAGGCTACACACGCCGTGAGCAGGGGCAGGCCCAGTGTGGCTGAGGCACTGCAAGCACACGCCAGTGTTATTTGTTTGCAGCGTCCCTCCCTCCCCACAAAACGACTGAACAAGTGAGCCTTAAAAAAAAAGAAAAAAAGTGTCCACCACCACCCACTTTGTATCAGGGTGAAAATCAGACACTGAAGAGACCAGCAAACAGAAGAAGCTATAACAGAGGGAACCGCCTTGGAAGTGACAGGCAATAGATTAAAACCCCGTGGTTAGTACCGACTACATAGGAAGGGGCCTATAGATCTTGAGAAATATAAGCCAGAACAAGGAACTAGCCAAAAATGAACTGACCCCACAATACCCACAACAACACCAGAGAAAGGCCTAGATATATTTTTACTATTTTTATGATCTTTCTTTCTTTTTTAATTAAAAAAAAATTTTAAGTCCTCTATTACTCTTTTAATTTTCACTTTTATAACCTACTATTACTTTGCAAAAAAAAAGAGCCCTTTTTTTAAAAAAAAGCAAACTTCATATATATATTTTTAATAATTTTTGTGACTTTTTTTTTTGCGTTTTTCTCTTTCTTTCTTTCTTTCTTTTTTTAAATTTTCTTTTATTTAACACTGTATTTTTGAAACTCCAAACTCTGCTCTAGATTTTTAATTTTAGCTTTTTGGTATTTGTTATCAATTTTGTACCTTTTATTTTTTTATAACCTTTGTGTCTTTTTTTTTTTTCTCTTTCTTTCTCTTCATCTTTTCTTTAACATTGCATTTCAGAAATTCCAAACTCTACTGTAGATTTTTAATTTTAGCTTTTTGGTATTTGTTATCAATTTTGTAACTTTTATTTTTTTATAACCTTTGTGTCTTTTTTTTTTTTCTCTTTCTTTCTCTTCATCTTTTCTTTAACATTGCATTTCAGAAATTCCAAACTCTACTGTAGATTTTTAATTTATGCCTTTTGGTATTTGTTATCAATTTTGTACCTATATCTTTATAATTTTTGTGACTTTTTTTTCTCTCTTTCTTTTTCTTCTTTTCTTTAACTTGTATTTTTGAAATTCCAAACTCTACTCTAGATTTTTAATTTTTATTTTTAGGTATTTGATACCAATTTTGTACCTTTAAGAACACAATCTTCAGTACCCATTTTTCACTAGGGAGCGAGATTACTGGCTTGACTGCTCTCTCCCCCTTTGGACTCTCCTTTTTCTCCACCAGGTCGCCTGTGTCTCTTCCCTAACCCCTCTCTACTCTACCCAACTCAGTGAATTACTGTGTGTTCCAGACGGTGGAGAACACTTAGGGAACTCATTACTGGCTGGATCTGTCTCTCTCCTTTTCATTCCCCCCTTTTATCCTCCTGGCCACCTCTGTCTCCTTCCTCCCTATTCTCTTCTATGTATAACTCCGTGAACATCTCTGAGTAGTCCAGTTGTGCAGTGCACATAAGGAAGTGATTACTGGTTAGCCCGCTCTGTCCTCTATTGATTCCACCTCATCTCATTCGGGTCACCTCTAACTCCCTCCTCCCTCTTCTCTTCTCCATGTAATGCTGTGAACCTCTCTGGGTGACCCTCACGGTGGAGAAACTTTTCATCTTTAACCTAGATGTTTTATCAATGGTGCTGTATAGAAGGAGAAGTTTTGAGACTACTGTAAAAATAAGACTGATAACTGGAAGCAGGAGGCTTAAGTCCAAACCCTGACTCCAGGGAACTCCTGACTCTCGGGAACATTAGTTGAAAGGAGCTCATCAAATGTCTCGATACCTACACTGAAACCAAGCACCACACAAGGGCCAACATGTTCCAGGGCAAGACATTCCAAGCAAATTCTCCAGCAACACAGGAACACAGCCCTGAGCTCCAATATACAGGCTGCCCAAAGTCACCCCAAAACCATAGACATCTCATAACTCATTACTGGACACTTCATTGCACTCCAGAGAAAAGAAATCCAGCTCCACCCACCAGAAGACCGACACAAGCTTCCCTAACCAAGAAACCTTGACAAGCCACCTGTACAAACCCACACACAGTGAGGAAATGCCACAATAAAAAGAACTCCACAAACTGCCAGAATACAGGAAGGACACCCCAAACTCAGCAATTTAAATGAAATGAAGAGACAGAGGAATACCCAGCAGGTAAAGGAACAGGATAAATGCCCACCAAACCAAACAAAAGAGGAAGAGATAGGGAATCTACCTGATAAAGAATTCCGAATAATGATAGTGAAATTGATCCGAAATCTTGAAATCAAAATGGAATCACAGATAAATAGCCTGGAGACAAGGATTTAGAAGATGCAAGAAAGGTTTAACAAGGACCTAGAAGAAACAAAAAAGAGTCAATATAGAATGAATAACGCAATGAATGAGATCAAAAACACTCTGGAGGGAAAAACAGTAGAATAACAGAGGCAGAAGATAGGATTAGTGAATTAGAAGATAGAATGGTAGAAATAAATGAATCAGAGAGGAAAAAAGAAAAACGAATTAAAGGAAATAAGGACAATCTCAGAGACCTCCAGGACAATATTAAACACTACAACATTCGAATCATAGGGGTCCCAGAAGAAGAAGACAAAAAGAAAGACCATGAGAAAATACTTGAGGAGATAATAGTTGAAAACCTCCCTAAAATGGGGAAGGAAATAATCACTGAAGTCCAAGAAACCCAGAGAGTCCCAAACAGGATAAACCCAAGGCAAAACACCCCAAGACACATATTAATCAAATTAACAAAGATCAAACACAAAAAACAAATATTAAAAGCAGCAAGGGAAAAACAACAAATAACACACAAGGGAATTCCCATAAGGATAACAGCTGATCTTTCAATAGAAACTCTTCAAGCCAGGAGGGAATGGCAAGACATACTTAAAGTGATGAAAAAGAATAACCTACAGCCCAGATTATTGTACCCAGCAAGGATCTCATTCAAATATGAAGGAGAAATCAAAAGCTTTACAGACAAGCAAAAGCTGAGAGAATTCAGCACCACCAAACCAGCTCTCCAACAAATACTAAAGGATATTCTCTAGACAGGAAACACAAAAAGGGTGTATAAATTCGAACCCAAAACAATAATGTAAATGACAATGGGATCATACCTATCAATAACTACCTTAAACATAAATGGGTTGAATGCCCCAACCAAAAGACAAAGACTGGCTGAATGGATACAAAAACAAGACCCCTACATATGTTGTCTACAAGAGACCCACCTCAAAACAGGGGACACATACGGACTGAAAGTGAAGGGCTGGAAAAAGATTTTCCATGCAAATAGGGACCAAAAGAAAGCAGGAGTAGCAATACTCATATCAGATAAAATAGACTTTCAAACAAAGGCTGTGAAAAGAGACAAAGATGGTCACTACATAATGATCAAAGAATCAATCCAAGAAGATATAACAATTATAAATATATATGCACCCAACATAGGAACACCACAATATGTAAGACAAATAATAACAAGTATGAAAGGAGAAATTAATAATAACACAATAATAGTGGGAGACTTTAATACCCCACTCACACCTATAGATAGATCAACTAAACAGAAAATTAACAAGGAAACACAAACTTTAAATGATGCAATAGACCAGTTAGACCTAATTGATATCTATAGGACATTTCATCTCAAAACAATGAATTTCACCTTTTTCTCAAGGGCACACGGAACCTTCTCCAGGATAGATCACATCCTGGGCCATAAATCAAGCCTTGGTAAATTAAAAAAAAAAATGAAATCATTCCAAGCATCTTTTCTGACCACAGTGCAGTAAGATTAGATCTCAATTACAGGAGAAAAACTATTAAAAATTCCAACATATTGAGGCTGAACAGCATGCTGCTGAATAACCAACAAATCACAGAAGAAATAAAAAAAGAAACCAAAATTTGCATAGAAATGAATGAAAATGAAAATACAACAACCCAAAACCTGTGGGGCACTCTAAAAGCAGTCCTAAGGGGAAAGTTCATAGCAATACAGGCATACCTCAAAAAACAAGAAAAAAGTCAAATAAATAACCTAACTCTACACATAAAGCAACTAGAAAAGGAAGAAATGAAGAATCCAATGGTTAGTAAAAGGAAAGAAATCTTAAAATTAGGGCAAAAATAAATGCAAAAGAAACAAAAGAGACCATAGCAAGAATCAACAAAGCCAAAAGCTGGTTCTTTGAGAGGATAAATAAAATTGACAAACCATTAGCCAGACTCATCAAGAAACAAAGGGAGAAAAATCAAATCAATAAAATTAGAAATGAAAATGGAGAGATCACAACAGGCAACACAGAAATACAAAGGTTCATAAGAGACTACTATCAACAATTATATGGCAATAAAATGGACAACGTGGAAGAAATGGACAAAGTCTTAGAAAAGTACAACTTTCCAAAACTGGACCAGGAAGAAATACAAAATCTTAACAGACCCATCACAAGCATGGAAATTGGAAGTGTAATCAGAAATCATCCAGCAAACAAATGCCCAGGTCCAGACGGCTTAACAGCTAAATTCTACCAAACATTTAGAGAAGAGCTAACACCTATCCTACTCAAACTCTTCCAGAAAATTGCAGAGGAAGGTAAACTTCAAAACTCATTCTATGAAGCCACTATCACCCTAATACCAAAACATGACAAAGATGCCACAAAAAAAGAAAACTACAGGCCAATATCACTTATGAACATAGATGCAAAAATCCTTAACAAAATTCTAGCAATCAGAATCCAACAACACATTAAAAAGATCATACACCATGACCAAGTGGGCTTTATCCCAGGGATGCAAGGATTCTTCAATACCCACAAATCAATCAATGTAATACACCACATTAACAAATTGAAAAATAAAAGCCATATGATTATCTCAATAGATGCAGAGAAAGCCTTTGACAAAATTCAACATCCATTTATGATAAAAACTCTCCAGAAAGCAGAAATAGAAGGAACATACCTCAACATAATAAAAGCTATATATGACAAACCCACAGCAAACATTATCCTCAATGGTGAAAATTGAAAGCATTTCCTCTAAAATCAGGAACAAGACAAGGGTGCCCACTTTCACCATTACTATTCAACATAGTTTTGGAAGTTTTGGCCACAGCAATCAGAGCAGAAAAAGAAATAAAAGGAATCCAAATTGGAAAAGAAGAAGTAAAACTCTCACTGTTTGCAGATGACATGATCCTCTACACAGAAAACCCTAAAGACTCCAGGAGAAAATTACTAGAACTAATCAACAAATGTAGTAAAGTTGCAGGATATAAAATCAACACAGAGAAATCCCTTGCATTCCTAGACACTAATAATGAGAAAATAGAAAGAGAAATTAAGGAAAAAATTCCATTCAACATTGCAACGAAAAGAATAAAATACTTAGGAATATATCTACCTAAAGAAACTAAAGACACATATATAGAAAACTATAAAACACTGGTGAAAGAAATCAAAGAGGACACTACTAGATGGAGAAATATACCATGCTCATGGATTGGAAGAATCAATATAGTGAAAATGAGTATACTACCCAAAGTAATGTATAGATTCAGTGCAATCCCTATCAAGCTACCAATGGTATTCTTCACAGAGCTAGAACAAATAATTTCACAATTTGCATGGAAATACAAAAAACCTCGAATAACCAAAGCAATCTTTTGAAAGAAGAATGGAACTGGAGGAATCAACCTACCTGACTTCAGGCTCTACTACAAAGCCACAGTCATCAGGACAGTATGGAACTGGCACAAAGACAGAAATATAGATCAATGGAACAAAATAGAAAGCCCAGAGACAAATCCACACACCTATGGACACCTTATCTTTGACAAAGGAGGCAAGAATATACAGTGGATTAAAGACAATCTCTTTAATAAGTGGTACTGGGAAAACTGGTCAACCACTTGTAAAAGAATGAAACTGGAATGCTTTCTAACACCATACACAAAAATAAACTCAAAATAGATTAAAGATCTAAACATAAGACCAGAAACTATAAAACTCCTAGAGGAGGACATAGGCAAAACACTCTGCAAAATATATCACAGCAGGATCCTCTATGACCCACCTCCCAGAATATTGGAAATAAAAGCAAAAATAAACAAATTGGACCTAATTAAACTTAAAAGCTTCTGCACAACAAAGGAAACTATAAGCAAGGTGAAAAAAACAGCCTTCAGAATGGGAGAAAATAATAGCAAATGAAGCAAGAGACAAACAACTAATCTCAAAAATATACAAGCAACTCCTACACCTCAATTCCAGAAAAATAAATGACCCAATCAAAAAATAGGCCAAAGAACTAAATAGACATTTCTCCAAAGAAGACATACAGATGGCTAACAAACACATGAAAAGATGTTCAACATCACTTATTATCAGAGAAATGCAAATAAAAACCACTATGAGGTACCATTTCACGCCAGTCAGAATGGATGCAATCCTAAAGTCTACAAGCAATAAATGCTGGAGAGGGTGTAGAGAAAAGGATACCCTCTTACACTGTTGGTGGAAATGTAAATGAGTACAGCCACTATGGAGAGCAATGTGGAGATTCCTCAGAAAACTGGAAATAGAACTGCTTTATGATCCAGCAATCCCACTGCTGGGCATACACACTGAGGAAACCAGAATTGAAAGAGACACGTGTACCCCAATGTTCATCGCAGCACTGTTTATAATAGCCAGGACATGGAAGCAACCTCGATGTCCATCAGCAGATGAATGGATAAGAAAGCTGTGGTACATGTACACAAAGGAGTATTACTCAGCCATTAAAAAGAATACATTTGAATCAGTTTTAATGAGGTGGATGAAACTGGAGCCAATTATACAGAGTGAAGTAAGTCAGAAAGAAAAACACCAATACAGTATCCTAAAACATATATATGGAATTTAGAAAGATGGTAACAATAACCCTGTATACGAGACAGCAAAAGAGACACTGATGTATAGAACAGTCTATTGGACTCTGTGGGAGAGGGAGAGGGTGGGATGATTTGGGAGAATGGCATTGAAATATGTATAATATCATATGTGAAACTAGTCGCCAGTCCAGGTTCGATGCACGATACTTGATGCTTGGGGCTGGTGCACTGGGACGACCCAAAGGGATGGTATGGGGAGGGCGGAGGGAGGAGGGTTCAGGAGGGGGAACATGTGTATACCTGTGGTGGATTCATTTTGATATATGGCAAAACCAATACAATATTGTAGAGTTAAAAAAAAAAAAAGAACAATAACAGCTTTTAGGTTCATTGATCTTTGCTGTTCTTTCTTCATCTCTATTTCATCTATTTTTGCTCTTATCTTTGTGATTCTTTTCCTTCTACTAACTTTGGGTTTTGTTTGTTCTTCTTTATCTAGTTGATTAATGTGTAAGGTTAGGTTGTTTATTGGAGATTTGTTTTCTTAAGGTAAGATTGCATTGCTTATAAACTTCCCTCTTATAACTGTTTTTGCTATGTCCTATAGGTTTTGATTATGTTTCTGTTGTCATTTGTCTATAGGTATTTTTAAATTTCCTCTTTAATTTCTTCTGTGATCCATTGATTATTTAGCAACATATTTTTTAGCCTTCTTTTTTTTTTTTTTTTTAACTATTTTTCCCTTGTAGTTGTTTTCTAATCACATAGTCTTGTGGTTGGAAAAGATGCCTGATATGATTTCCACTTTCTTAAATTACTGAGGTTTGATTTGTGAACCAGGATGTGATTATCCTGAAATAGGTTTTGTGTGCATTTGGGAAGAAAGTGTATTCTTCTGCTTTCAGATGGAATGCCCTATGATGTTTAATCTGTCATTTAAGGCTTGTGTTTCCTTATTAATTCTCTGTATGGATAATTTGCCAATTGATATAAGAGGGGTGCTAAAGTTTCCCACTATTGCTCTCTTACTGTTGATTTCCCCTTTGATAGTTGTTAGGATTTGCCTTGTATATTGAGATGTTCCTATGTTGGATGCATATATATTTGCAGTTGTTACATCTTCTTGATTGATCCCTTGATCATTATGCAGTGTTCTTCCCTGTTTCCTACAACAGTCTTCTTTTAAACTCTACATTTTTGTATGACTATTACTACTTTAGCTTTCTTTTGATTTCCTTTGCATGAAATATCTTTTTCCATCCTCTCATTTTCAGTCTGCATCTGTCCTTAGATCTGAAGTTGGTATCTAGTAGACAGCATATATATAATCTTGGTTTTGTATCCATTTGGCCAATCTATGTCTTTTGATTATAGCATTTAATCCATTTACATTTAAGGTAATTATTGATCATGTATGTTTCTATTGCCATTCTCTTAATTGCTTTGGGTTTCATTTTGTAGGTCTTTTTTCTTCTCTTTCTCTTTTGTTCCCTTCTCTTCTGTCTCCTGCCTAGGGAAATTCTTTTTAGTATTTGTTTTAAAGCTGATTTAGTGGTACTATATTCTGTTAGCTTTTACTTGTCTGTAAATTTTGTGATTTCTCAGCTAAATCCAGCAATTCCACTGCAGACCATATACCCTGAGTAAACCATAATTTAAAAAGACACATGTACTCCAATGTTCATTGAAATACTATTTACAATAGCCAGGACAAGAAAGCAACCTATGTATCTTTGACAGATGAATGGATGAAGAAGTTGTAGTATATACAGACAATGGAATATTACTCAGCCATGAAAAGGAACGCATTTGAGTAAGTTCTAGTGAGGTGGATAAACTTAGAGCTTGTTATACAGAGTGAAGTTAAGTCAGAAAGAGAAAAACAAATATTATATATTAATGCATATATACAGAATCTAGAGAAATGTTTCTGATGAACCTATTTGCAGGGCAGGAATAGAGACTTGGACATAGAGAACAGATTTATGGACACTGGGGGAGGAAGGAGAGAGTGTGAGGAATTGAGAGAATAGCATTGAGAAAAATACACCATAATGTGTAAAACATAGCTAGTGGGAAGTTATTGTATAGCTCAGGGAGTTCAGTCTGGAGCTCTGTGACAACCTAGAGGGATGGGATGGTGTGGAAAGGGGGAGGGGGTTCCAAGAGGTAGAGGTTGATTCATGTTGATGTATGGCAGAAACCAGCATAACAAAGTAAGTCAAGTATCATGCAAAATAAATGAATAAATAAATAAATAAATAAAGGATTTTGGTAAACTGTCAAAAAAATAAATAATTACATTTTATTAACCAAAATAAATAATTTAAAAAATAAAGGAAAATCTAAATGAGAGCCTTGTTGGGTTATCTTGATTGCAATTTTTTTCCTTTTCATTACTTTTAATATATCCTGCTACTACCTTTTGGCCTGCAGACTTTCTGCTGAAATATTAACTGATTACCTTATGGGGACTCCTTTGCGTAATTTTTGTTGCTTTCCTCTTGCTGCTAATTAATACTTTTTTCTTTGTATTTAATTTTTGTTAGTTTGATTAATGTGTTTCCTGGTATATTATTCATTTGAGTTTTTTTTTTTTTTTGTCTGAAAACTGTAAAATACTCGTGAGAAAATATATAAGATTACACAAACAGATGGAGAAACATATCATTTTCTTGGGTTGGAACAATAAATTTTATCAAAATGACTATGTCACCCAGAGCAGCCTATAGATTCAATGCTATCCCTATCAAATTATCAAAGCATTTTTCACAGAATTAGAACAAACAGTTTCACAACTTGTATGAAGACACAAAACAACCCAAACAGCCAAAGCAACCTTGAGAAAGAAAAATGGAGCTGGAGGAATCAAGTTCCCTGACATAAGAGTGTACTACAAAGCTACAGCCATTAAGACAGTATGGTACTGGCATAAAAACAGAAGTATTTGTTGATCAATGGAAAATAATAGAAAGCTCAGAGATAAACCCACACAGCTATAGTTATTTTATCTTAGACAAAAGAGGGAAGAATATAAAATGGAGAAAAGACAGCTTCTTCTATACATTGGTGCAAGGAAAACAAAACAGCTTCATGTAAAACAATGAAATTAGAACACTGTCTAACACCATACAGAAAAAATAAACTAAATGGATTGATAATCTAAATGTAAGGCCAGATACTATGAAAATATTAGAGGAAATCAATGGCAGAACAATTTATGACATAAATTACAAAAAATATTTTCCCGTTCCCTCCTAGAGTAATGCAAATAAGAAGAAAAATGAAAAAAAAGGGGGGGGGGTAGGGGGACTTAATTAAATGTAATAGCTTTTGTACAGCAAAGGAAACTAAAAACAAAACAAAAGTACAACCCTCAGAATGGTAGAAAGTATTTGCAAATGAAGCAATTGGCAAGGAATTAACCTCCAAAATGTACAAACAGCACATGAAATTCAATTTTGTTGCAGGGAGAAGTCAATTCTGGCTCCATGTTAAACTGTTTCTTTGACTTGCTTGCCATTGCTTTTGTTATTAGAATCATACATAATGGCCTACCTCAGAATCCTGACCCTCTGACTCACTGTTAAACTAAAGTGACTTTGTTCAGAACTCTATCCACCTGTAGATGACAGGAAGGAAGAAATTAACACATCAGCCTATAGATTTAACCATTTGAAAATTAATGGCCTTTTTGTTTCCTCACTTCCCTCCCCATCTCTGATCCATAAAAGAACCTGGCATCCAGACCCTCCCTGACAAAATGATTATTGTTAGACATTACTCTGGCATCTCTTTGGCCATCTGGCTCTCTGAATAAAAGCATATTCCTTGCCTCAACACCTCCTCTCTCAGATTCATTGGCCTGTCATGCGGCAAGCAGATCAAGCTTGGACTCGGTAACAAATTTGGCTTAGCCAGACAGCAGCCTTGCTCCTTATGGCTAGCCAACCCAGTCAGGAAGTACTGGGGCAAGGCCCTAGCAGCTGCTTGGTCCATTTGTCCTGAGAATCTTTCCTTCAAGATTCCTTGAAGCAGCACTGGCTCACCCTACACTTGTCAGTTGAAGCAAGGAACTGACAAACTTCTATGAATCAATGGAATCAATTTCATGGGGTAAGTCTACCCAATTCAATAGCCAGTTTGTTTGCAGTTCTGTGTGCCCCTTTGTGCTATGAGTTGATGGACTTGATTTTGTAAGCTATGTCTCTCTGGTGTGCTGGGAATATATTATCCCCTCAATTTGGACTTTTCCTTTATGGCACATGCCAATTTGGATGGGGTATCCTGTTGGCAGGGGGAGGTTTTGGAATTTACTTGAGTTAGAACTGGTTCATTGGGAACTAGTTCATAGAGGGGTTAAGCCTACCCTAGTTGTAACAGTTCACTTTTATATAGTAAATTTATTTACCTGAGTTGGGAGCTGGATCATCTGTGCATCAGTGCAATTTATTTATTTATTTTATTTTATTTTTTTCATGAAATCTGCCTGTCTTTTGTGCTTTGTTGTTATCAAACTTATAAAGATGACATATATTTCATCTGTTTTGAAGGAAACCTCTTTGGGCCTATATTAGATATCTGAGGAACAGAAAAACAATGGTCTCTAAATGGCTCCCAATTATACAATTTCACAGTTACAAACACCTTGCAAAGGAGAGGAACACTTTCACAATGAATGAAAAGACCTGGGGGCTCCCTTGGACTTGAGGCACCTGATTCTGATTTTTCCTACAGGAGTCCTGGGTAACTTTGATAGTGAGGAGTTTTAGCTCCAACTTGGGGAGCTTCCCTGTGAAGGAAAATTCCATTTATAAGGCATTTTGGACAAAGGTCACAGATCTAATGAGATTGGGAAGTCAGGTTAGTGTGATTTTCTGGCTGGCTAGGTTTTGGTTCATTCTAGTACATTGGCAATACACAAACATCTGGTATTAACTACTCATGCTAAAATGAGAAGTACTTCCTATAAAGTTCCCCATACTCTCATTTCTCACTCCTTGAACCCTCTGCAAACAGGCTAGTGCCTGTGGAAGCAGTTGGGGAACTCTGGCCAGGGTTACACTCCAGAGTGTTCCAAAGGCTCCATAATCCACTGTCCCCAGTAACTGCTACCCAAATGGGTGAGGACTGTCTTTTCCTCTTTGTCCCTTAACCTGAGGACCAGACCAATTAAAATTGTGTAAGCATGGGTCAGGCACTTAAAAGCCATTACGGCACCTTCCGCTCGAAGACTCCTATGACAGGATAAGGGAGCAAGGGAATGGAGCAGACCATTAGTGCCTGCCCCCAACAAGACAACTTCTGTGCATTGTTATGGCTTCCCAGTTCGTGCTCGTGGTAAAGAACCTGCCTGCCAATGCAGGAGATGCAAAAGACGCAGCTTTGATCCCCGTGTTAGGAAGATGCTCTGGAAAAGGAAACTGAAACTCACTCCAGTATTCTTGCTTGGGGAATCATATGAACAGAGGAGCCTGGTGGGATACAGTCCACGGGGTCGCAAAGAGTTGGATATGACTGAAGCGACTTGGTGCACATGTGCATCGTTAGGCATATATTGTTTCAAGCAAAACACTGAGCCCACTCCCTGCTGGCTGCTGAACTCCTGGAATGGCTATAAGGCAGATTACTAAGCCTATCTTTCCTGTTGCCTTCACATCTTTCTCCCTCAGTATTAAACAAAGGGAAAACAAATTCATCCTAGGAAGAACTAGTCTGTATCTTTGAGATGCAGATGTCTTACCTGTTCTTCTCAGGAACCCTAATTTCTGTGGTCTTTATAAAATGCAAATTTTCAAGAGGAGAATATAATCTAGAAGTTGGCTTGTCCAAGGTAATTAGAAATTGCTTTTTATGCACATATTAGCCATCTACCCAAGTGGGCTTTACTTGCTCCATCTGTGAGAAACCCAATTCTTTTTTTTTTTTTTTTAATATAAATTTATTTATTTTAATTGGAGGTTAAGTACTTTACAATATTGTATTGGTTTTGCCATACATCAACATGAATCCACCACAGGTATACATGTGTTCCCCATCCAATTCTAATTCAACCTCTTGTAAATTGATAGAATTTACATTGCTGCACCTCATTTAGGATTGAAATTTTGAAATAAAAACTGAGGTCTCTCTGTGTGTTTATATATGTTTTTTTGAAGAGCATCACTGTGGCTGATTTGTGAAAACTCTATTTAATTGACTTAAACAAAAGTTAGTGCTTACAAATCAAATAATTCTGGATATAAGATAAATTCAGCTAAATTAATTTCAGGTTCACACGAACTGGGAAATGTTCAATGTTACATTGGTACTAGAAATAATGTTCAGTTTTGTTTATATAATTAATATAGACACATCTGAGTCATCAACATTAAATATAACATTTTCATTGTACCTAGGTTTAATATAAACTAAATAAGATCTTATTATATCTGTTGCAAATTTGTAAACAAGGAAAGTCAGTTTAGTTCACTCAGTCGTATCTGACTCTTTGTGACTCCATGGACTGCAGCACACCAGGACTCCCCCTGTCCATCACCAACTCCTAGGGCTTACTCAAACTCACGTCCATTGAGTCAGTGATGCCATCCAACCATCTCATTCTCTGTTCCCTTCTTCTCCTGCCTTCAATCTTTCCCAGCATCTGGGTCTTTACAAATGAGTCAGTTCTTCACATCAGGTGGCCAAAGTACTGGAGTTTCAGCTTCAGCATCAGTCCTTCCAATGAATGTCCAGGACTGATTTCCTTTAGGATGGGCTGGTTGTATCTCCTTACTGTCCAAGTGACTCTTAAGAGTCTTCTCCAACACCACAGTTCAAAAGCATAAATTCTTCGGTGCTCAGCTTTCCTTATAGTCCCACTTTCACATCCATAGAAGGATCTAAGGAAGACATACATACATCCAAGCGAGGAAAGTAACTTGATATAATGTAACTTTTGAGGAAAGAAAGTGCAAATGTGATGAATTTTGAGTGAACTTTTAGAAATAATCATATTTTCGGATCTCTCAAGATATTCAACAACATGAAAGTTAATATTGTGCTAAAATTAAGTGATGGAACGTTTGTGAAAAGTAGACCCTGAAAAAGGAATTTTGTACATGAGCAGTCAGGACTGACCAAGTTTAAACAAGTTTAATTGAGTAAAAGTGAGTGAAGTCGCTCAGTCGTGTCTGACTCTTTGGGAGCCCATGGACTGTAGCCTATCAGGATCCTCAGTCCATGGGATTTTCCAGGTAAGAATACTGGAGTGTGTTGCCATTTCCTTCTCCGCGGGATCTTTCCGACCCAGGGATCGAACCCAGGTCTCCCGCATTATAGGCAGATACTTTACGGTCTGAGCTACCAGGTTGAATAAATGAACCTTTAAGTTGGTGCAAACCTTAAACTTGACTTCTCTCTATTAGAAAAGACAAGTTTTCTAAAGATGTTACACTGCCTTTAATAAAAGATTTTAAGTTTATTTACCTTTTAAATAATCTGTATTTGCCTTTGAAATCTTTTATTGTCACTTTGGCTAAGTAAATAACTACTGTTTCACAGTGATCTATGATCCTGTTGTGTTTTTGTTTTACAGCTTTTTTTGACAAAACTTCCCAAATCAAATTCTGATAAAGTACCCTTGTCCTCTTGCTAACTTTGGGATGCTTCAAAAGGCCCCTGAAGGACCCAAAGGAAGGTAGGTATTCAACTAATTGATTCGTTTGGTGTGTTAAACTGCAAGTGAATTAATATCAAATGAATAATAAAATTTAAGTTTTATAATATGGCAAATGATACAGATAGTCCAGAGATTATATGGAGCTCCTAAAAATCTGATATATCCTGGTAGAATAGTATCAGTCATCTGTCTGTCAGTTCAGTCACTCAGTCGTGTCCAGCTCTTTGAGACCCCACGGACTGCAGCTTGCCAAGTTTCCCTGTCCATCACTAACTCCCGGAGCTTACTCGAACTCCTGTCCATCAAGTCGGTGATGCCATCCAACCATCTCATCCTCTGTCATCCCCTTATTCTCTTGCCTTCAGTCTTTCCCAGGATCTGGGTCTTTTCCAATGAGTCAGTTCTTCGCATCAGGTGGCCAAAATATTGGAGCTTCAGCTTCAGCATCCATGAATATTCAGGACTGATTTCCTTTAGGCTTGACTAGTTTGATCTCCTTGCTGTCCATAATTCTAGTTTCTTTCTGGAAGTGTTGTATGTCACAGCAGTAACCAGGTTACTGTGTCAATTGCATTAGATACAAACGTGCCTTCTTAAGTTTTTTGTCATTAACTGTCAAACAGACAGTTCTGTTTTCACTCAGATGCCTTTGGGAAAATGCCTCTTCAAGATTTATATAAAGGACATTTGGATTTTTACATGTTTCTGTCTTTCAGATCATAATATTGAACTGAGTAAAAACTTGAAGAATTCTAATAAGAAAGCTGATGACTTCATACAACTGTTAACAAAATGTACTAGTTACATAGGACTCAGTAAACTGGTAAAGATGGTTGTAATTTTTATGGTTTCTACTTAAAAAAGATTACTGGTTTAAATATATGCTTTCCAGATGTGAGGAAAATCTCCTTCAATTAATTATGACTTTCAGTAGTTTGGTAGATTATGTCTTTTGTGAGTAGAACTAAAACACTTATCTTTTTCTCTCTACCTGGTTGATTCTGCCAGTGACATATGCTTATCTCAAAGGTTAAGTCATGCATAAGTGTATACAGCCATTACAGTGAAACTGCAGATAATTCATTAAATCAGTTATTACAACTGGATTACAGCTAGTTATACTAATTATTTTTTAATAATTAGTATAACTGTTTAAATTTGTTCTTTATTTTCCAGTGCTTTGCATTTCCTTTTAGCACTACATCTTTGTCAGTGCGACTAGCTGTGTTACTTGTATCCTGTCAAATGTATAAGGTTATTGTTTCTGACAGTGCATGCATCCTAAGTTGGTTCAGTCATGTCTGACTCTTTGCAAATCCATGGACTGTAGCTTGCCAGGCTCCTCTATCCATGGAATTCTCCAGGCAAGAATACTGGAGTGAGTTGCTGTGTCCTCCTCCAGGAGATCTTCCCAACCAAGGGATCAAACCTGTAGTCTTATGGTTCCTGCACTGGCAAGCAGGTCCTTTACCACTAAAGCCACCCAGTACAGGCCTTTAAAAAACTTCTATGGCTAAATGTTTTGTAATCCAGTTGTAATAACTGATTTAATGATCTCCTTGCAGTCCAAGGGACCCTCAAGAGTCTTCTCCAACAGCACAGTTCAAAAGCATCAATTCTTCAGCGCTCAGCCTTCTTCACAGTCCAACTCTCACATCCATACATGACCACAGGAAAAACCATAGCCTTGACTAGATGAAACTTTGTTGGCAAAGTAATGTCTCTGCTTTTGAATATGCTATCTAGGTTGGTCATAACTTTCCTTCCAAGGAGCAAGCATCTTTTAATTTCATGGCTGCAGTCACCATCTGTAGTGATTTTGGAGCCCAGAAAAATAAAGTCTGACACTGTTTCCATTGTTTCCCCATCTATTTCCCATGAAGTGATGGGACCAGATGCCATGATCTTCGTTTTCTGAATGTTGAGCTTTAAGCCCACTTTTTCACTCTCCACTTTCACTTTCATGAAGAGGCTTTTTAGTTCCTCTTCACTTTCTGCCATAAGGGTGGTGTCATCTGCATATCTGAGGTTATTGATATTTCTCCTGGCAATCTTGATTCCAGCTTATGTTTCTTCCAGTCCAGCGTTTCTCATGATGTACTCTGCATATAAGTTAAATAAGCAGGGTGACAATATACAGCCTTCATGTACTCCTTTTCCTATTTGGAACCAGTCTGTTGTTCCATGTCCAGTTCTAACTGTTGCTTCCTGACCTGCATACAAATTTCTCAAGAGGCACACTAAACTGAAGTCTATTAAGTGAACTATAGCATTATATGTGGGCTACCCAGATGGTGCGAGTGGTGAAGAACCTGTCTGCCTATGAAGGAAACATAAGAGAGGTGGGTTTGATCTTTGGGTCAGGAAAATTCCCTGGAGGAGAGCAAGGCAACCCACTCGAGTATTCTTGCCTGGAGAAACCCATAGACAGAGGAGCCTGGCAGTCTAAAGTCCACAGGGTCACAGAGTCAGGCATGACTGAGCACACATGCAGCATTATATCTTAAAAAAAAAAAAGTACATACCTTAATTAAAAATGATTTAATGCTAATAAGTGCTAGCCATCACCTGAACCTAAAGCAAGTGGTAATCTTTTTGCTGGTGGAGGATATTGCCTTGATGTTGATGGTTGTTAACTGATCAGGGTGGTGGTTGCTGAAGGCTGACATAGCTGTGGTACTTCTTAAAATAAAACAACACTGAAATTTGCTGCATCGATTGACTATTCTTTCCACAATTTCTCTGCAGCATGCATTGCTGTTGGCTAGCATTTTACCCACAATAGAACTTCTTTCAAAATTGGAATCAGAACTCCCAAGTTCTCCTTTTATTTCATCAGCTGTTTATATAATATTCTAGGCCCATTCAACAATCTTCACAGCACCTTCACTAGAAGTAGATTCCATCTCAAAAAACTACTTTCTTTGCTCATTCATAAGAAACAACTCTTCATTTGTTAAAGTTTTATCATGAAATTGAAGCAGTCTATTTTCCCACATCTTTGGACTCCACTTCTAGTTCTCTTGCTATTTCCACCAGATGTGAGGTTACTTCTACTGAAGTCTTCAGCCCTTCAAAGTTACCCATGAGGGTTGAAATCAACTTCTTCCAAACTCCTATATATGTTAATATTTTGGCCTCTTCCCATGAAGCATTAATGTTCTTAATGGCATCTAGAATGGTGAATCCTTTCCAAATGGGTTTCAATTTATTTTGCCCAAATCCATTGGAGGGATCAGTATCTCTAAGACTTGACAGTCAAAACTGCTCCTTGATCCATTGGCTGCAGAATAGGTGTTGTGTTAGCAAGCATGAAAACAACATGTATCTCACTGTACCTCACCATCAGAGCTTTTGGGTGATCAGATACATTGTCAATGAGCAGTAATATTTTGAAAGGAATTTTTTTTTTCCTAGGCAGTAGTTCTCAACAATGGGCTTAAACTATTCAGGAAACCATGTTGTCAACTTATGTTCTGTCATCCAGGCTTTGTTGATTCATGTATATAGTATAGGCAGAGTAGATTCATCATAATTCTTAAAGGACCTAGGATTTTTGGAATGGTAAATAAGCATTGGCTTTAACTTAAATTTAAAGTTTGTATCTAACAAGAGAGTCTGTTGTTTGAAGCTTTGAAGTCTTCTCTAGCTTTGAAAGTCTTAAAGATATCATCTTCCAACATAAGGCTGTTTCATCTACATTGAAAATCTATTATTTAGTGTGGCTATCTTAATTAACTATTTTAGCTAGATATCTGGATACCTTCCTCCAGCCTCCACATTAGAACTTGCTGCTTCATCTTGTACTTTTATGTTATGAAGATGGCTTATCTCCTTAAACCTTAAGACCCAGCCTCTACTAAGCTTCAAGTTTTTCTTCTGTAGCTTCTACAGCTCTCTCAGCCCTCTTAGAACTTAGAAGTTTAGAGTTTTGCTCTGAATTAGGCTTTGACTCAAGGGAATATTATAGCGAGCTTGATCTTGTATATAGACCAGTAAAACTTTCTCCATGTTAGTAATAAGACTGTTTTGTTTTCTTACCATTTGTTCACTGGAGTAGTATTTTCTATCTTCATGTTTCACTTTTTAATTTATTACTATTTTTAATTTAAATTTATTTAGTTTAATTGGAGGCTAATTACTGTATAATATTGTATTGGTTTTGCCATACATCAACATGAATCCACCACGGGTGTACAAGTGTTCCCCATCCTGAACCCCCCTCCCACCTCCCTCTCGGTACCATCCTTCTGGGTCATCCCAGTGCACCAGCCCCAAGCATCCTGTATCCTGCATCAAACCTGGACTGGCGATTTGTATTTTTAATTTCCTTCAGGAACTTTTTATTTGCATTCACAGTTTGGCTACCTGTTTAGTGCAACAGACCTAGTTTTCTGCATGTCTAGGCTTTCAACATGCCTTCTTCACTAAGCTTAATCACTTTTAGCTTTTTTCTTAAAGTGAGAAATGTGTGACTTCCTTTCTCTTGAACACTTAGAAGTCATTGTGGGATTACCAACTGACTTATTTCAGCATTTTTGTGACCCAGAGAATATGCATGTCTGAGGAGAGGAAGAGGGATGAGGTAATGGCTGGTCAATTAATGGAACAGTCAGAACACAAACAACTTTTATCAGTTAAGTGTATTTTCTAATATTGGCAAGGTTCATGGTGCCTCAAAACAATCATATTTGTAACATTAGATCAGAGATCACCTTAACAAATATTATATAATGAAAATTTGAAATATTGTGAGAATTACCAACATATGACATAGAGACAAAAATAAAATAAAATTAAAAAAAATAGAACAAAAAAAGTGAGCAAATGATGTTGGAAAAATGTTAACAGAATTTCTTGACATAGGGTTGCCACAAACCTCAAAATTATAAAAAATTAAATATCAGTGAAGTGCAATTAAGTGAAGAGTAGTAAAATGAGATATGCTGGTATTATACAAACATACACAGGAATATTATTCAGCCACGAAAAGAAAGAAATCTTGTAATTTGCATATATGATTGGGCCTTGAGAGTATTATGTAAAGTGAGATGTCAGGCAAAGAAAGACAGCACTGTATGATATCACTCATATGTGTAATCTAATAAACCAAATTCATAAAAACAGAGAGTAGAATGATAGAAAGGATTGGAGAATAGAGGAATTTGGAAGATGTTGTTTAAACTAAAAACTAGAAGATAAATAATCCTGGAGCTATAATGCTCAGAATAGTGACTATGGACACCAATATTGTATTATAAATTTCAGAGTTGTTAAGATATTGTATTTAAGTTGTTCCTCATCACAAAAATATTATAATAATGAGTCATGATACAGGTTTTGGGCTTCCTTCATAGCTCAGTTGATAAAGAATCTGCCTGCAATGTGGGAGACCTGGGTTCGATTCCTGGGTTGGGAAGATACCCTGGAGAAGGGAAAGGCTACCCATTCTGGCCTGGAGAATTACATGGACATATAGTCCATGGGGTCACAAAGAGCTGGGCACGACTGAATGACTTTCACTCTCACTCTCTCTCATGATGCAGGTTTAACTAATACTATGAGGGGTATCATATTGCAATATATGAATATATTAAATTGCATTTTACACATTAAACTTACACAATGTTATGTGTTCACTATATTGATATATCAATAAAAATTAAAATATACTATATATGTTATTTAGTATTATTAGTGTGATTTGTTAATACTTTAAAAAATATCTCTATTATATGAAATTCTTCCCATTCCTGTTTTCGGCCATAAGTTATATGTTTCCCATGCCTAGTTTTCTTATTATCTTTATCATTATTTTTAATATTATTTTCTTTAGTAATATATGTATATACATATATATAGATATATATGTATATAACATGTGTGTATGTGGTTAAATATGTTACTTACAGTTATATTTATCAGTTTACCTTTGTATTTTCCTGTATTACTTTAGAATCTTCTGGATGACTTGGATATTAAATTTTATTTTCAATTGTTTTATTTTTAATTGGAACTTTATTGTGGGTTGTTTTTGAAGCTGTGCATAGCTACAAGGTAACTTTTCATAAATGACTAGAAAAAAAGTGTGTAAGAATAAAAATCACTTGAAGAAAGTTAATATATATAACTGTGATAAAATATTTACTCTTCAGCAAAAATATACAAATGAAACATTTTACAGTTTTAAGTCACACACCTAACTTCAGGGGAAGTCATTTTACAGTCTGATAGTATCAGGTCTGAATGTGTATTATGTTTATTAACTTCTTCTTATTCATTTTCTAGTGTTGTCACAAGTCCAGCAGTTAACACTTTTCACGTGGAAGAAACTAAGTGAAGGTATAATGTTAATCCATGATTTCTCCACACTGTTTAATTGCATTCAAGGAAGTTCAAAATTATGTTTTCCTTACACTTGCAGAAAGTGTTACCCAATACACTAAATAAACTTTGTTTCATATTCATAAGAATGTATATACTCTATTTAATAATGGAAGTGAATTCTTGATCACAGATACATTCTGCTTTGAAATAAAGAAAAGCTTTAATTTAAAAACACATTTGTATATATTTTAAAGCCTCTGATTGTCTTGAAGGACTTGTGAACTTCTAAAAGTGACTTTTAGATAGATGTTATGGAAGCATACTATCTGCATGGATATAAATACATTTTCATAGCAGTTAAGCACTTTTTCAAAAAATGATGCTAAATACTATGTGTTAAGCACTGTGTTTAACACAGATGATAGTAGTGGCTATATACTATCTACTCGATATTTGGCTAGTGGATAAGTAGATAGTGGCTATCTACTAGATAGTAGGCTAATGGGTAAGCAAGAAAGTAAATAGGCAATTTCAGTACTGTGTGTTTTAAATCTTATGATAGAGGTGATCACTGTGTGACATATAAGCACAGATAAAAGTGAAAGTGTTAGTTGCTCAGTCATGTCTGACTCTTTGTGACCCCATGGACAGTAGCTCCCCAAATTCCTCTGTCCATGGAATTCTCCAGGCAAGAATACAGGAGTGAGTAGTCTTTTTCAGAAGTAGTCAGAAGAGAAACATTTAAACCTGAGAGTGAAACAGCTGATCTGTGGAAGCCTAAATGGAATGAGAATCAGACAGTCCTTGCTGCAGCCATAGGTACACCGGACAGGGATGCAGTTCCCCTAGAAGGCGCAGTGGCTGGGAGCTGCAGCTTAGGGATTGTGGAGCAATCTCAGAGTGAGGGCTGCTATTGACTGTGGAGAGACAGACTGAGGGAATGTGAGGGAGGAGACCATGGTGGGAAATGGCTGTGGAGGAAAGCCAGACAGCCATGGAAGCAAGGCGATACTGCTGAGTCACATGAAGTGGGTGGAGACATCACCATAGCCTCTCTCCCCACAGGCCACCCATCTGCAGTTGAACCATAGAGAAGCTGGCCCGTCAAGTGCCTGACACACTGAACTACAGAGTAGGACCCCACACAGAGTGCTCCTTTAAGTGCCTGAAGAACTGAACAACAGAGAAAGACCCTAGGCAAGAGAGTGCCTGAATGGGCACTCTGAGTGCCAAAGTGCCTGAATGGGCAGAGCTACAGAGAAAAACTGGGCAAAGAGGCCTTCTGATCACCAGCTACCAGAAGTTAAAAAAAAAACAAAAACAAAAACAAACACACCTCTGATAGGGCCATAACTCCTGTGGCTGAGGCAGTTCTTGTCTCTGCACACTTGGCACTGCCAGGGTCCCAGTGACACAAGCAGGTGTGCCACCTTCACACTCAACCCTCACTGGGGCAGAGTTGCCAAAGGCAAAAAAAAAGTCTTGCCTCTATGCACACTGGGTAACTTCAGGCATGTTCAGCTCTTTTCCACCCTGTGGACTGTGGTCTGCCAGGCTTCTCTGTCGGGGGGTGCTCCAGTCAAGAATACTGGAGTGTATTGGCCAATACTGGTTGCCATACCCTTCTTCAGTTCAGTTCAGTTCAGTTGCTCAGTTGTGTCTGACTCCTTGCGACCCCATGAATTGCAGCACTCCAAGTCTCCCTGTCCATCACCAACTCCCGCAGTTTACCCAAACTCATGTTCATCAAGTTGGTGATGACATCCAGCCATCTCATCCTCTGTCTTCCCCTTCTCCTCTTGCCCCCAATCCCTCCCAACGTCAGGGTCATTTCCAATGAGTCAACTCTTCACATGAGGTGGCCAAAATATTGGAGTTTCAGCTTCAACCAGTCCTTCCAATGAACACCCAGGACTGATCTCCTTTAGGATGGGCCGGTTGGATCTCCTTGCAGTCCAAGGGACTCTCAAGAGTCTTCTCCAACACCACAGTTCAAACACATCAATTCTTCAGTGCTCAGCTTTCTTCACAGTCCAACTCTCCCATCCATACATGACCACTGGAAAAACCATAGTCTTGACTAGACGGACCTTTGTTGGCAAAGTAATGTCTCTGCTTTTCAATATGCTATCTAGGTTGGTCATAACTTTCCTTCCAAGGAGTAAGCTTCTTTTAATTTCATGGCTGCAATCACCTTCTGCAGTGATTTTGGAGCCCCCAAAATAAAGTCTGACACTGTTGCCACTGTTTCCCCATCTATTTGCCATGAAGTGATGGGACCAGATGCCATGATCTTCATTTTCTGAATGTTGAGCTTTAAGCCAACTTTTTCACTCTCCACTTTCACTTACATCAAGAGGCTTTTTAGTTCCCCTTCACTTTCTGCCATAAGCATTATATTTCCTGCTGGCCTAGCCATCAACTCCCCTGAGTGGCTGGTGCTGCCAGAACCCCTTGGGACCCAAGAAGCCGCACCACCTCCACACCTGGTCATCTCAAAGGCAGGCCCAAGTCCTCCAGAGAAGCCTCAGGAGCAAACCCCAGTGGATGACCCAAATGCAGAGATGGGAATAAAACCACAATTGAAACCCAGAGGCAGTGTGGCTAGGGAAGAAGCCCCCAAATCTTCCCACCAGCTGTACAAGCTGCAGATTAAATCCACATGATCAACTAGGCAGACTGTGTCTATGGAATATATAAAAGGACATTGAGAGCTCCCACGGGGTGGGGGGGGGAGGGGGGAATGCACCAGTTCTGATAGCTGTGGACATTGGATGCAAGAACACACAGGAGTCAGACCAGATTAGAATCTGAGCTTCCCCAACAACAGATCCAGAGACTAGCAGAGTGTTGGAGGGCATTCTAGGGAGGTGAGGTGGACTGTGACTCCTAGTGAGGGAAAGGACACTGATAGGAGTGACTAAAAAAGAAAAAGAAAACAAAAACAAAAAAAATCATCTATTGTTCTTTTGTGTTCACTTGTTCTGTAGTGTCTTTTGGATGATTTTTTTTTCTTTTACTTTTTTTCCCCTTCCCCCTTCCCTCTGTTGTAGCTGTCAATTTTATTGGCAGTATGAGATTTAATTAAGCTTTTGTGTTTTTTTATTTAATCACACGTTTTTTATGAGTATTATAAACCTCTACTTTTACACTGGGCTTTTGCAGATCTATGGAGTTTTAGTTTAGTTTTTTTTTTTTTCTCTTCCTTTTTTTCTTTTCTCTTAATTTTATTTTTTAAACCTATTAATATTTTTTCTACACTTATTTCTCCATTTAATTTACCTACTGTTCTTTTTCCCTTGCAGTTAACCTTTAATATATATAAATCTACTTTATCTATCTCAACTTAACTTGGCATATCTATTCTTTCTTTCCTTTCCTCTCCATATATTTGTTAGTTTCATTTTCATTGTTTTAATCCCCACTTGGCACCTTGCTTTAGTTTTGTTTTCCAGTACGCTTTAGTTAGTTTTGTTCTTAACTAGTAGATGTAATTTTTGGCTTCCTTTGTTTGCCCAGTCAATCTACTGTACTTTATTTTTGTTGGACTGTTCTGATTTTGCTTATGGGGGTGTATATATATATACATGTGTATATTCCATTAATTTAATTGTTTATTTATTTAATTTTTTTTGCCTGATATTGTAACTGATTTGTCTGGGGTTCATCTTTGGTTCCTCATTTTTGGGCATTTGTTTTAATCTCACTTAATGCCATAAAAAACTACCTGTGGAATCTTCATTCCTGACAAGAGAAAAAGCCCTGAGCCTTCGGAGTGGGAGCTCTGACTTTAAGATTCGAGACTACTGGAGAACTAACCCTGCTGCTGCTGCTGCTACTGCTAAGTCGCTTCAGTCCTGTTCAATTCTGTGCGACCCCATACAGCAGCCCACTAAGCTCCTCTGTCCCTGGTATTCTCCAGGCAAGAATACTGGAGTGGGTTGCCATTTTCTTCTCCAATGCATGAAAGTGAAAAGTGAAAGTGAAGTCGCTCAGTCGTTTCCAACTCTTAGTGACCCCATGGACTGCAGCCTACCAGGCTCCTCCATCCATGGGATTTTTCAGGCAAGAGTACTGGAGTGGGTTGCCATTGTCTTCTCCGAGAGAACTAACCCTAGGGAGTATCAAATAGTGAGAACTGCCACAAAGGAAACCACTTGAATACAAGACCCAATATCACCCAACCACCAGTGCAGGACACGTCAGACAAACAACAAACAAAACAAAATACAAACCCAATCAGCAGCAGACAGGACTACCATCTCACTCAGCCTTGTCAATTAGAGGAGAAAAACAAAAAACAAAAGAAAGCTCAACACAAAAGCTAAGCACCTATAAAAAGCTTACTCAAACCACTGGACCAATCTTAGGCAAGCAGAAACCAAAACAAAGAAATGATTCAACCTTGAAGCCTGGAAAAGGAGACCTCAAACACAATAAATTAAAAAAAAAACAAAAACGAAATGGTATAGAAATAGTACAGAAATCAAAGAACAAACTAGAAACACAGAAGTCCAAATAAATGAAGAGGAAATAGGCAAGAATTTAGAATAATGATAGTAAAGGTGATAGAAAACCTTGAAAACAGAATGGAGAAAATGGAACATTCAATTAACAAAAACATAGAATAATTAAAGAATAAACATAAAAAGACACACCACACAATTACTGAAATTAAAAATACTCTATAAGGACACAGCAGCAGAGTATCTAAAGCAGAACAAATCAGTGAGCTGGAAGATAAAATGGTAGAAATAATTTTTGAAGAACAGAAAAAAGTAAAAAAGAATGAAAAGAACTAAGGATAGTCCCAGAGACAACTGGGACAATATCAAGGAAGCAACATTTGAATTATAGGGGTACCAGGAAAAGAAGAGAAAAAGAAAGAGTATGAGAAAAATTTTTTTTGATTTAAATTTATTTATTTTAATTATAGGCTAATTACTGTATAATATTGCATTGGTTTTGCCTTACATCAACATAAATCTGCCATGGGTGTACACGTGTTCCCAGAGAAACTTTTTGCAAAGATTATAGTCAAAAATTTCCCCAGCACGGAAAAGGAAATGATTAATCAAGTCCAAGAGGTTCAAAGAGTCCAATACAGTATAAACCCAATGAGAAACACACAAAGACACATACTAATCAACCTAACTAATATTAAACACAAAGAAAGACTATTAAAAGCAGTAAGGGAGAAGCAACAAGTAACATACAAGGGAAATCCCATATGTTTAACAGCTGATCGTTCAGCTGAAACTCTGTAGGCCAGAAGAGAATGGCAGGATATATTTAAAATACTGAAAGGGAAAAACCTACAAACAAGATTACTCTATCCAGAAAGGATCTCATTCAAAACTGATGGAGAAAGCAAAAGCTTTTCAGACAAGCAAAAGTTGAGGGAATTCAGTAACACCAAATCAGCATTATAACAAATGTTAAAGGGTCTTATATAGTCAAGAAATACAAAGAAGGAAAAAATCTACAAAATCAAACCCCAAACTACTAAGAAAACATCAATAGGGACATATATAACAGCAATTACTTTAAATGTAAATGGATTAAATGTTCCAACCAAAAGATAAAGTTTGGCTGAATGGATACACAAACAAGACCCATATATATGCTGTCTAGCAGAATCCCACTTCAGACATAAAGACACATATAGACTGAAAGTCAGAGGATGGAAAAATATACTTCATGCAAATGAAAAGCAAAAGAAAGTTGGAGTAGCAATCCTCATATCAGACAAAATAGACCCTAAAATAAAGATTACAAGAGATAAGGAATGATACTACACAGTGATCAATGGATCAATCCAAGAGGAAGACATAGCAATTGTAAATACCTATGCACCCCAAAATAGGAGCAACTCAGAACATAAGATCTACATTAACAGACACAAAAGGAGAAACTGACAGTAACACAATAATAGTAGGAGACTTTAGTACCCTATTGACACCAATGGATGGATCATCAAAACAGAAAATTAATAAGGAAACACAAGTCTTAAAGGATACATTTGAAGAGATGGATCTCAGTGATATCTTCAGAACATTCCATCCAAATGCAGAATAAACCTTCTTCTCAAGTGCACATGGAACATTCTCCAGGACAGACCACATCTTAGGTCACAAAACAAACCTCAGTAAATTTAATAAAATTGAAATCATATCAACCATCTTTTCTGACCACAATGCTATTAGACTAGATATCAATTATGAGGGGAAAAAATGTAAAAATATGAACATGACAAGATTAAACAATATGTTTCTAAATAACCAACAGGAAACTGAAAAAAATCAAAAGAAAACAAATGAACAAAAAACTCTCTAGAAACAGATAACAATGAAAACACAACAACTGAAAACCTATGGGATGCAGAAAAAGCAGTTTTAAGAGAGACGTTTATAGCAATACAATCCTACCTCAAGAAACAAACAAAAACCATCAAATAGACAACCTAACTTTATACCTAAAACAACTGGAAAAGGAAAAACAAAATCGCCCCCAAATTAGCAGAAAGAATTAAATCATAATAATCGAGCAGAAATAAGTGAAAAAGAAATGAAAGAAACAATAGTAAAGATTAATAAAACCAAAAGCTGGTTCTCTGAGAATATTAACAAAATTCACAAAACTTTTAGCCATACTCACCAAGAAAAAAAAAGAGAAGAATCAAATCAACAAAATTAGAATTAAAAAAAAGATAGGCTACAACAGACAATGCAGAAATACAGAGGATTATAAGAGACTATTGAAAGTGAACATGAAAGTCTCTCAGTCCTGTCTGACTCTTTGTGACCCAATGGACTATCCATGGAATTCTCCAGGCAAGAATACTGGGGTGGGTAGCTTTTCCCTTCTCTAGGGAATCTTTTCAACCCAGGGATTGAACCCACGTCTCCCACATTGCAGGCGGATTATGAACAACTATATGGCAATTAAATGGATAATCTGGAAGAAACGGAAAGAGTCTTAGAAAAGTTCAATCTTCCAAGATTGAACTAGGAAGAAATAGAAATTATAAACAACCCAATTACAAGTACTGAAATTGAAGCTGTAATCAAAAATTTCCCACAAAACCAAAGCCAAGGACCAGATGGCTTCACAGGTGAATTCTATCAAACATTTAGAGAAGAGCTAATGCCTATCCTTCAAAAACTCTTTCAAAAAATTGTAGAGGAAGGAACACTTCCAAAGTCATTCTATGAAGCCACCATCACCCTGATATCAAAACCAGACAAAATAACTCAAAAAAGAAAACTATAGGCCAGTTTCAGTGATGAATATAGATGCAAAAGTCCTCAACAAAATTATAGCGAACAGAATTCAACAACACATCAAAAAGCTCATACAACATGATCAGGTTGGGTTTATAAGGATTTTTCAATATTTGCAAATCAATCAATGTGATACACCATATTAACAACTTGAGAGATTAAAAAAAATATATGATAATCTCAACAAATGCAGAAAAAGCCTTTGACAAAATTCAGCATCCAATTTATGATTAAAACTCTTCAAAAAATGGGCATAGAAGGAACCTACCTCAACATAGTAAAGACCATATATGATAATCCTACAGCAAACATTATTCTCAATGGTGACAACCTGAAAGCATTCCCCCTAAAATCAAAAACAAGACAAGGGTGTCCACTTTCACCACTACTATTCAACATAGTTTTGAAAGTCCTAGCTACACTAAGCAGAGAAGAAAAAGGAATAAGAGGACTCCAGATCAGAAAAGAAGAAGGAAAGCTCTCACTGTTTGCAGATGAAATGATACTGTACATATAAAACCCTAATGACACTATCAGAAAATTACTAGATCTAATCAGTGAACTTAGCAAAGTCACAGGATACAAAATCAATACACAGAAATCATTTACATTTCTATATACTAACAATGAAAAATCAGAAAAGAGAAATTAAGGAATCACTCACATTCACCATTGCAACAAAAATAATAAAATATCTATGAATAAAGTTACCTAAGGAGACAAAAGAACTGTACACAGAAAATTATAACAACACTGATGAAACAAATCAAACATGACATAAACAGATGCAGAGATATTCCATATTCTTGGGTAGGAAGAATCAATATTGTGAAAGTGACTATACTACCAAATGCAATCTACAGATTCAGTGTGATTCCTATCAAATTACTAATGGCATTTTCCACAGAACTAGAACAAAAAAATTCACAATTGATATGGAAACACAAAAGACCCTGAATAGTCTTGAGAAAGAAGGATGGAGCTGGAGGAATCAACCTTCCTGAATTCGGATTATAATACAGAGCTACAGTCATCAAGACAGCATGGTAATGGCACAGAAACAGAAACACAGACCAATGGAACAAGATAGAAAGCCCAGAAATAAGCCCATGCACCTATGGGTACCTTATTTTTGACAAAGGAGACAAGAATATACAATGGGGCAAAGAGAGCCTCTACAATAAATGGTGCTAGCAAAAGTGGACAGTTACATGTACAAGAATGAAACTAAAATACTTCCTAACATCACACACAAAGATAAACTCAAAATGGATTAAAGACCTAAATGTAAGACCAGAAACTATAAAACCCTTAGGGGAAAACATAGGGAGAACACTTTGTGACATAAATTAAAACAAGATCCTCTATGACCCACCTCTTAGTGTAATGGACATAAAAACAAAAGTAAACAAGTGGGACCTGATTAAACTTAAAAGCTTTTGAACAGCAAAGGAACCTATAAGCAAGGTGAAAAGATAACCCTCAGAATGGGAGGGAACGATAGCAAATGAAACAACTGACAAAGGATTAATTTCCAAAATATAAAAGCAGCTCATACAGCTCAATACCAGGAAGAATAAGATCCAATCAAAAAGTGGGAAAAAGACCTAAACAGACATTTCTCCAAAGAAGACACACAGATGGCTAACAAACACATGAAAATATGCTTGACAAATCTCATTATTAGAGAAATGCAAATCAAAACTACAATGAGATATCACCTCACACTGGT
Organism: Bos indicus; assembly: GCF_029378745.1. Lineage (NCBI taxonomy): Eukaryota > Metazoa > Chordata > Mammalia > Artiodactyla > Bovidae > Bos > Bos indicus. The sequence continues at coordinate 2,742,882 of NC_091774.1, forward strand.
CAGAATTGCCATAATCAAAAAGTCTACAAACAATAAATGCTGAAAACGGTGTGGAGAAAAGGGAACACTCTCGCACAGTTGGTGGGAATGTAAACTGATATGGCCACTGTGGAAGATGGTATGGAGATTGCTTAAAAAACTAGGAATAAAACTATCATATGACCCAGCAATCCCACTCTTAGGCCTAATCCCTGAGGAAACAAAAACTGAAAAAGATGTATGTATCCCATTGTTCATTGCAGCACTATTTATAATAGCTAGAACATGGAAGCAACCTAGATGTCCATCGAGAGATGAAAGGATAAAGAAGTTGTGGTACATATACACTATTAAATATTACTCAACCATAAAATGAAAGGCCTTTGAGTCAGTTCTAATGAGGTGGATGAACCTAGAGTCTATTCTACAGGATGAAGTAAGTCAGAAAGTCGTATTCTAACATAATTATAAGGAATCTAGAAAAATAAATATTTTTTTAAATAAAAAATTGCAAAAAAATTAAAAAGAACTATCTTAAATACCTTGAGTCACTCAGTTGTGTGTGATATTTTGCCACCCCATGGACTGTAGCCTACCAAGCTCCTCTGTCTGTTGCAGAGAAGAACCAATTATGATTCTATGTTAGAAGTGTTTTTTTTTGACTTGCTTTTTGTTGCTTTTGTTATTATAGTCATACATAATGACCCCTCTGCCAGTCTTTTAAAGTGTCTTTCTTCAGATATTAGAGAGATAATCTGATCCTGCCCATCTATGAAAGGGTGAAAGCAAGAAGAGATTGACATCCCTCCCTTTCTTGATGCTTCCTTGATTCCCAGAGATGTTTGCAAAACTGATGGCCCTTTTTACTTTCCCACCTCTCTCTCTATTCTGCCTTTTCTATTTTACTTTCTCACCTCTTCTCTTCCTAGTTCTATAAAAGAACTTGACATCCAGACCCCAAGAATAATCATTGTTTTGAGACATTAGTCTGCTATCTTCTAGATCTACCAGCTTTCTGACTAAGTCATATTCCTTGCCTCAACATTTCATCTCTTGGATTCACTGGACTGTTGTGCAGCAAGCAGAGTGAGCCTGGACTCAGTAAAATGTTCATGGAATTTTCCAGGCAAGAATACTCTGGTGGGAAGCTCTTTCCATCTCTAGGGGATTTTGCTGACCCAGGGGTCAAACCCTAGTCTCTTGAATCTCAGGCAGACTTTTTACCATCTGAGCCACCATTTTCAGTTCAGTTCAGTCCCTCAGTCGTGTCCGACTCCTTGAGACCCCATGAATCACAGCACACCAGGCCTTCCCATCCATCAGCTACTCCCAGAGTTCACTCAAACTCATGTCTATCAAGTCGGTGATGTCATCCAGCCATCCCATCCTCTGTCTTCCCCTTCTCCTCCTGTTCCCAATCCTTCCCAGAATCAGGATATTTTCCAATGAGTTAACGCTTCACATGAGGTGGCCAAAGTTTTGGCATTTCAGTCTCAGCATCAGTCCTTCCAATGAACGCCCAGGACTGATCTCCTTTAGGATGGACTGGTTGGATCTCCTTGCAGTCCAAAGGACTCTCAAGAGTCTTCTCCAATACCACAGTTCAAAAGCATTAGTTCTTCTGTGCTCAGCGTTCTTCACAGTCCAACTCTGACATCTATACATGATCACGGGAAAAACCAGAGCCTTGACTAGACGGACCTTTGTTGGCAAAGTAATATCTTTGCTTTTAAATATGCTGTATAGGTTGGTGATAGTTTCTTTCTAAGGAGTAAGAGTCTTTTAATTTCATGGCTGCAATCACCATCTGCAGTGATTTTAGAGCCCCCCAAAATAAAATCTGACACTGTTTCTCCACCTATCTGTCATGAAGTGATGGGACCAAATGCCATGATCTTAGTTTTCTGAATGTTGAGCTTTAAGCCAACTTTTTCACTCTCCTCTTTCACTTTCATCAAGAGGCTTTTTAGTTCCTCTTCACTTTCTGCCATAAGGGTGGTGTCATCTGCATGTCTGAGGTTATTGATATTTCCCCCAGCAATCTTAATTCCAGCTTGTGCTTCTTCCAGCCCAGAGTTTCTCATGATGTACTCTGCATAGAAGTTAAATAAGCAGGGTGACAATATACAGCCTTTGGGTTCTCCTTTTCCTATATGGAACCAGTCTGTTGTTCCATGTCCAGTTGTAACTGATGCTTCCTGACCTGCGTATAGGTTTCTCAGGAGGAAGGTCAGGTGGTCTGGTATTCCCACCTCTGGAAGAATTTTCCACTGTTTATTGTGATCCACACAGTCAAGGGCTTTGGCATAGTCAATAGAGCAGAAATAGATGTGTTTCTGGAGCTCTCTTGCTTTTTCCATGATCTAGCGGATGTTGGCAATTTGATCTCTGGTTCCGCTGCCTTTTCTAAAACCAATTTGAACATCTGGAAGTTCGCGGTTCACGTATTGCTGAAGCCTGGCTTGGAGAATTTTGAGCATTACTTTACTAGCGTGTGAGATGAGTGCAATTGTGTGGTAGTTTGAGCATTCTTTGGTATTGCCTTTCTTTGGGATTGGAATGAAAACTGACTTTTTCCAGTCCTGTGGCCACTGCTGAGTTTTCCAAATTTGCTGGCGTATTGAGCGCAACACTTTTATAGCATCATCTTCCAGGATTTGATATAGCTCAACTGGAATTCCATCACCTCCACCAGCTTTGTTTGTAGTGATGCTTTCTAAGGCCCACTTGACTTCACATTCCAGGATGTCTGGCTCTAGATGAATGATCACACCATCGTGATTATCTTGGTCGTGAAACTCTTTTTTGTACACTTCTTCTGTGTATTCTTTCCCCCTCTTCTTAATATCTTCTGCTTCTGTTAGGTCCATAGCATTTCTGTGCTTTATCAAGCCCATCTTTCCCCTTATTCATGATGCAATGGAGATCCACTAAAGACTTTTAAGAGGGGGATGATGCAAATTGGAGACAAGAAGGCAATGCTATTCAACATTTAAAGTGTTTAGAAGTGAATCAGTTCAGTTCAGTCCAGTTGCTCAGTCATGTCCGACTCTTTGTGACCACATGAACCACAGCACACCAGGCCTCCCTGTCTGTTACCAACTCCTGGAGTTCACCCAAACCCATATCCATTGAGTTGGTGATGCCACCCAACCATCTCGTCCTTTGTTGTCCCCTTCTCCTCGTGCCCTCAATCTTTCCGAGACTCAGTGTCTTTTCAAATGAGTCAGCTCTTCGCATCAGGGGGCTAAAGTATTGGAGTTTCAGCTTCAACATCAGTCCTTCCAATGAACACCCAGAACTTATCTCCTTTAGGATGGACTGGCTGGATCTCCTTGAAATCCAAGGGACTCTCAAGAGCTTTTCCACCACCACAGTTCAAAAGCATCAATTCTTTAGTGCTCAGCTTTCTTCACAGTCCAACTCTCACATCTATACATGACCACTGGAAAAACCATAGCCTTGACTAGATGGACCTTTGTTGGCAAAGTAATGTCTCTGCTTTTTAATATGCTATCTAGGTTGGTCATAACTTTCCTTCCAAGGAGTAAGCGTCTTTTAATTTCATGGTTGCAATCACCATCTGCAGTGATTGTGGAGCCCAGAAAAATAAAGTCTGACACTGTTTCCACTGTTTCCCCACCTATCTGCCATGAAGTGATGGGACCGGATGCCATGATCTTAGTTTTCTGAATGTTGAGTTTTAAGCCAATTTTTTCACTCCTCTTTCACTTTCATCAAGAGGCTCCGTAGTTCTTGTTTCCAGCTTGTGCTTCATCCAGACCAGCGTTTCTCATGATGTAATCTGTATATAAGTTAAATAAGCAGGGTGACAATATACAGCCTTGATGTACTCCTTTTCCTATTTGGAACCAGTCTGTTGTTGTATGTCCAGTTCTAACTATTCCTTCCTGACCTGCATACAGGTTTCTCAAGAGGCAGATCAGCTGATTGAAATTAGTTCAAATACTTCACGTCTTTAGAATTTGGTTTTCATAAATTTCAAATGTAACAAATGTTTCCTTGTCAATAAAAACTAGAAAAGAAATACAAAACCCTACACTCTCATTTCCTGTCAAAGAAGCTACCATTTAGCACACAACAAAAAAAATACATGTGTCTCTAAAAATAATGGATTTTAAGGCTTTCTCCAAATAAATGTTAAGATAAAAACACTGACTTTTTCAGGAAAGGCCACTGTTTTCAAATCAATGTAAGAAAAAGGGAAGAAGAATAATTCCTTCTCCTATCACTTTCTCCTTTCCCTAGAATGAAAACTTAAGAAGAGAAAAGAAGGTAATGGGAATGAGAAGCAGTGATGCTGGCTATAGAGCCACTCCATGGACTGTAAAAGACTGTCACAGCAGAGAAGAAAATCACTTGGGAATAGATGGCAGATGTAATTGGCCTTCACCAAAAAAAGTAAAACACAACGACATAAGTGCAATGCTTGGCAAGGCAAAAGTGGCAAATGTGTAGTTAATATGTTTCATAAAGTATTTAATTCATATTAAATGAACCTATAAACAATACTTTAGCCTATCAAAATAGCCTTATGAGTGTAAAGCTGGAGAAAAAGCGTGACAAGGCAATCTTGAGTTCAGATCTTCTATTCACTTGGTCCTCTTCTTGGATCACAGCCTGGTCATGATAAGTTCAGTTCAGTTCAGTCACTCAGTCATGTCCGACTCTTTGCGACTCCATGAATCGCAGCATGCCAGGCCTCCCTGTCCATCACCAACTCCCGGAGTTCACTCAGACTCACATCCATCGAGTCAGTGATGCCATCCAGCCATCTCATCCTCTGTCTTCCCCTTCTCCTCCTGCCCCCAATACCTTCCAGCATCAGAGTCTTTTCCAATGAGTCAACTCTTCACATGAGTTGGTCAAAGTACTGGAGTTTCAGCTTTAGCATCATTCCTTCCAAAGAAATCCCAGAGCTGATCTCCTTCAGAATGGACTGGTTGGATCTCCTTGCAGTCCAAGGGACTCTCAAGAGTCTTCTCCAACACCATAGTTCAAAAGCATCAATTCTTCGGCCCTCACCCTTCTTCACAGTCCAACTCTCACATCCATACATGACCACAGGAAAAACCATAGCCTTGATTAGACGGACCTTTGTTGGCAAAGTAATGTCTCTGCTTTTGAATACGCTATCTAGGTTGGACATAACTTTCCTTCCAAGGAGTGTCTTTTAATTTCATGGCTGCAGTCACATTCTGTAGTGATTTTGGAGCCCAAAAAAATAAAGTCTGACACTGTCTCCACTGTTTCCCTATCTATTTCTCATGAAGTGATGGGACCGGATGCCATGATCTTCGTTTTCTGAATGTTGAGCTTTAAGCCAACTTTTTCACTCTCCACTTTTACTATCATCAAGAGGCTTTTTAGTTCCTCTTCACTTTCTGCCATAAGGGTGGTGTCATCTGCATATCTGAGGTTATTGATATTTCTTCCAGCAATCTTGATTCCAGCTTGCATTTCTTCCAGCCCAGCATTTCTCATGATGTACTCCGCATAGAAGTTAAATAAGCAGGGTGACAATATACAGCCTTGACGTACTCCTTTTCCTATTTGGAACCAGTCTGTTGTTGTACGTCCAGTTCTAACTGTTGCTTCCTGACCTGCATACAGATTTCTCAAGTGGCAGGTCAGATGGTCTGGTATTCCTATCTCTTTCAGAATTGCTGAAAATTTATTGTAATCCACACAGTCCAAGGCTTTGGAATAGTCAATAAAGCAGAAATAGATATTTTTCTGGAATTCTCTTGCTTTTTCCATGATCCAGCGGATGTTGGCAATTTGATCTCTGGTTCCTCTGCCTTTTCTAAAACCAGCTTGAACATTAGGAAGTTCACGGTTCACATATTGCTGAAGCCTGGCTTGGAGAATTTTGAGCATTACTTTACTAGCATGTGAGATGAGTGCAATTGTGCAGTAGTTTGAACATTCTTTGGCATTGCATTTCTTTGGGATCAGAATGAAAACTGACCTTTTCCAGTCCTGTGGCCACTGCTGAGTTTTCCAAATTTGCTGGCATATTGAGTGCAGCACTTTCACAGCATCTTTCAGGATTTGAAATAGCTTAACTGGAATTCCATCACCTCCACTAGCTTTGTTCATAGTGATGCTTTCTAAGGCCCACTTGACTTCACAATCCCGGATGTCTGGCTCTAGGTCAGTGATTACACCATCGTGATTATCTGGGACATGAAGATCTGTTTTGGACAGTTCTTCTGTGTATTCTTGCCACTTCTTCTTGATATCTTCAGCTTCTGTTAGGTCCATAGCGTTTCTGTCCTTTATTGAGCCCATCTTTGCATGAAATGTTCCTTTGGTATCTTTAATTTTCTTGAAGAAATCTCTACTTTCCCATTCTGTTGTTTTCCTCTATTTCTTTTCATTGATCACTGAGGAAGGCTTTCTTATCTCTTCTTGCTATTCTTTGGAACTCTGCATTCAGATGCTTATATCTTTCCTTTTCTCCTTTTCTTTTCACTTCTCTTCTTTTCACAGCTATTTGTAAGGCCTCCCAAGACAGCCATTTTCCTTTTTTGCATTTCTTTTCCATGGGGATGGTCTTGACCCCTGTCTCCTGTACAATATCACGAACCTCATTCCATACTTCATCAGGCACTCTATCTATCAGATCTAGGCGCTTAAACCTATTTCTCACTTCCACTGTATAATCATAAGGGATTTGATTTAGGTCATACCTGAATGGTCTAGTGGTTTTCCCTACTTTCCTCAATTTCTGTCTGACTTTGGCAAAAAAGAGTTCATGGTCTGAGCCACAGTCAGCTCCTGGTTTTGTTTTTGCTGACTATATACAGCTTCTCCATCTTTGGCTGCAAAGAATATACTCAGTCTGATTTTGGTGTTGACCATCTGGTGATGTCCATGTGTAGAGTCTTCTCTTGTGTTGTTGGAAGAGGGTATTTGCTATGACTAGTGCATTTTCTTTGCAAAACTCTATTAGTCTTTGCCCTGCTTCATTCCGTGTTCCAAGGCCAAATTTGCCTGTTACTCCAAGTGTTTCTTTACTTCCTACTTTTGCATTCCAGTCCTCTATAATGAAAAGGACATCTTTTTTGGGTGTTAGTTCTCAAAGGTCTTGTAGGTCTTCATAGAACCGTTCAACTTTAGCTTCTTCAGCGTTACTGCTTGGGGCATAGACTTGGATTACTGTGGAATGAATTGGAACTTGGATTGCCTTGGAAATGAACAGAGATCATTTTGTCGTTTTTGAGATTGCATCCAAGTACTGCATTACGGACTTTTTTGTTAACCATAATGGCTACTTCATTTCTTCTGAGGGATTCCTGTCCGCAGTAGTAGATATAATGGTCATCTGAGTTAAATTCGCCCATTCCAGTCCATTTAAGTTCGCTGATTCCTAGAATGTCGACGTTCACTCTTGCCATCTCTTGTTTGACCACTTCCAATTTGCCTTGATTCATGGACCTGACATTCCAGGTTCCTATGCAATATTGCTCTTACAGAATCAGACCTTGCTTCTATCACCAGTCACATCCACAGCTCATGATAAAGGGGTATGCAAAACTAACTTAAGCTATGAGCCTCATTGTGTAGGGCCACCCATGATGGATGGGTCACAGTGAAAACTTCTGAGAATTGTGTTCCACTGGAGGAGGAAATGGCAACTCACTCCAATATTCTTGCCTGGATAACTTTATGGTCAGTATAAAAAGGCAAAAGATATGACACTGGAAGATGAGCCCCTCATTTTGGAAGGTGTCCAATATGCAACTAGGGAAGAGCAGAGGGCAATTATGAATAGCCCCAGAAAGGATGAAGCAGCTGGCCTAAAGCAAAATCTATGCTCAAGTGGTTTTTTCTGGTGGTAAAAGTAAAGCCAATGCTGTACAGAACAACATTGCATAGGGACCTGGAATGTTACATCTATGAATCAAGGCAAATTGGATGTGGTCAGTTAAGAGACAGCAAGTGTCAACATCAAAATGTTAGAAATCTGTGAAATAAAATGGAAGGGAAGGGACAAATTTAATTCATAGGACCATTATATCTACTACAATGGGCAAGAATCCCTTATCCCTCATAGTCAACCAAAGTGTCCAAAATGCAGTAGTTGTGTACAATCCCAAAAACAACACAACAATCTTGGTTCATTTCCAAGCAAACTATTCAACATTACAGTAATCCAAGTCTATGCCCCAACCACTGATGCTACAGAAGCTGAAGCTGATGACTCTATGAAGAATTACAACACCTTCTAGAACTAAAACCAAAAAAAAAAAAAAAAAGAAAAAAAGAAAGAAATGCTCTTTTCATCATAGGGGATTGGAATGCAAATTAGGAAGTAAAGAGGTATTAGTCCTTTCAATGAGTATTCAGGTTTGACTTCCCTTAGGAGACTGTTTGATCTTCTTTCTGTCCAAGGGACTCTCAAGAGTCTTCTCTAGCAACACAGCCAGAAAGCATCAATTCTTCAGTGTTCAGCCTTGTTTACGGTCCAACTCCCATCCATACATGACTACTGGAAAAACCATAGCTTTGACCAGACAGACCTTTGTCGTCAAAGTAATATCTCTGGTTTGTAATATGCTACCTAGGTTGGCCATAGTTTTTTTTTTTTTTTTCCCGAAGCACAAACGTCCTTTAATTTCATGGCTGTAGGGATTTCACTGTAATTTCATCAGCAGTGATTGTAGAGCTCAAGAAAATAGTCTGTCACTGTTTCTTTTGTTTCTTCATCTATTTGCCATGAAGTGATGGGACCAGATGCCATGATCTTAGGTTTCTGAATGTTGAATTTTAAGGCAGCTTTTTCATTCTCCTCTTTCATTTTTTATTGAGGCTACTCATTTCCTCTTTGCTTTCTTCCATAAGGATGGTGTCTTCTGCATATCTGAGGTTATTGATATTTCTCCCTAAAATCTGGATTCTAGCTTATTTTTCATCCAGCTTGGCATTTTGCATGATGTACTCTGCATAGAAGTTAAGTATGCAGGGTGACAATATACAACTTTGATGTACTCCTTTCCCAATTTTGAAACAGTTTGTTGCTTCATGTCTAGTTCTAACTGTTGTTTCTTGACCTCCATACAGCATACACAAGCCTCTTATCCTCATCCATCAGAGGGCAGACAGAATGAAAACCACAAACACAGAAATAAACACAATAAAGGAAAGAAATTGTTAAGGTCTGACAGAAACAGAGGAAATTTTGAAGAGGTGCCAAGAATATGGAGAATTATTCTAAAATGATATTATGACCCAGATAACCATAAAAGTGTGGTCATTCACCTAGACCTGGACATCCTTGAGTGTGAAGTCAAGTGGGCCTTAGGAAGCATTACTATGGACAAGACTAGTGGAGGTGACAGAATTCCAGCTGAGCTATCTGAAGTCCTAATAGGTGATGCTGTTAAAGTGCCTCACTCAATGTGTCATCAAATATAGAAAATTCAGCAGTGGCCACAGGACTGGAAATGGTCAGTTTTCATTTCAACTTCAAAGAAGGAGATTGACAAAGAATATACTATGGTACAATTTCCCTCATTTCACATACTAGCAAGGTTATGCTGAAAATCCTTCAAGCTAAGTTTCAGCAGTATGTGAACTGAGAACTTCCATATGTACAAAATGAGTTTCAAAGAGTCAGAGGAACCAGAGATCCAATTGCCAACATTCGTTGGATCACGGAGGAAACAAGGGAGTTCCAAAAAAACATCTACTTCTGCTTTACTGACTACACTAAAGCCTTTGACCGCGTGGGTCACAAGAAACTGGAAAATTCTGAGAAAGATAGAAATGCCAGACCACCTTTCCTGACTCCTGATAAACCTGTATTCAGGTCAAGAAAAGAGTTGGTCCATAAAGTAGGCTACGGACTGGAGAAATGTTGCTTTTAAACTGTGGTGTGCTGCAGAAGACTCTTGATAGTGCCTTGGATTTCAAAGAGATCCAAACAGTTAATCTTAAAGGAAATAAGCTTGTAACATTCATCAGAGAACTGTTGCTGAAGCCAAAGCTCCAATAATTTGGCTACCTGATGCAAAGAGACCATTTTTCTGGGAAAAATTGAAGGCAAAAGAAAAAGAGTGTGCAGAGGAAGATATGATTAGATAGCACCACTGATGAATGGATGTGAATTTGAGCAAACCCCCAGAAACAGAGGACAGTGGAGCCTGGCATGCTTCAGTCCACGGTGTGGCAAAAAGTTGGATACAACTTAGCAACAATTAAACTTAAGCAAGTTATATTTTTGGGCAAATTACTTTGTTAACTTTAATCCCTAAATTCCACATATGTTTAGGCTTTTGTAACAGTATAAGTGGCCTTTTGATGACCATTTACTTACAATATTTCTGATCATCATAACAGATGATAAAATAGAATCCTATTATACACATTTTGAAAAAAAATATATTTAGTAAAAGTTTAAAAGTTTACCCAAGGTTGAACACTTAGAAATAAAAGAAAAATTCCTAACAGAAGAGTATATTGTGCATGTGCACACACACATACATATGTATGTATGTGTGTATATATATATATAATTAACATATACACATATAATATCTTACTTCTAAGAATACAACATTCAATTTAAGGCATAGTTAATTTAATTCTTCAGTTTTATTAATTTATTTAAACAGAAAGATAGAAGTTTCAAAAATCAATGTGTATGAGAACTTAAAAAATGTTTTATAATTTTAAAAAGTGCTCTAAACTGAATCAGAAACAAACACAAGAGGCACTGTAAACAAGAACTTAATATGAGTTTGACTCTTCTCAGCAAAATATAAAATATACACTTTAGGAGACAAGGATTTCAGTTTTGTTCATTGATGTATCTCAAAGAATACCTGGCACATAGTTGTTCCTAATTAAATATATTTTGTGATTTCCACAGGTAGTTAAATTTTAGTTAAATTCTTATGTTGTAGGATACTACATTCAGATACTGGACTAGCCTGGAGTAAGAGGCAAACTGGGAATCTTTCACTGAAAAAAGGGATGGCTAAACAGTGGTGAATGTACAGCACAAAGTACACACACAGAAGATAAAAACAAGAGATTTAGGGTCTGGATTTGGTAGACTGGATTTAGTAGACTGCAAGAACATGCTTCTGGAGAGAAGACGGGAAAAGAGGGAAGGAAGGAAGAAAATAAATATTAAATACTATTCACTGTTCAAGGGTTTATAATGAATAATAGGTGAGCCAATAATAATAATAATAAAAAGTATAATAACATGCTAGAAAGAATACTGAACTGTGTGAGGACACAGGAAGACATGCCAGATCTCCCTCTGGCCATTAGGGACAGCATGTGTCTAGGAATGGTCTTCCTAGGTGGCACAGTGGTAAAGAATCCACCTGCCCATGCAAGAGATGAAAGATACGCAGGTTCTATCCCTGGGTTGAGAAGATCTCCAGAGTAGGAAATGGAAACCCACTCCAGAAATCTTGTCTGGAAAATTCCATGGACAAAGGGGCCTGGAGGCTACAGTTCAAGGGGTTGCAAATAATTGGACATGACTGAGCGACTGAGCACAGCACAGAATTCAGTCTCTTGGAATATTTACATCCTCTCTTTTAAATTCTGCTAAGTTTAAAAATTCGCTTTGTATGGCAAAAACCAATACAGTATTGTAAAGTAATTAACCTCCAAGTAAAATAAATAAATTTATATTAAAAAATTAAATAAATAAATAAATATTTTTTCTTTTACTAAAAGTCAAAAACACTGATTAGGGCTTCTTAATAGTTAATTTTAGAAATCCTAAACCTCAACAATGTTTTGTTTTTCCTGTGGCTAGATGTAATTTGCCAGTTTACTGATAAACTGCGTATTTATCAGAGGCAAGAATGGAGTGATATGTAAGAATTATTTTCATAACATACACAAATATTTGCAAGGGACTAAATAGCAGACATTATTATTCATTATATTTTCACTCCTTTTTTTCTGAACTTTGATTTGATTTCACTCATTTATTTTATTTAGTTATGACTTTTAATGACTGGGGGAGTGACAATATTAAAAAATACAATCTACTAATATTAATAACATAAAGTGGTATAGTACCTACAAGATGGCAGAGTATAAGGATGTGTGCTTATCTTCTCCTGTGACAGCTCCAAAATTACAAATTGTTGCTGAACAACTCTCAACAGAAGAATGTTGAATCCCACCAAAAAAAGATACCCCATGTCCAAGGGCAAAGGAGGAGCCCATCAAGAAGTAGGAGGGGTTAAATTGCATTTAGAATCAAACCCCATACCCATCAGAGATGCTTGGAGGGCTCAAACAAAACCTTGTGTGCACCAGAACCCAGAGACACCACAGAGACTGAGTCAGAACTGCCTCTGAGCTTTTGAGTGCCTCCTGCAGAAGTATGGGTCAGCAGTGGCCTGCCGCAGGGGCAGGGGCTCTGGCTACGGCAGGCCTGGGTCACACAGTGTGTGGCATAAGCCCTCTTGGAGGAGGTTGTCATTAACCCCACGATAGAGGCATTGAGTAGATGACCCAAAAACTTCAGAACAAATATACCAAATAAATTCTCACACTGCTAAGAAAGTTCTAGGGCCCACAACAGATTTCCCAACCTAGGGATCTGGCGACTGGACTGAGAACCATAAGGGAATTTGACTTTGAAGGCCAGTGGGATTTGATTACAGAACTTACACAGGACTGGGGAAGCAGACTCTTGGAGGGCACAAATAAAACCTTGTACACACCAGGACCCAGGAAAAAGGGGCAGTGACCCCACAAGAGACTGGCCCAGGCTTGCTCAGGAGTGACCAGGAGTCTCTGGTAGACGCGAGGGTTGGCAGCGGCCTGCTGCAGGGTCAGGGGCACTGAGTGTGGCAGTGTGTACATGGGACCTTTTGAAGGATGTTGCCATTGCCTTCACTACCCTTACCTTACCTTTGCCTCAGGTCAAACAACAGGGAGGGAACACAGTCCTCCTCAACAGAAAATTGGATTAAAGATTTACTGAGCATGGCCCCCTCCATCAGAATAAGACCCAGTTTCCCTCTCAGTTAGTCTCTCACACCAGAAAGATACCATAAGCCTGTTATCCTTATCCTGCAGAGGGCAGACAGAATGAAAACCACAATCACAGAAAACTGATCAAACTGATCACATGGCCTTGTCTAACATAATGAAATTATGAGCCATGCCATGTAGGGTCACCCAATGGATGGGTCATGGTGGAAAATTCTGCAAAGCTTGGTCCACTGAAGAAGGGAATGGCAAACCACTTCAGTATTCTTGCCTTCAGAACCCCATGAACAGCACGAAAAGGCAAAAAATAGATGAACTGAAAGATGAACTCCCCATGTCTGTAGATGCCCAATATGCTACTGGAGAAAAGTGGAGAAATAACTCCAGAAAGAATGAAGAGATGGAATCAAAGCAAAAACAACAGCCAGTTGTGGATGTGACTGGTGATAGAAGCAAAGTCCGATGCTATAAAGAGCAAATATTGCATAGGAACCTGGAATGTTAAGTCCATGAATCAAGGTAAATTGCAAGTGGTCAAACAGGAGATGGCAAGAGCAAACACTGACATATTAGGATTCAGCAAACTGAAATGCATGGGAATGGGCGAATTTAATTCAGGTGACCATTGTATCTATGACTTTGGGCAAGAATCCCTTAGAAGAAATGGAGTAGCCCTCATAGTCAACAAAACAATCTGAAATGCAGTATTTGGGAGTAATCTCAAAAAGGACAGAATGACCTCAGTTCATTTCCAAGGCAAACCACTCAGTATCAGAGTAATCCAAGTCTATGCCCCAATCAGTAATGCTGAAGAAGCTGAAGTTGAATGGTTCTATGAAGACCTACAAGATCTTCTAGAACTAACACCCAAAAAAGATGTCCTTTTCATTATAGGGGACTGAAGTGCAAAAGTAGGAAGTCAAGAGATACCTGGACTAACAGGAAAATTTGGCCTTGGATTATAGCATGAAGCAGGACAAAGGCTAACAGAGTTTTGCCAAGAGAATTCACTGGTCATAGCAAACACCCTTTTCCAACAATATGAAAGAATACTCTACACATGGACATCACCAGAGGGTCAATACTGAAATCAGGTTGATTATATTATTTGTAGTCAAAGATGGAGAAACTCTGTGTGAAGTGAAGTGAAAGTTGCTCAATCGTGTCTGATTTTTTGTGACCCCATGAACTATACAATCCATGGAATTCTCCAGGCCAGAATACTGGAGTGGGTATCTATTCCCTTCTCCAGAGGATCTTTCCAATCCAGGGATCAATCCCAGGTCTCCCTCATTGCAGGCGGATCATTTACTAGCTGAGCCAACAGGTAAGCTCTATATAGTCAGTGTAAATAAGACTGGGAGCTAACTGTGGCTCAGATCATGACCACCTTAGTTCAAAATTTAGACTTAAAGAAAGTAGGAAAAACCACTAGATCATTCAGTTATGACCTAAATCAAATCCCTTATGATTATACATGAAAGTGACAAATAGATTCAAGGGATTAGATCTGATAGACAGAGTGCCTGATGAACTATGGATGAGGTTCATGACATTGTACAGGAGGCAGTGATCAAGACTACCACAAGAAAAAGAAATGCATAAAGGCAAAATGATTGTCAGAGGAAGCCTTACAAATAGCTGATAAAAGAAGAGAAGTTAAAGACAAAAGAAAAGGAAAGATATATCCATCCAAATGCAGAGTTGCAAAAAATAGAAAGGAGAGATTGAAAGCCTTCCTCAGTGATCAATGCAAAGAAATTAAGGAAAACAATAGAATGGGAAAAACTAGCAATCTCTTCAAGGAAATTAGAGATACCAAGGGAATATTTCATGCAAAGATGGGCACAATAAAGGACAGAAACAGTGTGGACCTAATGGAAGCAGAGATATTAAGAAGAGGTGGCAAGAATACACAGAAAAACTATAGAAAAAAGATCTTCATGACCCAGATAACCATGAAGGTGTGATCACTCACCTAGAGCCAGACATCCTGGAATGTGAAGTGGGCCTTGGGAAGCATCAATACAAACAAAGCTAGTGGAGGTGATGGAATTCGTTAAGCTATTTCAAATGCTAAAAGATGATATTGTGAAAGTGTTTCATTCAATATGCCAGCAATTTTGGAAAAAACACAAGTGGTCCCATGACAGGAAAATGTCAGTTTTCATTCCAATCCCAAAGAAAGGCAATGCCAAATAATATTCAAACTACCATATAATTGCACTCATCTCACACACTAGTAAAGTAATGCTCAAAATTCTCCAAGCAAGGATTCAACTGCACGTGAACCATGAACTTCCAGATGTTCAAGCTGGATTTGGAAAAGGCAGAGGAACCAGAAATCAAATTGGCAACATCCTTTGGGTCATTGAAAAAGCAAGAGAGTTCCAGAATAATGTTTACTTCTCCTTTATTGACTATACCAAATTCCTTGACTCTTTGGATCAAAACAAATGATAGGAAATTCATAAAGAGATGGGACTACCAGAACACCTTACTTTCCTCCTGAAAAATCTGTATGCAGTCAAGAAGCAACAGTTACAACCAGACATGGCACAATAGACTGGTTCCAAATCGGAAAGAGAGTATACGTCAAGGCTGTATATTGTCACCCTGCTTATTTAACTTATTTGCAGAGTGAATCATGCAAAATATCAGGCTGGATGAAGCACAAGCTGCAATCAAGAGTGCCGGGAGAAATATCAATAACCTCAGATATGCAGATGATACCACCCTTATGGCAGAAAATGAAGAGAAATGAAAGATCCTCTTGATGAAAGGTTGAAAAATTTGACTTAAAAGTGAACATTCAGAAAACTAAGATCATGGTATCTGATCCCATCACTCCATGGCAAATAGATGGGAAAACTTGGAAATAGTGGGGTACTTTATTTTCTTGGGCTCCAAAGTCACTGCAGATGGTCAATGCAGCCATGAAATTAAAAGACACTTGCTCCTTGGAAGAAAAGCTATGAGCAGTCTAGACAACATAATAAATAGCAGAGACATTGCTTTGGAAACAAAGGTCTGTCTAGTCAAAGTTATAGTTTTTCCAGTAGTCCTAAATGGGTGTGAAAGTTTGAGTATAAAAACGTTGTGCACTGAAGAATTGATGCTTTTCAACTGTAGTGTTGAAGACAATTGAGAGTCCCTTCAGACAATAAGGAGATCCAACCAGTCAATCCTAAAGGAAATTAGTCCTTAATATTCATTGGAAGGACTGATGCTGGAGTTGAAACTCCAATACTTTGGCCACCTGATGTGAAAAACTGACTCATTAGAAAAGATTCTGATGTTGGGAAAGATTGAAGGCAGGAGGAAAAGGGGACTATAGAGGATGAGATGGTTGGATGACATCACGACTCGATGTACATGAGTTTGAGCAAGCTCCAGGACCTGGTGATGGACAGGGAACCCTGGTGTGTTGCAGTCCATGGGTTTGTAAAGAGCCGAATATGACTGAGTGCCTGATCTGACTGTAGCAGTATAGATATAGTTGAAGCGTTCAACTTCCTCCCTTCAGTGAAGTCTCTGACAGATGATGACCAAGTGACTTAGTGGCAAATGCTATGAATACAGAATCTAATATATTTTTTTCCCCAATAAGTACAGTGTATGCCAAAAAGGCTGTAATATGCTTTCGCATGTTTCATATCCATTCATGTTTAGCAATGCTCAAAACTGCATCATTTAGCTGAAATAATAATAAAAAAATACTACAATTACCTTATATCTCAGTTGGTAAGGAATGTGTCTGCTATGTAGGAGACCTGGGTTTGATTCCTGGGTCAGCAGTATCCCCTGGAGAAGGAAATGGGCAACCCATTCCAGTAGTATTGCCTGAAGAATTTCCGTGAACAGAGGAGCCTGGTGGGCTATAGTCCATGTGGTTACAAAGAGTCAGACATGAATTAGTGACTATACTAAACCAAAATTAATTTAGTAATTTTTGTTAAATAATGTGCATTAATCCCTAAAGGAAAAAATACTCAAATTATATGTTACATATTACATCATTGTAGTTTTGAGTGATTACAATTCAGAATTCTATATCTCTCTCAGATATCCAAATATCTTCCTTATCTAAAGCTGAACTAATGAGTTACCAAAAGGTTATGTAAAAACATAACAAGTGACTATTTTGAGTCTAGCTCTAGTTAAATGGGTACAAGTTCATTCTTTGATTGGGTTTCTAATGGAACATGTTAAGATGGATTTTTTTTCCCCAGTTGGTTTTATGAGTGATTTGAACATAGTACTACTTTCCAATCAAAGGGATGAATCTACAAAAGTTTGAAGGAATAGCAAATATTTCATTAACATTTAGTTTGCCCCAGTTCATATCATATTTCTTTAATAGCACTGGGTGTTTGGAGATGAGAGGTACCATTAGAGTCTTTGTGTACCCAATAATGTTTTAAAAAAAAAAATCACCTAATAAATACCAGCTTAAAAAAGTTAATGTGATTGCATATGCAATGTTTCTATTGCAGATCTAACCCATGTAATGTACTTAAGTAAATGATGGCTATTATTCTGTTTCTCATCATCAACATCTTTGCCATCATCAACATCACAGACCATCAAAGTTATACAATCCCTACATTCTGTACATCTTAGGAAATGCATATTTCAAATAGATCAGCACCATGGAGTTAACTTGTAACTCAGTTTTTGCTGATTTTAGATATCCTCTTGCTGCTGCTGCTGCTGCTAAGTTGCTTCAGTCGTGTCCGACTCTGTGCGACCCCATAGACGGCAGCCCACGAGGCTCTGCCGTCCCTAGGATTCTCCAGGCAAGAACACTAGAGTGGGTTGCCATTTCCTTCTCCAATGCATGAAAGTGAAAAGTGAAAGTGAAGTTGCTCAGTCGTGTCTGACCCTTAGCGACCCCATGGACTGCAGCCTACCAGGCTCCTCTGTCCATGGGATTTTCCAGGCAAGAGTACTGGAGTGGGGTGCCATTGCCTTCTCCGAGATATCCTCTTAGGTGTATGGTTTTAGAACTTAGCAATATGCTTTTGTATATCTATTATTTAATACTATGTGACAACGTTTTAAAATAGGTTTCAGTAAGATTATTCCTTTAATCATCAAAATAGTCCTATGACATTACTACTATCATTATCTTTATTTTACAGGTGGGAAAATTGAGACTGAATTATTTAAAACTAACTTTTAATTAAGCTAAGTGAAAAATTATTCAGACTCAATAGATTTTACATATGATTTTCATAAGACAATTTAATTTCTCCTTCTGGGTAAATTCTACGAAGGAAATATAGTATACATATATATTTTTTTCCTAAGAAATTCCTTATTCTGTCTTGTTCTTGTTCTTGTCTTTTCTTATTGTTCTTGTTCCTGTCTGTCTTGTTCTTATTTCTTCCCTTTTATTTTCTGTATTTAAACAACAATTTTTTTTTTCCTTGATCGCTAAATCTTGTTCGCTCTAGCAGGCACACATTAGTTAGTCTAACTTGGCTGTTGTAACTTACTTATTTATAAAAATCTATACCAAGGCATCACACCTGCATGCACTTTCCTGCATGCTAGTCTTAGAGTAATGAACTATCTCATTAATTAGCCAAATCAATTAATTAGCTAATCAACCATATAGCTAGAAAAATAAAATCTTGTATCCATTCAGCCAGTCTTTGTCTTTTGGTTGGGGTATTCAACCCATTTACGTTTACAAAAACAAGACCCCTACATATGTTGTCTACAAAAGACCCACCTCAAAACAGGGGACACATACAGACTGAAAGTGAAGGGCTGGAAAACGATTTTCCATGCAAATAGGGACCAAAAGAAAGCAGGAGTAGTAATACTCATATCAGATAAAATAGACTTTCAAACAAAGGCTGTGAAAAGAGACAAAGATGGTCACTACATAATGATCAAAGGATCAATCCAAGAAGAAGATATAACAATTATAAATATATATGCACCCAACAAGGGAGCACCGCAATATGTAAGACAAATGCAAACAAGTATGAAAGGAGAAATTAACAATAACACAATAATAGTGGGAGACTTTAATACCCCACTCACACCTATAGATAGATCAACTAAACAGAAAATTAACAAGGAAACACAAACTTTAAATGATACAATAGACCAGTTAGACCTAATTGATATCTATAGGACATTTCATCCCAAAACAATGAATTTCACCTTTTTCTCAAGCGTACAGAGAACCTTCTCCAGGATACATCACATCCTGGGCCATAAATCAAGCCTTGGTAAATTCAAATAAATTGAAATCATTCCAAGCATCTTCTCTGACCACAATGCAGTAAGATTAATTCTCACTTACAGAAGAAAAACTATTAAAAATTCCAACATATGGAGGCTGAACAACACGCTGCCGAATAACCAACAAATCACAGAAGAAATAAAAAAAGAAACCAAAATTTGCATAGAAACGAATGAAAATGAAAACACAACAACCCAAAACCTGTGGGACACTCTAAAAGCAGTCCTAAGGGGAAAGTTCATAGCAATACAGGCATACATCAAGAAACAAGAAAAAAAGTCAAATAAATAACCTAACTCTACACCTAAAGCAACTAGAAAAGGAAGAAATGAAGAACCCCAGGGTTAGTAGAAGGAAAGAAATCTTAAAAATTAGGGCAGAAATAAATGCAAAAGAAACAAAAGAGACCATAGCAAAAATCAACAAAGCCAAAAGCTGGTTCTTTGAAAGGATAAATAAAATTGACAAACCATTAGCCAGACTCATCAAGAAACAAAGGGAGAAAAATCAAATCAATAAAATTAGAAATGAAAATGGAGAGATCACAACAGACAACACAGAAATACAAAGGATCATAAGAGACTACTATCAACAATTATATGGCAATAAAATGGACAACGTAGAAGAAATGGACAAATTCTTAGAAAAGTACAATTTTCCAAAACTGGACCAGGAAGAAATACAAAATCTTAACAGACCCATCACAAGCATGGAAATTGAAACTGTAATCGGAAATCTTCCAGCAAACAAATGCCCAGGTCCAGACGGCTTCACAGCTGAATTCTACCAAAAATTTAGAAAAGAGCTAACACCTATCTTACTCAAACTCTTCCAGAAAATTGCAGAGGAAGGTAAACTTCCAAACTCATTCTATGAGGCCACCATTACCCTAATACCAAAACCTAACAAAAATGCCACAAAAAAAGAAAACTACAGGCCAATATCACTGATGAACATAGATGCAAAAATCCTTAACAAAATTCTAGCAATCAGAATCCAACAACACATTAAAAAGATCATACACCATGATCAAGTGGGCTTTATCCCAGGGATGCAAGTACTCTTCAATACTCACAAATCAATCAATGTAATACACCACATTAACAAATTGAAAAATAAAAACCATATGATTATCTCAATAGATGCAGAGAAAGCCTTTGACAAATTCAACATCCATTTATGATAAAAACTCTCCAGAAAGCAGGAATAGAAGGAACATACCTCAACATAATAAAAGCTATATATGACAAACATGCAGTAAACATTATCCTCAATGGTGAAAAACTGAACGTGTTTCCTCTAAAGTCAGGAACAAGACAAGGTTGCCCACTTTCACCATTACTATTCAACATAGTTTTGGAAGTTTTGGCCACAGCAATCAGAGCAGAAAAAGAAATAAAAGGAATCCAAATTGGAAAAGAAGAAGTAAAACTCTAACTGTTTGCAGATGACATGATGCTCTACATAGAAAACCCTAAAGACTCCACCAGAAAATTATTAGAACTAATCAATGATTATAGTAAAGTTGCAAGATATAACATCAACACACAGAAATCCCTTGCATTCCTATACACTAATAATGAGAAAACAAAAAGAGAAATTAAGGAAACAATTCCATTCTCCATTGCAACGGAAAGAATAAAATACTTTGGAATATATCTACCTAAAGAAACTAAAGACCTATACATAGAAAACTATAAAACACTGGTGAAAGAAATCAAAGAGGACACTAATAGATGGAGAAATATACCATGTTCATGGATTGGAAGAATCAATATAGTGAAAATGAGTATACTACCCAAAGCAATTTATAGATTCAATACAATCCCTATCAAGCTACCAATGGTATTCTTCACAGAGCTAGAACAAATAATTTCACAATTTGTATGGAAATACAAAAAACCTCGAATAGCCAAAGCAATCTTTTGAAAGAAGAATGGAACTGGAGGAATCAACCTACCTGACTTCAGGCTCTACTACAAAGCCACAGTCATCAAGACAGTATGGTACTGGCACAAAGACAGAAATATAGATCAATGGAACAAAATAGAAAGCCCAGAGACAAATCCACACACCTATGGACACCTTATCTTTGATAAAGGAGGCAAGAATATACAATGGATTAAAGACAACCTCTTTAATAAGTGGTGCTGGGAAAACTGGTCAACTACTTGTAAAAAAATGAAACTAGACCACTTTCTAACACCATACACAAAAATAAACTCAAAATGGATTAAAGATCTAAACATAAGACCAGAAACTATAAAACTCCTAGAGGAGAACATAGGCAAAACACTCTTCGACATACATCACAGCAGGATCCTCTATGCCCCACCTCCCATAATATTGGAAATAAAAGCAAAAATAAACAAATGGGACCTAATTAAACTTAAAAGCTTCTGCACAACAAAGGAAAGTATAAGCAAGGTGAAAAGACAGCCTTCAGAATGGGAGAAAATAATAGCAAATGAAGCAACTGAAAAACAACTAATCTCAAAAATATACAAGCAACTCCTATACCTCAGTTTGCCAGTCCAGGTTCGATGCACGATACTGGATGCTTGGGGCTGGTGCACTGGGACGACCCAGAGGGAGGGTATGGGGAGGGAGGAGGGTTCAGGATGGGGAACACAGGTATACCTGTGGCAGATTCATTTTGATATTTGGCAAAACTAATACAATATTGTAAAGTTTAAAAATAAAATAAAATTAAAAAATAATAACAATAAAAAAATAAAATAAATTGTTATACATGGAAAAAAATATATACAAGCAACTCCTACACCTCAATTCCAGAAAAATAAATGACCCAATCAAAAAATGGGCCAAAGAACTAAATAGACATTTCTCCAAAGAAGACATACAGATGGCTAACAACACATGAAAAGATGCTCAACATCACTCATTATCAGAGAAATGCAAATCAAAACCACTATGAGGTACCATTTCACACCAGTCAGAATGGCTGCGATCCAAAAGTCTACAAGCAATAAATGCTGGAGAGGGTGTGGAGAAAAGGGAACCCTCTTACTCTGTTTGTGGGAATGCAAACTAGTACAGCCACTATGGAGAACAGTGTGGAGATGCCTTAAAAAACTGGAAATAGAACTGCTTTATGATCCAGCAATCCCACTGCTGGGCATACACACTGAGGGAAGAGACACGTGTACCCCAATGTTCATCACAGCACTGTTTATAATAGCCAAGACATGGAAGCAACCTAGATGTCCATCAGCAGATGAATGGATAAGAAAGCTATGGTACAGGTTCAATGCACGATACTGAATGCTTGGGGCTAGTGCACTGGGACGACCCAGAGGGATGGTATGGGGAGGGAGGAGGGAGGAGGGTCTAGGATGGGGAACACATGTATACCTGTGGCGGATTCATTTTGATATTTGGCAAAACTAATACAATTATATAAAGTTTAAACATAAAATTAAATAAATAAATAAATAAAAGTATATATTTTAAGGAAAAAAAAAAGCTGACTTGAGCTACTGTATACAAAAGCTTGTTTTATTTTTCAAAGTCATATTTAGATATGTAATTCTAAGTGCTGAAAAGTATTTAAGACCACCACAGTATGTAAAAGTGTAAAAAGTACCATTCATAAATATCAATAGAAACTAAAAAAAAAAAAAAAAGAAAGCTATGGTACATATACACAATGGAGTATTACTCAGCCATTAAAAAGAATACATTCGAATCAGTTCTAATGAGGTGGATGAAACTGGAGTCTATTATACAGAGTGAAGTAAGCCAGAAAGAAAAACACCAATACAGTATACTAACACATATATATGGAATTTAGAAAGATGGTAACAATAACCCTGTATGCAAGACAGCAAAAGAGAGACAGATGTATAGAACAGTCTTATGGACTCTATTGGAGAGGGAGAGGGTGTGAAGATTTGGGAGAATGGCATTGAAACATGTAGAATATCATGTATGATATGATTCGCCAGTCCAAGTTTGATGCACGATACTGGATGCTTGGGGCTGGTGCACTGGGACGACCCAGAGGGATGGTATGGGGAGGGAGGAGGGAGGAGGGTTCAGGATGGGGAACATGTGTATACCTGTCGTGGATTCATTTCGATATTTGGCAAAACCAATACAATATTGTAAAGTTTAAAAATAAAATAAAATTAAAAAAAAGAAAAAGAAAATCTTTCAACAAGGTGTAGGTGATTTTTCCTCTCATCTTTTTATTATCACCATAATTATTTTCCTCTGAGTCAGTACAAACTGCAGGAAGCACTTGATCTTGTTTATTCTCATTAGAGTTCTATTATCTTCCTTCTTGATATTCACTCTCTGCCCTTGACTTCTCAGTGAAGTACTAACACAAAAGGAAGACAAGGTTTACCCAAGAAAAGCATCCATTTATTTTCTATTTCAAAATTTTAAGAAGTCCTTAATATTAAGGAAAATTGATACAATATAATCAGTTATTTATATATAGGAGAATAGTATTATAACAAGGATTCCTTCCCCTCATGAGTGAACAAATACAGAAGCACACACAGACACACATACACAGACTACACAGCATCATAAAAAGCTATTTCTGACTAATCTCCAAGTAAACCTCAGGTCCTTATGACAGTTTCAAATAAAAACTGAATATAAAAGGCACACAAAGAAAAAAAAAACACAAAAAAACCGATGGGAAAATTAATTAAGCCACATAGTCTAAATATTTGATCTTGAAGTTATGGCAATTCTTTAGTAACTTTGTCTTTATTAAATATAAGTGGTATCTGAGATATGATTATTTAAAAATCCCTAGAAAAGTCACTTGGTGTGATCTCCGTCCTGGGCAAGAAAATATCTATCCATGGTAGGTGGTTGAATATTTTCAAAATTTTGAGATAGAGCATGCATATATCTTTTTACTTAAAATACATACATATTTCTGTTATTTAAGCAACTGTATCACAGAGATTGTGAGAATGTTATAAAATAAGACTTATATTTATCCCTGATCCTTTCATTTTTGAGCCTTTATTTTAGGAATGTCCCTCTTATGTTAATATCCTTATTCAGACCCTACTCTTCCCTAACTCTGTTAAGAGTAAACCTATCAGAATCTGTTAATTTCCATTAAGGTAAAAGTGACTGATTAACCTACACAGAGCTAATTTAGCCACATATGTACTGCAGACTGGTCAAATATTAAAGTTGCCCCTAAAGTGTGACTTGTTTATTTACTATTTTAAAATTTTAAATGGGGTATAGCTGATTTAAAATATTGTGTTAGTTTCAGGGATACAGTAAAGTGAATCGGTTATACATGTACATATACCTACTCCTCCTTAGACTCTTTTACCATATAGATCATTATAGAGTATTGAGAAGAGTTCCCTATGCAGTACAGTAGGTCCTTATTAGTTATCTGTTTTATATACAATAGTGAATATATGTCAATCCCAATCTTCCAATTTATCCATCTCCGACCTTAGCTCGTGGTTACCACAACTCTATATTCTACACCTGTGTCTGTATTTCTGTTTTGTAAATAAGTTCATGTGTACCATGTCTTTAGATTCCACATATAAGCAATAATCATATGATATGTGTCTATCTCTATATGAGTGACTTCTTTCTGTGTGACAATGTAAGACCTTTTTTAAAAAAAATGCAGCTTCTGTCGGCAACCGAACATGAACTCAGTTAAGAAAAATAATGTCAACTCAAATATAAGGGAAAGTTAAGTATAAACTTGCTAAAGGCTGGAACATTGGGGTTGCCATGGAAATCAAGTTATACTCCTTTTCTGAAAGGTCAGAAAAGTCATGAGATCAAGAGAGATGAAAACATTTCATTTCTTTAGGTGCAAGGGGAAAATGCAAGTAAAATGCTTCTTCTTTAAGGGGTAGCAGAAGGCTGCTCCAAAAAAAGGGGGTTAGCTGAGGTGTAAGGATAAGAACTAATTAAGCATAGCTATAGTGTAAGGACTAGACCAGAAGCTGCTGATAGGAACTTGAAAGCCTTTCTGCAAAGATGGGCAAAGCTTCAAAGTTGAAGAATAATTGTGCTTTGGTTACAACCTTCTGAAGCCCTATTGCACAAAAGTTAGTTGCTAAAGAGGTTGGAATTTGGAGTGCAAAGTTCTGGGCTGACTGCATGAGAGGGATTTTATCACATGACTTGCTGATACTGAAGTAAAGGAGAGAGAATAAGATCATAATGAAGGTGAATTAGACCACTTAGAAACTAAGTGTCCCATTTGATGTTTTGAAAATCTTTCTTTTGAAGATTGTACTCTTTTGGTATCAATTATGATTTACTTCTGCAAATTATAGAACAATATTTTGGCAATAAAATTTAACTCTCCTTAAAAATAATTATAACAATTTTATTTTGTTACTTTAAAATTTTTTATGGACATTTGAAAGGTTACTTTCATTCAAAGTTATTGAAAAATATTGGCTATATTCCCCATGTTGCAACATAAATCTTTGAGCCTATTTTATACCCAATAGTTTTTACCTCCCACTCCCCTACTACTATATTACCTCCCCCCAACTAGTAACCACTAGTTTTTTAATCTGTATATGTGTTTCCTTCATTTTTCTTTTCTGTTATACTCACTAATTTGTTATTTTTTAGACCATATAATCACACTCATTTCACATATTATAAGGTTATACTCAACATCCTTCAAGCTAGTATTCAGCAGTATGTGAATCAAGAATTTTCAGATGTACAAGCTGGGTTTAGAAAAGGCAGAGGGACCAGAGATCAAATTGCCAACATTTGTTGGATCATGAAAAAGCAAAGCAATTCCAGAAAAACATCTATTTCTTCACTGACTACACTAAAGCCTTTGACTGTGTGGATCACAGCAAACTGTTGAAAATTCTTAAAGAGATGGGAATAGCAGATCACCAAACCTGTCTCCTGAGAGACCTATATGCAGGTAAAGACGCAATAATTAGAACCAGGCATGAAAAACTGACTGGTTCAGAACTGACAAAGGAGTATGTTAAGGCTATATATTGTCATCCTGCTTATATAACTACTATGCAGAGTACATCATGATAAATGCTGGGCTGGATGAATCACAAGCTGGAATCAAGATTACCAGGAGAAATATTCAGATGATACCACTCTAATGGAAGAAAGGGAAGACGAACTAAAGAGCCTCTTGATGAGGGTAAAAGAGGAGACAGCTCTTGAGAGTCTCTTGGACAGAAAGGAGATCAAATCTGTCATGCTTATAGGGAATCAAACTGAATATTCATTGGAAGGACTGACGCTGAATCTGAAGCTCCAATACTTTGGTCATTTCCTTCTCCATGGGATCTTCATGGCCCAGCGATTGAACTTACATCTCCTGCATTATCAGCTGGATTCTTTACTGCTGAGCCAATGGAATGTCCCAGTGTTGTCCATAGAAGAGAGCAAAAATTTTTCAACTAACTCCTTAAATGTTTTTCAAGCCTTTCTTTCTTTCTTTCTTTTTTTTTTTTTGGTCCCCATTTCTTTTGCCAATTTTGGTCTAGCTTTATTGTCAGAATATCATTCCTTCAATAATTTCAATTTTATTTCTCAGCTTTGATGGTCATCTCATACTCCTTTTGTCCAATATGCATGCCATTGCCTTATCTATCTTTAAAAAATTCAGGACAGCTTATGTGAATTAAAAACTTTTGTTATTCTTTCTATTGTATACTAGATTCATACATTCTTCATGTAATGTCAAAGATCTTTAAAATCTGGCCACTGTTAACCTTTAGATTCTAGCCTCTCTCTGCTCTTTCACATGCAACACATAGAAGGCTATTTTTTTATGTTATAACTCTCCCAATACACTCTATATTTTTCCTCTTTCATAAATTTTTTGGTATTTCTCTTTTCTCTTAGAATGTCTTCCATCTAACTTTCATTCTCAATCCAATCTAATCCACTTTAAAACTTTTCCGATCATATATAAATCATAATTTTCATACTTCTTTCTTTTATGTAATTAGGAGCTATTGACCAACAATTATGTTTTATATTCTCTCCACACATCCTGTAGTGACTGTTACTCTTCTATCAGGTTGAAATATATCAAAGTGTTGAATCTTCAGTGTTGACCTTTAAAATGGCAGCCCATATGATTTTACATTATATTTTCATGCTATTTCAGAGCCAATTTGGCAGTGATTTCAAACCAGGGGTTAAGTCTGGTAAGTTTGAATACATTTTTTAAAGTTTACATTTTAAGCTTAGAGTTTTGACTAAGAATCTCACTTTAATGAAGTGACCTGTATTTCTGAAGTGACATCCATTTCTGAAAAATAGGCTGCAGCCAGTGGGTATTTTTCAGCTTTATTTCAGTTTTATTGGTATGTGAAGAATTTTTCTGTCTTTCTTCCCTTCTTCCTTCTTCTCTTCCTCCCTCTCTCCTAGCCTCTCTCTTTCTTTCCTTCCTTCTCTCTCTCACTCCCTCTCTTTTCGTAGCTAGGATTTTTGTGGCAAAACCAAAGACTCAAAGGAATCTAGGTGGCAGGTAATTGATAAATAGATGTGCTACTGCTGCTGCTAAGTTGCTTCAGTTGTGTCCGACTCTGTGCGACCCCATAGATGGCCTTCTACAAGACCCCTCTGTCCCTGGGATTCTCCAGGCAAGAACACTGGAGTGGACTGCCATTTCCTTCTCCAATACATTAAAGTGAAAAGTGAAAGTGAAGTCGCTCAATCGTGTCCAACTCTTAGCGACTCCATGGACTGCAGCCTACCAGGCTCCTCCATCCATGGGATTTTCCAGGAAAGAGTGGGGAATAGATGTGCTACCTGATCATAAATGCTATCACCAAGACATACCAGGAATACTGTTCTTTTGTAGTCACATCATTCATGTTATATTTATTCACAAAAGGAATCAATGAAGATAGTTGTTCAAGATTCCAATTCTTTACATGACTTGTGGGAAATACAGCATACATCAAATATTGAGTAATCTTTTTAATGAAACTAAGATAAAGGGTTTTTTTTTTAGAAAAGTACACTTTCTTTTTGAGAACATCTGTCAATTTACTATTTTCTATTGAGGACCCCTAGAACATACACAGGACATGGGAAATAGACTCTTGGAGGGCACAAACAGAACCTTGTGCACACAAGGACACAGGAGAAAGGAACAGTGACCCCACAAGAGACTGATCCAGACTTGCCTGTGAGTGTTCAGGAGTCTCCAGCAGAAGCATGGGTCAGCGGTGGCCTGCTGCAGGGTTGGGGGCATTGAGTGTACCACTACCTGCAAGGGAGCTTTTGAAGGAGGTCACCATTATCTTCATTACTTCCACCACAGTTTGGCCCCAGGTAAATAACAGAAAGGGAATACAGCCCCACCCATCAAAATAAATTTGGATTAAAGATTTACTGAGAATGGCCCCACTCATAAGAACAAGACACAGTTTTCCCATCAGTCCGTCTCTCCCATCAGGAAGCTTTCATAAGCCTCTTATCCCTTTTTATCAGAGGGCAGTGAGACTGAAAATCACAGTCAAAGAAAACTAACCAATCTGATCACATGGACCACAGCCTTGTCTAATTCAATGAAACTATGAGGATTGCTGTGTAGGGCTACCCAAGACAGATGGGTCATGGTGGAGAGTTCTGACAAAACGTGGTCCATTGGAGAAGGGAATGGCAAACCACTTCAGTATTCTTACCTTGAGAACTCCATGAACAGTATGAAAAGGCAAAAAGATAGGACACTGAAAAATGAACTCCCTAGGTCAGTAGGTGCCCAGTATGCTACTGGAGATCCTTGGAGAAATAACCCCAGAAAGACTGAAGTGACAGAGCCAAAGCAAAAACAACATCCAGTGGTGGAAATGACTGGTGATGGAAATAAAGTCTGATTCTTTAAAGAGCAATATTGCATAGAAACCTGGAATGTTAGTTCCATGAATCAAGGTAAATTGGAAGTGATCAAAAAGGAAATGGCAAGAATGAACATCGACATTTTAGGAATCAGTGAACTAAAATGGATGGAACAGGCGAATTTAATTCAGATGATCATTATATCTACTACTGTGGGCAAGAATTCCTTAGAAGAAATGGAGTAGCCATCATACTCAACAAGAGTCTGAAATTGAATCTCAAAAATGACACAATGATCTCTGTTAATTTCCAAGGCAAACCATTCAATTACATGACAATCCAAGTCTATACCCCAAACACTAATGCTGAAGAAGCTGAAGTTGAATGGTTCTATGAAGACTTACAAGACCTTCTAGAACTAACACATATAGGGGACTGGGATGCCAAAGTAGAAAGTCAACAGATATCTGGAGTACAAGCAAATTTAGCCTTGGAGTAAAGAATAAAGGAGGGCAAAGTCTAATACATTTTTGTCAAAAGAACACACTGGTCATAGCAAACACCCTTTTCCAACAACACGAGAGAAGACTCTATATATGGACATCACCAGATGGTCAATACCGAAATCAGATAGATTATATTCTGTGCAGCCAAAGACTGAAAAGCTCTAAACAGCAAAACAAGACCCAGAGCTAACTGTGGCTCAGATCATGAGTTCCTTATTGCCAAATTCAGATTTAAATAAAAGAAATTAGAGGAAACCAGTAGATCATTCAGGTATGACCTAAATCAAATTTCTTATGATTATACAGTAAAAGTGAGAAATAGATTCAACGGATTAGATCTGATAGAGTGCCTGAAGAACAAGGGACAGAGGTTTGTGATACTGCACAGGAGGCAGGGATTGAGACCATCTGCAAGAAAAAAAAAGTGTAAAGTTTAAAAATAAAATTAAATTAAAAAAAAAAAAAGAAAAGCAAAAAGGCAAAATAGTTTTTTGAGGAGCTCTGAAAAGACGTGAAAGGCAAAGGAGAAAAGAAAAGATATATTCATTTGAATGAAGAGTTCCACAGAATAGCAAGGAGATAAGAAAGCCTTCCTCAGTGATCAATGCAAATAAATGGAAGAAAACAATAGAATGGGAAAGACTAGAGATCTCTTCAAGAAAACTAGAGATACCAAGGGAACATTTCATGCAAAGATGGGCACAATAAAGGACATAAATGGTATGGACCTAATAGAAGCAGAAGCTATTAAGAAGAGGTGGCAAGAACACAAAGAACTGTACAAAAAATATCTTCCTGACCCAGACAATCACGATGGTATGACCACTCACCTAGAGCCAGACATCCTGGATTGTGAAGTTAAGTGGGTCTAAGGAAGCATCACTATGACAAAGCTAGTGGAGATCATGGAATTCCAGGTGAGCTATTTCAAATGCTAAAGGATGATGCTGTGAAAGTGTTGCACTTAATGTGCCAGAAAATTTGAAAACTCAGCAGTGGCCACAGGGCTGGAAAAGGTCAGTTTTCATTCCAATCCCAAAGAAAGGCAATGCCAAAGAATGCTTAAACTACCACACAATTTCACTAATCTAAAATGCTAGTAAAATAATGCTCAAAATTCTCCAAGCCAGGCTTTAACAGTATGTGAACCTTGAAATTCCAGATGTTGAAGCTGGATTTACAAAAGACAGAGGAACCAGAAATCAAATTGCCAACATCCTCTGATTCCTAGAAAAAGCAAGTGAGTTCCAAGAAAATATCTATTCCTGCTTCATTGACTATGCCAAAGCTTTTGATTGTATGGATCACAACAAACTGTGGAAAATTCCTAAAGAGATTGGGATATCAGACCACTTGTGCTGCCTTTTGAGAATCTGTATGCAGGTCAGGAAGGAATAGTTAGCCCTGAACATGGAACAACAGACTGGTTTCAAATCGGGAAAGGAGTATGTCAAGGCTGTATATTGTCACCCTGCTTATTTAACTTATATGCAGAGTACATAATGAGAAATGCTTGACTGATGAAGCACCAGCTGTAATCAACAATGCTGGGAGAAATAACAGTAACCTCAGATATGCCGATGACACCACCCTTATGGAAGAAAGGAAAGAAGAACTAAAGAGCTTCTTGATGAAAGTGAAAAAGGAGTGTGAAAAAGTTGTCTTAAAACTCAACATTTGAAAAACTGAGATCATGGCATCTGGTCCCATCACTTCATGGAGAGTAGATGAAGAAACAGTGAGAGACTTTATTTATTTATTTATTTTTTTGGGGGGGGCAGTGGGCTCCAAAATCACTGCAGATGATCAATACAGCCATGAAATTAAAAGACGCTTGCACCTTGGAAGAAAAGTTATGACCAACTTAGCGTGTTAAAAAGCAGAGACATTATTTTGCCAGCAAAAGTCCATATAGTCAAAGCTATGGTTTGTCCAGTAGTCATGTATGGATGTCAGAGTTGGACTCTAAAGAACGTTGGGTACAGAAGAATTGATGCTTTTGAACTGTAGTGTTGGCAAATACACTTGAGAGTCTCTTGGACTGGAGGAACATCCAAGCAGTCCATCCTAAATGAAATCAGTCCTGAATATTCATTGGAAGGATTGATGGTGAAGCTGAAACTCCAATACTTTGGCCACCTGTTGCAAAGAACTGACTTATTTGAAAAACCCTGATGCTGGGAAAGATTGAAGGTGGGAGGAGAAGGGGATGACAGAGGATGAGATGGTTAGATGGCATCTCCAACTCAGTGGGTATGAGTTTGAGTAAACTCTGGGAATTGGTGATGAACAGGGAGGCCTCGTGTGCTGCAATCCATGGGATCCCAATTTATCCTATTTTTCCTTAGAAACAAAAGTCACCTAAGATGTTTTTGTTGTTTTTTGTTTGTTTACTGTTTTCACTGTAAGCCAACGTAATCTTCACATCATTTTAGTTTAACAATTTAAACAAAAGCAACTGATTCACTCATACCAATGACTGAAACATAAAGCATTAGGGCTACACATATAGTTGTAGCAGATACATGGTATAACGATGAACAAATCCTACAATGTCTGCTCCCTATTTGTATAATATCATACAGGAAATTCTCAAGCTAAGAATATCCTAAAAACATAAAATCTGTCATACTGAAACTAAGCTTCTTCTTGCAACGTTCTGTGTGGCAAACCCCCATTCCAATAATATGCATTTATTTCTATTTCTTCTATACCTTCCTCTTTCCCCATTTTCAGTCTTCTACAACTCTATGATATTGAATAGCACTGTAATATCCAAAAATTATGATCAGATAGTCAAATCAATGTATCATGTATTGTTTGAGAAAGTTAATGGTAATCATGTAAAAGCCTTTTTTTATATCTTATTACTCACACCAAAGAAGAATTAGAAAGTAGAATCAAATATTGCCATGAATAAAAAATTGATGAAATATTTTATATATACTCTTTGATGATATACCCTATAATTGAGTCATAAATTAAAGCCTTAGGAAGTTTCTAAAAATTTGGTTATATATTATTTTATATTGGGGAAAAAAATCTTTCTGCCTTTAGAAACCTTGGTTTTAAACTTAGTTTCAAGTTTAAGTAAATATTGTCTGTTATCATACATTTCCTAATCAAAATATTGATTTTTGAAAAAATGTCCAAAATACTAGTAATTGACTGCTTCAGATTGATTCTGGGCATGAGTAAAGAAAAAGAAATTGATATTAATTAATGTCATTTTAGGGGCCACCATATACAATGATTTATTTGCAAAAAATCAAGTGCCATAAAAATTTGAAATATAATTATTATTTAATATCATTGAACAAAATGCCTGTTAAAGTAACACATGGTTTAATATAACAGAGAAGAAAGCTTTAAATTTATTGTACTTCCACTCTATCTTAAATGTTTTAATCTAGCTTGTTAATTTATTTCCTTAGAGCTGTAAGACTAGAAAAAAAATCCAAGACCTACCATTAGTATAAGTGGGTTTTGTATTTCAAAGTTATTATTAATATTAGAGATTTTTTTTTCTATCCAAAAGGATTTCATTCATCAAAAATAATGACTAGATTACAGGGCATTTTTATATGATGGGTGAAGGTTTTGACATTCTTCACATCAGGAAGATGCACTATTAGTTCAATCATATGGCTTTTGTTAAAGAAAACTACAATTGCTATTCCAATCATTTATTACTGTGAAAGTGACTGCCATTTCCAAGAGATTAGTGTCGGGGTTCCAAGCTCTGCCCTTCTTTAAATTTTATTGTTGCTTAATTTATCATCTAGCCTTTGACTGTGTGAATCACAATAAACTGTGGAAAATTCTTCAAGAGGTGGGAATACCAGACCACCTGACCTGCCTCTTTGGAAACCTATATGCAGGTCAGGAAGTAACAGTTAGAACTGGACATGGAAC
Organism: Bos indicus; assembly: GCF_029378745.1. Lineage (NCBI taxonomy): Eukaryota > Metazoa > Chordata > Mammalia > Artiodactyla > Bovidae > Bos > Bos indicus. Next base: position 2,776,371 of record NC_091774.1, read on the forward strand.
AACAGGAAAAGGAGTAGGTCAAGGCTGTATATTGTCACCCTGCTTATTTAACTTATATGCAGAGTTCATCATGAGAAATGCTGGGCTGGATGAAGCACAAAATGGAATGAAGATTGCTGGGAGAAATATTAATAATCTCAGATATGCAGATGATACCACCCTTATGGCAGAAAGTGAAAAGGAACTAAAAAGCCTCGTGATGAAAGTGAAGGAATAGAAAGAAAAAGTTGGCTTAAAGCTCAACATTCAGAAAACTAAGATCATGGTATCTGGTCCTATCACTTCATGGCAGATAGGTGGGGAAACAGCAGAAACACTATCAGACTTTATTTTGGGGGGCTCCAAAATCACTGCAGATGGTGACCGCAGCCATGAAACTAAAAGATGCTTACTCCTTGGAAGGGAAGTTATGATCAACCTAGATAGCATATTAAAAAGTAGAGACATTACTTTGCCAACAAAGGTGCATCTAGTCAAGGCTATGGTTTTTTCAGTGGTAATGAATGGATGTGAGAGTTGGACTGTGAAGAAAGCTGAGCACCGAAGAATTGATGCTTTTGAACTGTGGTGCTGGAGAAGACTCTTGAAGAGTCCCTTGGACTGCAAGGAGATCCAACCAGTCCATTCTAAAGGAGATCAGTCCTGGGTGTTCTTTGGAAGGACTGATGCTAAAGCTGAAACTCCAGTACTTTGGCCACCTCCTGCAAAGAGTTGACTCATTGGAAAAGACTCTGATGCTGGGAGGGATTGGGGACAGGAAGAGAAGGGGATGACAGAGGATGAGATGGCTGAATGGCATCACCGACTCAATAGATAGGAGTTTTAGTAAACTCTGCAAGTTGGTGATGGAGAGGGAGGCCTAGTGTGCTGTGATTCACGGGGTTGCAAAGAGTCAGACACGACTGAGTGACTGAACTGAACAGAGCCAACTGCAGTGCTGGGTTAAAATAAGAGAGAAAACAGCAAAAATCTGATCATGACATGTTTTTATACACAGAGTTAAGTAATACCCATGGCTGGGCTAATGACATCTCTATCCAAGAAGTTCATTGCTTGCTATCTATTTAAATCCCACTGCCAAGTAGACAGATCTTAACTGCCTTCTGAACACATTGCTTATACTGGTTTCCAACAAAAAGTGCATCATATGATCCTTGGCTCCTTTTCCTTGATAGAGTAATCAAGAAGTACTATTTTGTAAGGCAAATAAAATTTAATGAAGTTAACTAGTTTGCACTTTGTTGCTGAAAGGGCTTTGCAAGCAATTCTGTGGTAAAAGAATCTTCCTGCCTATGCAGGAGATGCAGGTTCAATCCTTAGGTCAGGAAGATCCCCTGGAGAAGGAAATGACAATCCACTGCAGTATTCTTGCCTGGGACATCCCATGGACAGAGGAGCCTGGCAAGCTATAATCAACAGGGGCACAAGAGAGTCAGACATAACTTAGTGACTAAAAAACAACATTAAGTAGATGGTTGTTGCTAATAATAAATTTGAAAAAAAAAAGTGTCATTTTTGACTACTGAGGGGTTCCAAACAGAAGAGAGATGGGGTATGGACTAGTTCAGTATATTTACTCTTTTATACCATTAATGGTATTTACTTTTCAATATTTTGGAAATAGTGCTTAGGAAAGTCAAAGAGAAATTTTTCTTCAGCTAGAACTCCTAAGAAACCTGAACAGTTGTATCATACAACATCCTAACACCTATGTCTCAGGAATGGGGGTTTGGGGCTCGTTCAGTTCAGTTCAGTAGCTCAGTCATGTCCGACTCTTTGCAACCCATGAATCACAGCATGCCAGGCCTCCCTGTCCATTACCAATTGCCAGAGTCTATCCAAACTCATGTCCATCAAGTTGGTGATGCCATCCAACCATCTCATCCTTTATCGTCCCCTTCTCCTCCTGCCTTCAATATTTCCCAGCATCAGGGTCTTTTCAAATGAGTCATCTCTTCACATGAAGTGCCCAAAGTATTGGAGTTTCAGCTTCAACATCAGTCTTCCAATAAACACCCAGGACTGATCTCTTTTAGGATGGGCTGATTGGATCTCCTTGCAGTCCAAGGGACTCTCAAGAGTCTCCGCTAATGCCACAGTTCAAAAGCATCAATTCTTCAGGGCTCAGCTTTCTTTATAGTCCAACTCTCACATCCATACATGACTACTGGAAAAACCATACCCTTGACTAGACAGACATTTGTTGACAAAGTAATGTCCCTGCTTTTTAATATTCTGTCTAGATTGGTCATAACTTTCCTTCCAAGGAGTAAGCATCTTTTAGTTTCATGGCTGCATTCACCATCTGCAGTGATTTTGGAGCCCCCCAAAATAAAGTCAGCCACTGTTTCCCCATCTATTTGTCATGAAGTGATGGGACCGAATGCCATCATCTTAGTTTTCTGAATGTTGAGCTTTAAGCCAACTTTTTCACTCTCCTCTTTCAACTTCATCAAGAGGCTCTTTAGTTCTTGTTTACTTTCTGCCATAAGGGTGGTGTCATCTACATATCTGCAGTTATTGATATTTCTCCTGGCAATCTTGATTCCAGTTTGTGCTTCCTCCAGCCTAGCGTTTTTCATGATGTACTCTGCATATAAGTAAAATAACCAGGGTGACAATATACAGCCTTGACCTACTCCTTTTCCTATTTGGTACCAGTCTGTTGTTCCATGTCCAGTTCTAACTGTTGCTTCCTGACCTGCATACAGGCTTCTCAAGAGGCAGGTCATGTGGTCTGGTATTCCCATCTCTTACAGAATTCTCCACAGTTCATTGTGATCCACACAGTCAAAGGCTTAGGCTAGTCAATAAAGTAGAAATAGGTATTTTTCTGGAACTCCGTTGCTTAATCGATGATCCAGTGGATGTTGGTTATTTAATCTCTGGTTACTCTACCTTATCTAAAACCAGCTTGAACATCTGGGTGTTCACGGTTCAAGTATTGCTGAAGCGTGGCTTGGAGAATTTTGAGCATTACTTTACTAGCATGGATCACAATAAACTGTGGAAAATTCTGAAAGAGATAGGAATACCAGACCACCTGACCTGCCTCTTGAGAAATCTGTATGTAGGTCAGGAAGCAACAGTTAGAAATAGACATGGAACAACAGACTGGTTCCAAATAGGAAAAGGAGTACGTCAAGGCTGTATATTGTCACCCTGCTTGTTTAACTTATATGCAGAGTACATCATGAGAAACGCTGAACTGGAAGAAACACAAGTTGGAATCAAGATTGCTGGGAGAAATATCAATAACCTCCGATATGCAGATGACACCACCCTTCTGGCAGAAAGTGAAGAGGAACTAAAAAGCCTCTTGATAAAAGTGCAAGTGGAGAGTGAAAAAGTGGGCTTAAAGCTCAACATTCAGAAAACGAAGATCATGGCATCTGGTCCCATCACTTCATTGGAAATAGATGGGGAAACAGTGGGAACAGTGTCAGACTTTACTTTTTTGGGCTCCAAAATCACTGCAGATGGTGATTGCAGCCATGAAATTAAAAGACGTTTACTTCTTGGAAGGAAAGTTATGTCCAACCTAGATAGCATATTCAAAAGCAGAAACATTACTTTGTCCGTCTAGTCAAGGCTATGGTTTTTCCTGTGGTCATGTATGGATGTGAGAGTTGGACTGTGAAGAAGGCTGAGCACCGAAGAATTGATGCTTTTGAACTGTGGTGCTGGAGAAGACTCTTGAGAGTCCCTTGGACTGCAAGAAGATCCAACCAGTCCATTCTGAAGGAGATCAGCCCTGGGATTTCTTTGGAGGGAATGATGCTAAAGCTGAAACTCCAGTACTTTGGCCACCTCATGAGAAGAGTTGATTAATTGGAAAAGACTCTGATACTGGGAGGGATTGGGGGCAGGAGGAGAAGGGGACGACAGAGGATGAGATGGCTGGATGGCATCACTGACTCGATGGGCGTGAGTCTCAGTGAACTCCGGGAGTTGGTGATGGACAGGGAGGCCTGGTGTGCTGCGATTCATGGGGTTGCAAAGAGTCAGACACGACTGAGTGACTGAACTGAACTGAGCATAGGAAGGGGCATATAGATCTTGAGAAATATAAGACAGACTAAGGAACTATCTGAAAATGAACTGACCCCACACTGCCCTTAACAACACCAGAGAATGTCCTAGATATATTTTTTACTATTTTTACGATCATTCTTTTTTTTATTTATTTAAAAAAAAATTTAAGTCCTTTATTGCTCCTTTAATTTTCATTTTTATAACCTACTATTACTTTGCAAAAAAAGACCCTGTTTTTTAAAGCAAACTTTATATATAAATATATATATATTATAATATTTGTGACTTTTTTTTTCTTTAATATTGTCATTTTGAAAATCCAACCTCTACTTAGATTTTTAATCTTTGCTTGTTGATATTTGTTATCAATTTTGTACCTTCAAGAACCAAGTCTTCAGTACCCATTTTTACTTGGGAGCGAGATTACTGGCTTGACTGCTGTCTCCCCCTTTGGACTCTCCTTTTTCTCCACCAGGTCACCTCTGTCTCCTCCTTCCCCCTTCTCTTTTCTACCCAACTCTGTGAATCTCTTTGTGTGTTCCGGGCTGTGGAGAGCACTTAGGGAACTGATTACTGGCTGGATCTGTCTCTCTCCTTTTGATTTCCCCCTATTATCCTCCTGGCCACCTCTGTCTCCTTCCTCCCTCTTCTCTTCTCGGTATAACTCCGTGAACATCTCTGAGTGGTCCAGACTGTGGAATGCACATAAGGAAGTGATTACTGGCTAGCTTGCTCTCTCCTCTTTTGATTCCACCTCATCTCATTCAGGTCAGCTCTAACTCCCTCCTCCCTCTTCTCTTCTCCATGTAACTTTGTGAACCTCTCTGGGTGTCCCTCATTGGAGAGAAACTGTTCATCTTTAACCTATATGTTTTATCAATGGTGCTGTATACAAGGAGAAGTCTTGAGCCTACTGTAAAAATAAGACTGAAAACCAGAAGCAGGAGGCCTAAGTCCATATTCTGAGAACACCAGAGAACTCCTGACTCTAGGGAAGATTAATCGATTGGAGCTCATCAAACGCCTCCATACCTATATTGAAAACAAGTACCACCCAAGTGCCAACAAGTTCCAGAGCAAGACACACCATGCAAATTCTCCAGAAACACATGAACACAGCCCTGAGCTTCAATATACAGTCTACCCAAAGTTACTCCAAAACCACTGACATTTCATAACTCATTACTGGACACTTCATTGCACTCCAGAGAGAAGAAATACAGCTCCACCCACCAGAACACCAACACAAGCTTCCCTAACCAAGAAACCTTGACAGGCCACCCATACAACCCCACCCACAGAGAGGAAACTCCACAATAAAGAGAACTCCACAAACTGCCAGAATACAGAAAGGACACCCCAAACTCAGCAGTATAAACAAGATGAAGAAACAGAGGAATATCGAGCAGGTAAAGGAACAGGATAAATGCCCTCCAAACCAAACAAAAAAGGAAGAGATAGGGAATCTATCTGATAAATAATTCTGAATAATGATAGTGAAAATAATCCAAATTCTTGAAATCAAAATGGAATCACAGATAAATAGCCTGGAGACAAACATTGAGAAGATGCAAGAAAGGTTTAACAAGGACCTAGAAGAAAAAAAAAAAAAAAAAGTCAATCAACAATGAATAATACAATAAATGAGATCATAAACATACTGGAGGAAACAAATAGAATAAAGGAGGCAGAAGATAGAATTAGTGACATAGAAGATAGAATGATAGAAATAAATGAATCAGAGAGGAAAAAAGAAAAACGAATTAAAAGAAATGAGGACAATCTCAGAGACCTCGAGGACAATATTAAGCTCCACAACATTTGAATCATAGGAGTCCCAGAAGAAGAAGACAAAAAGAAAGACCATGAGAAAATACTTGAGGAGATAATAGTTTAAAATTTCCCTAAAATGGAGAAGGAAATAATCACCCAAGTCCAAGAAACCCAGAGAGTTCCAAACAGGATAAACCCAAAGAGAAACACCCCAAGTCACATATTAATCAAATTAACAAAGATCAAACACAAAGAACAAATATTAAAAGCAGCAAGGAAAAAACAACAAATAACACACAAAGGATTCCCATAAGGATAACAGCTGATCTTTCAATAGAAACTCTTCAGGCCAGGAGGGAATGGCAAGACATACTTTAAGTGATGAAAGAAGATTACCTACAGCCCAGATTACTGTAACCAGCAAGAATCTCATTCAAATATGAAGGAGAAATCAAAAGCTTTACAGACAAGCAAAAGCTGAGAGAATTCAGCACCACCAAACTAGCTCTCCAACAAATGACGTTTGCAGCATCCCTCCCTCCCTCCCCACAGGGCGACTGAACAAGTGAGCCTAAACAAACAAACAAAAAAGATGTCCTCCACCATCCCCTTTGTGTCAGGGCAGAAACCAGACACTGAAGATACCAGCAAACAGAAGAAGCTATAACAGAGGGAACCACCTTGGAAGCCGCAGGCAATAGATTAAAACCCTGTGGCTACTATTGACTACACAGGAAGGGGCCTATAGATCTTGAGAAATATAAGTCGGACCAAGGAACTAGCCAAAAATGAACTGAACCCACAATACTCACAACAAAACCAGAGAAAGTCCTAGATATATTTTTACTATTTTTACGATCATTCTTTCTTTCTTTTTTTTATTTTTCATTTTTTTAAAAAAATTTAAGTTCTTTATTATTCCTTTAATTTTCACTTTTATAACCTATTATTTTGCAAAAAAAAGACCCTATTTTTTTACAGCAAACTTCATATGTATATTTTTTTATAATTTTTTGACATTGTTTTTTTTCCTTCTTTTTTTAACATTGTATTTTTTAAATTCCAAAATCTGCTCTAGATTTTTAATGTTAGCTTGGTATTTGTTATCAATTTTGTACCTATATTTTTTTTTATAATTTCTGTGACTTTTTTTTTTCTGTTTCTTTCTCTTCTTCTTTTATATAACATTGTATATCTGAAATTCCAAACTCTACTCTAGATTTTTAATTTATGCTTTTTGATATTTGATATCAATTTTGTACCTGTATTTTCTTTATAATTTTTGCGACTTTGTTTGTTCTTGTTTGTTTTTTTTTCTCTCTTTCTTTTCCTTCTTCTTTTCTTTAGCATCGTATTTTTGAAATTCGAAACTCTACCCTAGATTTTAAATTTTTGCTTTTATGTATTTGTTACCAATTTTGTACCTTTAAGAACCCAATCTTCAGTACCCATTTTTCACTAGGGAGCGAGATTATTGGCTTGACTGCTCTCTCTCCCTTTGGACTCTCCTTTTTCTCCACCAGGTCACCTGTGTCTCCTCCCTAACCCCTCTCTACTCTACCCAACTCTGAATTTCTGTGTGTTCCAGACTGTGGAGAACACTTAGGGAACTCATTACTGGCTGGATCTGTCTCCATCCTTTTCATTTCCCCATTTTATCCTCCTGGCCACCTCTGTCTCCTTCCTCCTTCTTCTCTTCTCTGTATAACTCCATGAGTATCTCTGAGCAGTCCAGTTGTGGAGTGCACATAAGGAAGTGATTACTGGCTAGCCCACTCTGTCCTCTATTGATTCCACCTCATCTCATTCGGGTCACCTCTAACTCCCTCCTCCCTCTTGTCTTCTCCATGTAATGCTGTGAACCTCTCTGGGTGACCCTCACGGTAGAGAAACTTTTCATCTTTAACGTAGATGTTTTATCAATGGTGCTGTATAGAAGAAGAAGTTTTGAAACTACTGTAAAAATAAGACCGATAACTGGAAGCAGGAGGCTTAAGTCTAAACCCTGACTCCAGGGAACTCCTGACTCCCGGGAACATTAATTGGCAGGAGCTCATCAAACGCCTCCATACCTACACTGAAACCAAGCACCACACAAGGGCCAACAAGTTCCAGGGCAAGACATACCAAGCAAATTCTCCAGCAACAAAGGAACACAGCCCTGAGCTCCAAGATACAGGCTGCCCAAAGTCACCCCAAAACCATAGACATCTCATAACTCATTACTGGACACTTCATTGCACTCCAGAGAGAAGAAATCCAGCTCCACCCACCAGAACACCGACACAAGCTTCCCTAACCAGGAAACCTTGACAAGTCACCTGTATAAACCCACACACAGCGAGGAAACACGACAATAAAGAGAACTCCACAAACTGCCAGAATTCAGAAAGGACACCCCAAAATCAGCAATTTAAACAAGATGAAGAGACAGAGGAATACTCAGCAGATAAAGGAACAGGATAAATGCCCACCAAACCAAACAAAAGAGGAAGAGATAGAGAATCTACCTGATAAAGAATTCTGAATAATGATAGTGAAATTGATCCAAAATCTTGAAATCAAAATGGAATCACAGATAAATAGCCTGGAGACAAGGATTTAGAAGATGCAAGAAAGGTTTAACAAGGACCTAGAAGAAATTAAAAAAAGTCAATATATAATGAATAATCCAATAAATGAAATTAAAAACACTCTGGAGGCAACAAATAGTAGAATAACAGAGGCAGAAGATAGGATTAGTGAATTAGAAGATAGAATGGTAGAAATAAATGAATCAGAGAGGATAAAAGAAAAACAAATTAAAAGAAATGAGGACAATCTCAGAGACCTCCAGGACAATATTAAACGCTACAACATTCTAATCATAGGGGTCCCAGAAGAAAGAAGACAAAAAGAAAGACCATGAGAAAATACTTGAGGAGATAATAGTTGAAAACTTCCCTAAACTGGGGAAGGAAATAATCACTGAAGTCCAAGAAACCCAGAGAGTCCCAAATAGGACAAACCCAAGGCAAAACACCCCAAGACACATATTAATCAAATTAACAAAGATCAAACACAAAGAACAAATATTAAAAGCAGCAAGGGAAAAACAACAAATAACACACAAGGGAATTCCCATAAGGATAACAGCTTATCTTTCAATAGAAACTCTTCAAGCCAGGAGGAAATGGCAAGACATACTTAAAATGATGAAAGAAAATAACCTACAGCCCAGATTATTGTACCCAGCAAGGATCTCATTCAAATATGAAGGAGAAATCAAAAACTTTACAGACAAGCAAAAGCTGAGAGAATTCAGCACCACCAAACCAGCTGTCCAACAAATACTAAAGGATATTCTCTAGACAGGAAACACAAAAACGGTGTATAAAATCGAACCGAAAACAATAAAGTAAATGGCAACGGGATCATACTTATCAATAATTACTTTAAACGTAAATGGGTTGAATGCACCAACCAAAAGACAAAGACTGGCTGAATGGATACAAAAACAAGACCCCTACATATGTTGTGTACAAGAGACCCACCTCAAAACAGAGGACACATACAGACTGAAAGTGAAGGGCTGGAAAAAGATTTTCCATGCAAATAAGGACCAAAAGAAAGCAGGAATAGGAATACTCATATCAGATAAAATAGACTTTCAAACAAAGGCTGTGAAAAGAGACAAAGATGGTCACTACATAATGATCAAAGGATCAATCCAAGAAGATATAACAATTATAAATATACATGCACCCAACATGGGAGCAAAGCAGTATGTAAGACAAATGCTAACAAGTATGAAGGGAGAAATTAACAATAACACAATAATAGTGGGAGACTTTAATACCCCACTCAACCCTATGGATAGATCAACTAAACAGAAAATTAACAATAAAACACAAACTTTAAACGATACAATAGACCAGTAAGACCTAATTGATATCTATAGGACATTTCATCTCAAAACAATGAATTTCACCTTTTTCTCAAGCGCACATGGAACCTTCTCCAGGATAGATCACATCCTGGGCCATAAATCTAGCCTTGGTAAATTCAAAAAAAAATTGAAATAATTCCAAGCATCTTTTCTGACCACAATGCAGTAAGATTAGATCTCAATTACAGGAGAAAAACTATTAAAAATTCCAACATATGGAGGCTGAACAACACGCTGTTGAATAACCAACAAATCACAGAAGAAATCAAAAAAGATATCAAAATTTGCATAGAAATGAATGAAAATGAAAACACAACAACCCAAAACCTGTGGGACACTCTAAAAGCAGTCCTAAGGGGAAAATTCATAGCAATATAGGCATACTTCAAGAAACAAGAAAAAATTCAAATAAATAACCTAACTCTACACCTAAAGCAACTAGAAAAGGAAGAAATGAAGAACCCCAGGGTTAGTAGAAGGAAAGAAATCTTAAAAATTAGGGCAGAAATAAATGCAAAAGAAACAAAAGAGACCATAGCAAAATCATAGCAAAAAACAACAAAGCCAAAAGCTTTGATAAGATAAATAAAACTGACAAACCATTAGCCAGACTCATCAAGAAACAAAGGGATTAGTTGTTTGTCAGTTGCTTCCTTTGCTATTATTTTCTCATTCTGAAGTCTGTCTTTTCACCTTGCTTATAGTTTCCTTTGTTGTGCAGAAGCCTTTAAGTTTAATTAGGTCCCATTTGTTTATTTTTGCTTTTATTTCCAATATTCTGGGAGGTGGGTCATAGAGGATCCTGCTGTGATATATGTCGGAGTGCATTTTGCCTATGTTCTCCTCTAGTAGTTTTATACTTTATGGTCTTACGTTTAGTCTTTAATCCATTTTGAGTTTATTTTTGTGTATGGTGTTAGAAAGTGTTCTAGTTTCATTCTTTTACAAGTGGTTGGCCAGTTTTCCCAGCACCACTTGTTAAAGATATTGTCTTTAATCAATTGTATACCCTTGCCTCCTTTGTAAAGAATAAGTTGTCCATAGGTGTGTGGATTTATCTCTGGGCTTTCTATTTTGTTCCATTGATCTATATTTCTGTTTTTGTGCCAATACCATCCTGTCTTGATGATTGTGGCTTTGTAGTAGAGCCTGAAGTCAGGTAGGTTGATTCCTCCAGTTCCATTCTTCTTTCTCAAGATTGCTTTGGCTATTCGAGATTTTCTGTATTTCCATACAAATTGTGAAATTATTTGTTCTAGCTCTGTGAAGAATACCGTTGGTAGCTTGATAGGGATTGCATTGAATCTATAAATTGCTTTGGGTAGTATACTCATTTTCACTATATTGGTTCTTCCAATCCATGAACATGGTGTATTTCTCCATCTATTAGTGTCCTCTTTGATTTCTTTCACCAGTGTTTTATAGTTTTCTATGTATAGGTCTTTAGTTTCTTTAGGTAGATATATTCCTAAGTATTTTATTCTTTCCATTGCAATGGTGAATGGAATTGTTTCCTTAATTTCTCTTTCTGTTTTCTCATTATTAGTGTCCAGGAATGCAAGGGATTTCTGTGTGTTGACTTAATATCTTGCAAATTTACTATAATCATTGATTAGTTCTAATAATTTTCTGGTGGAGTCTTTAGGGTTTTCTATGTAGAGCATCATGTCATCTGCAAACAGTTAGAGTTTTACTTCTTCTTTTCCAATTTGGATTCCTTTTATTTCTTTTTCTGCTCTGATTGCTGTGGCCAAAACTTCCCAAACCATTTTGAACAGTAATGGTGAAAGTGGGCACCCTTGTCTTGTTCCTGACTTTAGAGGAAACACGTTCAATTTTTCACCATTGAGGATAATGTTTGCTGTGGGTTTGTCATATATAGCTTTTATTATGTTGAGGTATGTTCCTTCTATTCCTGCTTTCTGGAGAGATTTTATCATAAATGGATGTTGAATTTTTTCAAAGGCCTTCTCTACATCTATTGAGATAATCATAAAATGAAGCAACTGACAAACAACTAATCTCAAAAATATACAAGCAACTACTACAGCTCAAGTCCAAAAAAATAAATGACCCAATCAAAAAATGGGCCAAAGAACTAAATATACATTTCCTCAAAGAAGACATACAGATGGCTAACAAACACATGAAAAGATGCTCAACATCACTCATTATCAGAGAAATGCAAATCAAAACGACTATGAGGTACCATTTCACGCCAGTCAGAATGGATGCAATCCAAAAATCTACAAGCAATAAATGCTGGAGAGGGTGTGGAGAAAAGGGAACCCTCTTACTCTGTTGGTGGGAATGCAAACTAGTACAGCCACTATGGAGAACAGTGTGGAGATGCCTTAAAAAACTGGAAATAGAACTGCTTTATGATCCAGCAATCCCACTGCTGGGCATACACACTCAGGAAACCAGAAGGGAAAGAGACACGTATACCCCAATGTTCATCGCAGCACTGTTTATAATAGCCAGGACATGGAAGCAACCTAGATGTCCATCAGCAGATGAATGGATAAGAAAGCAACGGTACGTATACACAATGGAGTATTACTCAGCCATTAAAAAGAATACATTTGAATAAGTTCTAATGAGGTGGATGAAACTGGAGCCAATTATACAGAGTGAAGTAAGCCAGAAAGAAAAACACCAATACAGTATACTAACACATATATATGGAATTTAGAAAGATGGTAACAATAACCCTGTATACGAGACAGCAAAAGAGACATTGATGTATAGAAATCTTTTGGGCTCTGTGGGAGAGGGAGAGGGCAGGATGATTTTGGAGAATGGCATTGAAATACGTATAATATCATATATGAAATGAGTCACCAGTCCAGGTTTGATGCATGATACTGGATGCTTGGGTCTGGTGCACTGGGATGACCCAGAGGGATGGTATGGGGAGTGAGGAGGGAGGAGGGTTCAGGATGGGGAACACATGTATACCTGTGGCAGATTCATTTCGATATTTGGGAAAACCAATAAAATATTGTAAAGTTTAAAAAGAAAATTAAATTAAAAAATTAAAAAAAAATAAAGATGATAACACACACACACAAAAGGAAGAAACAAAGGGAGAAAAATCCAATCAATAAAATTGGAAATGAAAACAGAGAGATCACAACAGACAACACAGAAATACAAAGGATCATAAGAGACTACTATCAGCAATTATATTCCAATAAAATGGACAACAGGGAAGAAATGGACAAATTCTTAGAAAAGTACAACTTTCCAGAACTGGACCAGGAAGAAATAGAAAATCTTTACAGACTCATCACAAGCACAGAAATTGAACTGTAATCAAAAATCTTCCAGGAAACACAAGCCCAGGTCCAGACGGCTTCACTGCTGAATTCTACCAAAAAATTAGAGAAGAGCCAACACCTATCCTATTCAAACTCTTCCAGAAAATTGCAGAGGAAGGTAAACTTCCAAACTCATTCTATGAGGCCATCATCACCCTAACACCAAAACCTGACAAAGATGCCACAAAAAAAGAAAACTACAGGCCAATATCACTGATGAACATAGATGCAAAAATCCTTAACAAAATTTTAGCAATCAGAATCCAACAACACATTAAAAAAATCATACACCATAACCAAGTGGGCTTTATCCCAGGAATGTAAAGATTCTTCAATATCCACAAATCAATCAATGTAATACACCACATTAACAAATTGAAAAATGAAAGCCATATCATTATCTCAATAGATGCCGATGAAGCCTTTGACCAATTTCAACATCCATTTATGATAAAAACTCTCCAGAAAGCAGGAATAGAAGGAACATACTTCAACATAATAAAAGCTATATATGACAAACCCACAGCAAACATTATCCTCAATGGTAAAAAAATTGACAGCATTTCCCCTAAAGTCAGGAACAAGACAAGGGTGCTCACTCTCACCACTACTATTCAACATAGTTTTGGAAATTGTGACCACAACAATCAGGGCAGACAAAGAAAGAAAAGGAATCCAAATTTGAAAAGAAGATGTAAAACTCTCACTATTTGCAGATGACATGATCCTCTACATAGAAAACCCTAAAGACTCCACCAGAAAATTACTAGAGCTAATCAATGAATATAGAAAAGTTGCAGGATATAGAATCAACATGCTGAAATTCCTTACATTCCTATATGGTAATAATGATAAAATAGAAAGAGAAATAAAGGAAACAATTCCATTCTACATTGCAACGAAAAGAATAAAATACTTAGGAATATATCTACCTAAAGAAACTAGAGACCTATATATAGAAAATTATAAAACACTGGTGAAAGAAATCAAAGAGGACACTAATAGATGGAGAAATATATCATGTTCATGGATCAGAAGAATCAATATAATGAAAATGAGTATATTACCCAAGCAATCTATAGATTCAATGCAATCCTTATCAAACTACCAAAGGCATTTTTCACAGAGCTAGAACAAATAATTTCACAATTTGTATGGAAATATAAAAAAACCTCGAAGAGCCAAAGGAATGATGAGAAAGAAGAATGGAACTGGAGGAATCAACCTGCCTGACTTCAGGCTCTACTGTAAAGCCACAGTCATCATTCTGTGATGACACAAAGACAGAAATATAGATCAATGGAACAAAATAGAAAGCCCAGAGATAAATCCATGCACCTATGGACACCTTATCTTTGACAAAGGAGGCAGAACTATACAATGGATTAAAGGCAATCTCTTTAACAAGTGGTGCTGGCAAAACTGGTCAACCACTTGTAAAAGAATGAAACTAGAACACTTTCTAACACCATACACAAAAATAAACTCAAAATGGATTAAAGATCTAAATGTAAGACCAAAAACTACAAGACTCCTAGAGGAGAACATAGGGAAAACACTCTCCAACATACATCACAGCGGGATCCTCTATGACCCACCTCCCAGAATATTGGAAATAAAAGCAAAAATAAACAAATGGGACCTAATTAAACTTAAAAGCTTCTGCACAACAAAGGAAACTATAAGCAAGGTGAAAAAAACAGCCTTCAGAATGGGAGAAAATAATAGCAAATGAAGCAACTGAGAAACAACTAATCTCAAAAATATACAAGCAACTCCTACACCTCAATTCCAGAAAAATAAATGACCCAATCAAAAAATGGGCCAAAGAACTAAATAGACATTTCTCCAAAGAAAACATACAGATGGCTAACAAACACATGAAAAGATGTTCAATACCACTTATTATCAGAGAAATGCAAATCAAAACCACTATGAGATACCATTTCACGCCAATCAGAATAGCTGTAATCTAAAAGTCTACAAGCAATAAATGCTGGAGAGGGTGTGGAGAAAAGGGAACCCTCTCACACTGTTGGTGGGAATGCAAACTAGTACAGCTACTATGGAGAACAGCATGGAGATTCCTTAAAAAACTGGAAATAGAACTGCCTTATGATCTAGCAATCCCACTGCTTGGCATACACACCGAGGAAACCAGAATTGAAAGAGACATGTGTACCCAAATGTTCATCACAGCACTGTTTCTAATAGCCAGGACATGGAAGCAACCTAGATGTCCATCAGCAGATGAATGGATAAGAAAGCTATGGTACGTATACACAATGGAGTATTACTCAGCCATTAAAAAGAATACATTTGAATAAGTTCTAATGAGGTGGATGAAACTGGAGCCTATTATACAGAGTGAAGTAAGTCAGAAATAAAAACATCAATACAGTATACTAACACATATATATGGAATTTAGAAAGATGGTAACAATAACCCTGTATGTGAGACAGCAAAAGAGACACAGATGTATAGAACAGTCTTTTGGACTCTGTGGGAGAGGGAGAGGGTGGGATGATTTGGGAGAATGGCATTGAAACATGCATAATGTCATATAAGAAATGAATCGCCAGTCCAGGTTCGATGCACGATACAGGATGCTTGGGGCTCGTGCACTGGGATAATGCAGAGGGATGGTATGGGGAGGGAGGTGGGAGGGGGGTTCAGAATGGGGAACACGTGTACACCCATGGTGGAATCATGTTGATGTATGACAAAACCAATACAATATTGTAAAGTAATTAGCCTCCAATTAATTTTAAAAAAATTCTCTACTACATTCCATTCAGGGTTGAATTCTCCTCAAGTGGGAAAATTAACTAAAACACTCTCCTAACTTATCCTCTTGTACCCCAAAAGACCTTACATCCTATCTGCTATGATTAAATATTTGCTTCATTTTATTTCTACAAATAATTGGCTCATTTAGTATGCTTTTAGCTTAACTTTTTTTTTTTAATTATCTAGAATGGCTTATTCAGAATTTCATCGTACAATTTCTTGGTGTACTTCATTGACATCAGCATGAATGGCAATTTCAATGAGAAGCTCATGTGTAAAAACACTCAGAAATTAATTTCAAAAGCTGAAATTCAGAGGTGAATTTTGCATACTAAACATAGAGCTTATTCATGCAGCAACAGTTTATGAAACTTGCTTAAATAAATGTAGAATACAAATTTGGTGTGGCTTACATGAAATGTCAAAAACCATACTGCATTTCTATTCATAAACAGTCATGAATAGAAAACTGAAATAGAAAAGCATTAGCTCCCCCAATTAAATGTAGAGTTAGAATGAAGAACACAAGTGGGAATAATTTTCAACTCTTACCACTCTCTTTTAATCTTCTGAAATGCTTGCTCATTAATGAGCAAGATAATGGGTAAAGCCCATTAGAGTTCTAAGTGAGAAAGGAAACATCATAGTCAATGCTAAACTAGATTAAGCTTAAAACATCTACCTAATAGGGCACCTGCATGACCTTTACATTTACTCATACAGAACTTTCTTATTATTCTTAGTGACCCAAATCCTGGCTTAAATATTGCTTGTTCCCAGGCTTCGAAATACACAAACTATAATATTTTTTAAAGTACATACTTGAATAGAAACTTCCTTGGTAGCTCAGCTGGTAAGTAATCCACCTGCAATGTTGGGGACCTGGATTTGAGCCCTGGGTTGGGAAAATCCCTTGGAGAAGGGAATAGCTACCTACTCCAAAATTCTGGCCTGGATAATTCCATGGACTGTAGTCCATGAGGTCACAAAAAGTTGGACAGGACTGAACGACTTTTACTTTCACATGGAAATATCAAATTCCAATATGATTTTATCCAAAAAAATATTTATTGAGTGTCTGCTTAGTGCCAGGCATGGTGTAAACCTCAGTGATAACACTGGGTGATGAGATGGAGTTAGTCTCTGAACAGGTTTATAGAAGATGCAGACATATAAATGATTACAGTGTAAAACATCCAGATTGCTTATCATAATTTACAAATATTTATTTAGTCTCTACCTCTGTGACCTGATCATTAACTCATAGAAATACCACCATTATTTATGCACACTAGCCAGACTGGCTTTTGCAATGGCTGTTTCCTGACACTGCATTTCTTTCTGTAGGTCTTTGCTTGGCTACTTTTCTTATTCAAGGCTCAACTCAAAAATTATCTTCTTTCTAGACTAAAATTGTTGCATGTCTATACTACTTTTTAATTTCAAAAGGAATATAAGGTATACTAGACAAGAAGGAATCTGAGAGGTGGCAACATAAAATACTTAAAAATGCAATATACTACAAATTTTCAAGATCTGAATTGAAATTTTGCTTTGTTTTGTTTAGGGAGTGAGTACCTGGGTAAACTCTTCTTTGTTTGAATTTGTAAATTATTTTTGAAAAAAATTGCTAGTTCTATTGCATTGCCTATTTCCTGTTTTTTGGCATCGTCTTAACTTGTTGATACTTTATTAACTGATTATGCAGTTCATTAGGAATGTTCCCTTGTCAGGAAAACAGGAGAAAGCTAGCTCAGCTTATTTTTGCCCAGTTAACTAATTGTTCATTGGGCTTCCCTGATGGCTCAGTGGATAAAGAATTCACCTTCAATGCAGGAGACGTAGGTGACACAGACCAATCCCTAGGTTGGGAAGATACCTCTGGAATTGGTAACCTACTCCAGTATTATTTCGCCACAAGCATCAAGAGTGTATTGCTTGACCGTGCTTATCACTTTGCCCTTCTCTTTACTTCATCAGAAGACACACAAAAGGCACTTTGTACTTAAGGTTTTATAGCTTAATTATTGACTTTAATTACTTATTCTAGAGATAAAAATTAGAGGTTGCATCACTTGTCACTCATTTAGAAACAGTGAAAATAATTTTATCTTTAAGTCTGATTTTTTTCACATGTACGCATTAACAGTAACATAAATCTACTTTTGTGCTTTACAAATTCTGTACTTAGTATAATTGAATTTTGAAAATTGCTAATTTTTCTTATTAAAACATGTGACTTATGTAATTTACTTAAGTATGTATGCTTAGTTGTATCTGACTCTTTGTGACCCTATGGAGTGTAGCTCACCAGGAGCCTCTGTCTATGGGATTTTCCAGGCAAGAATACTGGAGTGGGTTGCCATTTCCTTCTCCAGGGCATCTCTCTGACCCAGAGGTTGAACCAAGTATCATGAGCTTCTTGGATTGCTGGCAGATTCCCTACTGCTTGTGCCATTTGTATTCATATGTAATTGCCAAGTATTCAATAGTAAATATGCAAAGAGAAATTTTCACCTGTTTCATCTGCTCCCCAAGAATTATTTTCTCTAGTAATTCCAAAGTATTTGAACATTTCTGTGGTTATTAAATGGAGAAGGCAATGGCAACCCACTCCAGTACTCTTGCCTGGAAAATCCCATGGATGGAGAAGCCTGGTAATGCTGCAGTCCATGGGGTCGCTAAGAGTCGGACACGACTGAACGACTTCACTTTCACTTTCCTCTTTCATGCATTGAAAAAGGAAACAGCAACCCACTCCAGTGTTCTTGCCTGGAGAATCCCAGGGACGAGGGAGCCTGGTGGGCTGCTGTCTATGTGGTCGCACAGAGTCAGACACAACTGAAGCGACTTAGCAGCAGCAGCAGCAGCAGTGGTTATTAAAATATAGTCTCTTAAGCTGAATCATTAAAATCATTCTTCAGGTTCCAGAAAGAGCACCATTTTCTCTTCCAATGTTCACTCAAAATTTCACCTTCTTTGTAAAATTTTTTCTATCCTTGCCATTTAAATTTAATTGTTTCCCTTCATGATCACTTCCGTCATTACATACTTCTATCTCTTCATTTAGGGCTTCCCAGGTGGTGCAGTGGTAAAAAAAAAAAAAAACCTGCCTGCCAATGCTGGAGTCACAGGTTCAATCCTTTGGTTGGGAAGGAAATGGCAACGCACACCAGTATTCTTGTCTGGAAAATTCCATGGCCATGATGCTGCAGAGTGTTGGATACAACTGAGCATGCATATGCAACTCTATATTTACATGGTGTTAGCACACTTCCTGGTCAACCTGAATCTTTCCCCTTCTAAAAATGAAGATGAGTTTTTTACCTGACTCATTTGGTACTCACAGCACCCAGTGAAATGTTTAGTATATAACAATGCATAATGAGGTGAAATATTTCAGCAGCTAGAATTCAATGGCGAGCTTTTCCTCACAAGAAAAGGAATAAACTAGGGAATAACATTGTGGTGGGAGGGTCATGAGGAATATCTAGAAGCCTTTTGGAGGAAAAGGCTGCATGAGATTCATAGGACCAAGAAGGAGGACACAAAAGAGGAAACAACATAGTGTCAGTGTGCGGTGGGCAGTGGAGAGGAAGGAGCTGTCCTAAATGTAAATCTTTGAGGTAAATAATATGCAATGGCATTTTTGGAAGTTTTGCCATGAGAAAAAACTCTATGCCAAAAATCCATGAAAACTTTAAGATATAAATTGTTAAAACACACTTTGGAGTGTAACACATACATTTAATACCTGTTGAACTCATGCATGTGAACTATTTCCCTGCTCTAGAGACGCCTACAATTAGTTACTCACTGTTCTTTACTCAGGCATGCTTCTATAGCATGCATCACATTCAATTCATTTTTGCTATTTATTTTTAATTTTACAATTATTACATTTATGAAATATGAGAAATAATGCTAAAATCTACCTTTACCATCACCACATAGCCAGTTTTTCCTCCATAAGTAATATTATCAATTCATGTATACATTTTGTGACTTCTTTCTATATATTTATAAATATACACATACACACACACACACACCCTAGCAAATATCTTGATTTATTTGTATAGATATTTTAAAATATATCTGTGCTAAAGCTGAAACTCCAGTACTTTGGCCACCTCATGGGAAGAGTTGACTCATTGGAAAAGACTCTGATGCTGTGAGGGATTGGAGGCAGGAGGAGAAGGGGGACGACAGAGGATGAGATGGCTGGATGGCATCACTGACTCGATGGACGTGAGTCTGAGTCAACTCCAGGAGATGGTGATGGACAGGGAGGCCTGACGTGCTGTGATTCATGGGGTTGCAAAGAGTTGGACAGGACTGAGCGAATGAACTGAACTGAACTGAACTGAGTGAATATGTTCTACAAACCAAATGAAACATTTGTCTTATTCATTCAAATCTTTGTATATATTACAAGAAGTTTATTTAGCCATTACCAATGGAAGGACATTTGGTTTGTTCCTCTATTTCACCTAATGCAAACAATCCTGTTGTAAAATAATGAAATTACCTTGTTATATTTGTACAGGTATTTTTCTAGAGTAGATACCAAAAGCTTGTTCGAAAAGAATATGCATGAATTTTTAATAACGCTCAGTTCCGTTCAGTCAATCAGTTTTGTACAACTCTTTGCGACTCCATGGACTGCAGCATACCAGGTTTCCCTGTCCATCACCAACTCCTGGAGCTTGCTCAAATTCATGTCCATTGAGTCAGTGGTGCCATCCAACTATCTCTTCCTCTGTCATCCCCTTCTCCTCCCACCTTCAATCTTTCCCAGCATCAGGGTATTTTCCAACGAGTCAGTTCTTTGCATCAGGTGGCCAAAGTACTGGAGTTTCAGCTTCAGCGTCAGTCTTTCCATTGACTCTTTAGGACTGATTTCCGTTAAGATTGATTGGTTTGATCTCCTTGAAGTCCAAGGGACTCTCAAGAGTCTTCAACACCACAGTTCAAAAGCATCAATTCTTTGGCACGCAGCTTTCTTTATAGTCCAACTCTCACATCCATACATGACTACTGGAAAAACCATAGCTTCGACTAGATGGACTTTTGTCAGCAGTGTAATCTTTCTGCTTTTTAATATGCTGTCTAGGTCGGTCATAGCTTTCCTTCCAAGGGGCAAGCATCTTTTAATTTCATGGCTGCAGTCACCATCTGCAGTGATTTTGGAGCCCAAGGAAATGAAGTCCATTAATGTTTCCATTATTTCTCCATCTATTTTCCATGAAGTGATGTGATCAGATGCCATTATCTTACTTTTTTAAATGTTAGTTTTAAGCCAACTTTTTCACTCTCCTCTTTCACTTTCATCAAGAGGCTCTTTAGTTCCTCTTCACTTTCTGCCATAAGGCTGGTGTCATCTGTGTATCTGAGGTTATTGATATTTTTCCCAGTGATCTTGAGGCCAGCTTTTGCCATCAAGGCCAGCATTTCATGTGATATACTTTGCATATAAGTTAAATAAGAAGGGTGACAGTATACAGCCTTAAGATACTCTTTTCCTAATTTGGAACCAGTTCTTTGTTCCATTAATAATGCTATTTACTACCAAACTCCCTAATACAGTTAGCATAACAAATTGTTATAAATCAGCAGTATAAGAACTCACCTACTTCCTCTTATTCTTTCCAAGACTTCTTTTTTGTTCCTTTAGTTGCTAAGTCATGTCCAACTCTCTTGTGATGCCATGGAATATAGCCCAGCAGTCTTCTCTGTCTATGGGATTTCCCAAGCAAAAATAGTGGTGTGGGTTGCCATTTCCTTATGCAGGGCATCTTCCTGACTCTGGGATTGAACCCACATCTCCTACATTGGCCAATGGATCCTTTATCATTGAACCACCTAGAAAGTCAATACTTATATGCTACATTTCAAAAAAGAATATTCTTTATTGTATTCATTAACATATCCCCTGTGCTTAAATACTTACCTTGGTTAGTTTGTATTTATTAAATACTTGTTGAATAGAGTAATATATTTATAAATGTGAAAAGACTGATGTGAAAAGATCAAAGGCATGTTGGTAATATCTTGCATGAATTCTTAGAATCACTATAGTTAGTCTGGGAGCAAATAAAATGACTAAATACATCTGGTTTGCAGCCAAAGGTGGAGAAATCAGTCTATACAGTCAGCAAAAACAAGACCGGGAGCTGACTGTGGCTCAGATCATGAACTCTTTATTGCCAAATTCAGACTGAAATTGAAGAAAGTAGGGAAAACCACTAGACCATTCAGGTATGACCTAAATCAAATCCCTTATGATTATACAGTGGAAGTGAGAAATAGATTTAAGGGACTAGATCTGATAGATAGAGTGCCTGAAGAACTATGGAATGAGGTTCGTGGCATTGTACAGGAGACAGGGATCAAGACCATCCCCATGGAAAAGAAATTCAGAAAAGCAAAATGGCTGCCTGGGGAGGCCTTATATATAGCTGTGAAAAGAAGAGAAGTGAAAAGCAAAGGAGAAAAGGAAATATATAAGCATCTGAATGCAGAGTTCCAAAGAATAGCAAGAAGAGATAAGAAAGCCTTTCTCAGTGATCAACACAAAGAAATAGAGGAAAACAACAGAATGGGAAAGACTAGAGAACTCTTCAAGAAAATTAGAGATACCAAGGGAACATTTCATGCAAAGATGAGCTTGATAAAGGACAGAAATGGTATGGACCTAACAGACACAGAAGATATTAAGAGGTGGCAAGAATACACAGAAAAACTGTCCAAAAAAGATCTTCATGACCCAGATAATCATGATGGTGTGATCATTGACATAGAGCCAGACATCCTGGAATGTGAAGTCAAGTGGGCCTTAGAAAGCATCACTATGAACAAAGCTAGTGGAGAGGATGGAATTCCAGTTGAGCTATTCCAAATCCTGAAAGATGATGCTATGAAGTGCTGCACTCAATATGCCAGCAAATTGGCAAAACTCAGCAGTGGCCACAGGACTGGAAAAGGCCAGTTTTCATTCCAATCCCAAAGAAAGGCAATGCCAAGGAATACTCAAACTACGGCACAATTGCACTCATCTCACACGATAGTAAATAATGCTCAAAATTCTCCAAGCCAGGCTTCAGCAATATGTGAACCGTGAACTTCCTGATGTTCAAGCTGGTTTTAGAAAAGGCAGAGGAACCAGAGATCAAATTGCCAACATCTGCTGGATCATGGAAAAAGCAAGAGAGTTCCAGAAAAACATGTACTTCTGCTTTATTGACTATGCCAAAGCCTCTGACTGTGTGGATCACAATAAACTGTGGAAAATTCTGAAAGAGATGGGAATACCAGACCACCTGACCTGCCTCTTGAGGAATCTGTATGCAGGTCAGGAAGTAACAGTTAGAACTGGACATGGAACAACAGACTGGTTCCAAATAGGAAAAGGAGTACATCAAGGCTGTATATTGTCACACTGCTTATTTAACTTATATGCAGAGTACATCATGAGAAACATTGAACTGGAAGAAACACAAGCTGGAATTAAGATTGCCGGGAGAAATATCAGTAACTCAGATATGCAGATGACACCACCCTTATGGCAGAAAGTGAAGAGGAACTAAAAAGCCTCTTGATGAAGATGAAAGAGGAGAGTGAAAAAGTTGGCTTAAAACTCAACATTCAGAAAACAAAGATCATGGTATCTGGTCCCATCATTTCATGGGAAATAGAAGGGGAAACAGTGGAAACAGTGTCAGACTTTATTTTTCTGGGCTCCAAAATCACTGCAGATGGTGATTGCAGCCATGAAATTAAGACACTTACTCCTCGGAAGGAAAGTTATGATCAACCTAGACAGCATATTCAAAAGCAGAGACATTAGTTTGCCAACAAGGTCCTTCTAGTTAAGGCTACGGTTTTTCATTGGTCATGTATGGATGTGAGAGTTGGACAGTGAAGAAAGCTGAGCACTGAAGAATTGATGCTTTTGAACTGTGGTGTTGGAGAAGATTCTTGAGAGTCCCTTGGACTGCAAGGAGATCCAACCAGTCCATTCTGAAGGAGATCAGCCCTGGGATTTCTTTGGAAGGAATGATGCTAAAGCTGAAACTCCAGTACTTTGGCCACCTCATGTGAAGTGTTGACTCATTGGAAAAGACTCTGATGCTGGGAGGGATTGGGGGCAGGAGGAGAAGGGGACGACAGAGGATGAGATGGCTGGATGGCATCACTGACTCGATGGGCGTGAGTCTCAGTGAACTCTGGGAGTTGGTGATGGACAGGGTGGACTGGCGTGCTGCGATTCATTGGGTGCAAAGAGTCGGACATGACTGAGTGACTGAATTGAACTGAACTGATAGCTACATATTTTTTCAAATTGCATAATTAAAATAGTATAAATATAAGAATGTAGAAATACACTTACCAAAAAACTGATTCCATATTCTAAAAAATGATTTTTGAATTTTGAAATAATAAAAGACATCATCATTATAGGCAAATACTACAGGGAGGTAGATATTCTGCATCCAATATTATAAAAATCACTGAAATTAATTGGTTAATAACTCTAACATTTGACAGTTCTTATAGATATTGCTCTTAAGAAAACAATTCAAAAATTCAAACTGAATTCCAATTAGGGAAGACTGTGACATCTGAGATAGAGTTTTTAAGTGTCAAGTTACATTTACTATTAAATTCCTCAGTGTTCATTTTTAATTTATTTTTTTAATTGAAGGATAGTTGTTTACAGAATTTTCTTGTTTTCTGTCAAACCTCAACATGAATCAGCCTTAGGTATACATATATCCCCTCCCTCTTGAGTCTCCTCCCTCCCTTGTCCCTCCACATCCCACTGCTCTTAGTTGATACAGAGCCCCTTTTTGATTTTCCTGAAAGATAAAGCAAATTCGCTTGGGCTGTCTATGTTTTCTATCAAAATTGAGCAAGAGAGATACTCTAAGGATTAACTAAATCTCCTGGTTAATAAACTGTGTTTTCACGCCTAAATATTAGAACTGTTATTCTGATCATGTCAATAAGTAGATGGCTCCAGTAATTATATTCTTATGGAATGTACTGCTAAAATGAACAGAATATTTCAGTTAAAAATTAACCTAGGTCACAAAAATCATACATTAAAAAAATGCTTTTTACAAATAAGCAGCAGATAGCTTTTTATAAAGTCTGAATCAACACAAAGTGGAATCATGGGAATTTTTTTTTCTATGTTGCCATCAATTCATACCTAATACTTGAAAATAGAACCCAACTCAAAGTCTGTGCCATTAATTGACTAGCTTTCCTGAGCTTCAGCTACAGTGAAAATCTTGAAAAGAACATGAACACTCTTCCTGTTAGCTACAATAAGAACATATCCCCCAAGGAACCCTTTTAGTAGTTTGAAAATGTTCTCCACACAGTGATTTCCTTTTTTACATAGGCACTTACATTTTCAATTCTTTACAAGTCCCTGAGGACTAAGACAGAGTTAATACTTTCATCTGTAAGATGATGGCCTAGTGTTACTGAGTTTTTGATCTTACAACTGAGTCTCTCACCTGAATTTGTTCTATTTTTTCATGGAGTAAAAGATTATTTCACATTTATAAATAGGGATACTAAAGTAACCTTCCATTTTTTTCTTGCAATACTCCTTTTCTTAAACTTAGAAGCTAGGTTTTCCTTTTGATGCACACTTTTAATTTCCAGTAGTAATAACTGTGATAAAACATCCTAGGTTGTATGCATATCTTAGTAGTATATGTAAGTATATCTTAATGGAAATGCTGAAATAATTGGGCTTTCTACTTACACATATGATTTCAAATTTTCAAACACACTGAAACAATGTGGTTCGCCAGATAGAAACTCATAATTTTTGCTCATAACTGAATTGTAATATAGCCTGTATTTGGCCACAGCATTACTACTGTCTTCAGAAGCCTACTCCATCCTTTTTCTTTCAACAGAAATCATCCTTGGCAAATGGGTTTCTAAAACATCTGGTAGATGTCAAGTTATAGAGATGTGGACTTGACTTTCTTTGAATAAAGATTACCCAATTTTTTTCACCACACACTCATACATACACATCATTACTTTGCTAAACTTACCTTAATTCAACATTATTCAAAATTTGAAACTGATTTACTTGCATGGAAAAATGTAAATACATCATGGAATACACATGTTATCAAAATGCATATACATTTCATAACATGACTGCAAGAAACTCATAGAATATTTCACTACTAGATAAAATAAGTGAACATGTAAAGTGTTATTTCTCCATTTCCACATATGTTTTCACATTCTTCATGATTCATATTTCATTCAGGTAAGTAGCACATTATATTTCCAATATAGATACAACTTTAAATGGATTGAGTATGCAAGTGGTAAAGTAGTCCTTTCCTTAAATCTCACTACATTTAAAAATCTAAGAACACCTCAAAATCCACTTACATTTTAAAAAGATTAGATATATTCTACTATTTGGAAAATTTTGCCACTAAAACTATAATCAGTTGATCTTCTAATTTGATGTAGATAACTTAAAGAAATAGTTTTATCAGTAATGAAGTTTCTGAATGTAAGAAGAATAATCTATGAACCTGTTTTAAGTACTTTATTGTTTTAATTAATTAAACACATGTTAATTAAACTTTTAATCTTTATTTCTAAGTAATATAGCAACATTGGAACTTTAAATACAATAGAGCTATTTATGAGAGATGAATGTGGAAAAAATGAGAGTGGGCGCTTCTTTTTCATTTGGAAGAAAACATTTATTTGCATCAATTTATAAAGGGATTCCTTCTAGTTTTACATTTTGCCAGGTCCAATGCAAAAGTCAGAAAATATTTCGATTTGTACACTTTGTTTTACATAGCATGTGAGAGTCAAAGTCGCTCAGTTGTTCAACTCTTTGCAACACCATGGACCGTAGCCTGCCAGGCTTTTCTGTTCATGGAATTCTCTAGACAATAATATTGGAGTGGGTAGCCATTCCTTTCTCCAGGGTATCTTCCCCACCTACGGATTGAGCCTTGGGTCTCCCCCTCTGCAGGCAGATTCTTTATTCTCTGAACCCTTTAAATAAGTATAGTGTATGTCAATGTTACTTACCATATAACACTTTAATATGTGTTTTCAATTTTTTTTTGTTTGTTTTTCCATTATTTTGTGGAGCTAGGCACTTCGTCTCAATCACCTTTTCAGCACAAGGACAACACTTCTTTTAGGTAGTTTGTTTTGGGGTTCTATTTTCAACAGATTTATAGTTCAGGGACAATGTAGGCAAATGCAATATAGTTAGATAGATAAGATAACTTGTACTTAGTTATAGTGCTAATTTGGATATATTAATAGTAAGAGGTATCCAGGCAGAATGTGGAGAGTGGAGTGTTCTTGGAATGTAAAAACATGCACACATGTTCAGAGAAAGTACAGAAAATGTGACTCCCAGCAACTGAACTATAACAGCTATAACTTTGGTGGGTGGAGGTAAGTATATGCAGCAAGGATGGAGAGGTGAGTAGGAGTCAGATACTGTTGACCTTTTCAGCCCTACTTGGGTATTTAGAGTTATCCTAAAAGCAAAGGGGATAGATCAGAAGAGTTTAATTAGAAAAATTAAGTGAACTATCCAATCTGATTTTCAGTTAGAAAAGTTCAAATCAGCTACAAGGACACAAATGACCTATTCTGAAAACATATATTTTAAATGAATTCTGGTATTTAATAAATATCTATAATATGTATGTGTGCATGAAAATTGATAAGGAAACTATAGGAATAAAAAACAAATTCTAGGTTGGTAAAAATAATAAAAAATTAGAAAAAATAATTTTCCTAATTAATTCCTTAATTAACATGTATTATTTCTTATAGCAATCACAGCTGAACTACCTTATGGAAATGACTGCATCTCTGAGTTAAGTAACAGGTGATAATGCAGTAAAATAAAAATATGTCTAATTATTTGGCTGTGAGGATGCCATTATCCTTGCAAATACAGATCAGTATTAAGATCTACATTGGAAAGTTGTTCTGAATTTTATGTTAAAAAGTCAGTTTATTTCTGCTGGAGCCTCCAGACTTGTCTTTCTAGGGAAGTTCCATAGTTGGGCCTTAGTTTTAGAATGTATCCTTCAATTTTTATTATATTTAAAGTAAACTAAATATAGTAATATTAAAATAAATATTTTCTTTGGTAATTTATGAACTACATTAACTTTATTTTTCCATTAATATAAAGAACTTCTTTCTCTTTACCTTTATTTTTTATTTTTATTTTTTTATTATTATTATTTTTTACTTTATAATATTGTATTGGTTTTGCCATATATCAACATGCATCTGCCACGGGTGTACACGTGTTCCCCATCCTGAACCCCCCTCCCTCCTTCCTCCCCGTACCATCCCTCTGGGTCATCCCAGTGCACCAGCCTCAAGCTTCCTGTATCCTGCGTTGAACCTGGACTGGCAATTCGTTTCTTATATGATATTGTACATGTTTTAATGCCATTCTTCCAAATCATCCCCCCTCTCCCTCTCCCACAGAGTCCAAAAGGCTGTTCTACATGTCTGTGTCTCTTTTGCTGTCTCGCATACAGGGTTGTCATTACCATCTTTCTAAATTCCATATATATGTGTTAGTATACTGTATTGGTGTTTTTCTTTCTGGCTTACTTTACTCTGTATAATAGTCTTTACCTTTAAAGTAGAATGGGTAAGACTAACGTGCTTTCTAAAGGTGTGACTACTTAGATCCTCACATAGCAGTTAGCCCACCCACCCCTTGGGGTGGGGTGGTGTCTCTGTTCCCTGCTTTCACTGTGTTTATTTTTTTCTCCCAATCCATGATTTTAACTAAATTTCTTTCAAGGGGGACTTGTGTTTTCTTTAAATAAATATGTGTTTTCTGTTTTCACACACACACACAAATGCAATATTACTCCATCCTAAAAAATTACTCTTAATTTTACATTATTACATCCTAAAAAATAATGCACCCTATGTGTAGGGTGACCAATAAATGAATTTATTTTGAATAAAGCCAAAATTCACTATTATTCAACTCATTTTAATTGTATATACTTATTAAATGATGAAAGAATCATAGTAACTGATTAAAATGTTTTATTTTTCATAGACCTTAGTCATTGTATTTACTTTAAAACTCTATATCACACTATTCTATTTCATACTGAATGTCACTTTTGAATAATATATATATATTCTCCAGAGCACAGTGGTTCACAATTTCAGTAACAGCAATTAAGCTGTTCTAGCTCCAATGGTAAAGAAATAAAAACTATAGCAACATTTCTTGAAGCATTGTAGTAAATGTACACAATCAGAATAACCTGACATGAATGCTAAAAAGCAAAAGTCTACACCTAATCAGAGGCCTATTGAGTCAGTATCCATAGTGAATGGAGTCTGTGATGTACATTGGTACAGAGTCCCTAAATATCAGTTGTAAAAATGGAATAAAACTTTATGAATATTAATAGGTATTTCCTTAAGAATAGATTATCAGTTTTTTTTTTTCTCTAATATTATATGGACCATACAATTAAATCCATAGTTACATAAATTCTGATTTTGAAACTCATTTGATCCATTATCAACATCAGAAATGAAACTTCTTTTGATCACTTCCTCTGTATGGTCCTTTTAACTCCCTCCAACAGATCCCCAAGCCATTTATCCATTCTGAAAACAAGGCATGGTTGGTAGGAAAATGGTTCCACAAAAGCATTCATGTTTCAATCCCTGGAACCAATTGAATACAGGTTATGGAGCTAAAGGGGTCTTGCAAAAATGATTAAGGACTTTGAGATGAGGAGATTATCTTATATCATACAAGAAGGACTAATATAACCACATGAACCTATGAAAGTAAAGAACCTTTACCAGATGTGGTCAGAGAAGATGAAGTGACTATAGTAGAAAGGCATAAAGAAGAGCATTTGTCAAATGGCATTATTATTATTATTTTTTTTAGGATGGAGTAACATTGCATTGGAGAAGGCGATGGCACCCCACTCCAGTACTCTTGCCTGGAAAATCCCATGGACCGAGGATCCTGGTGGGCTGTAGTCCATGGGGTCACTAAGAGTCAGACACGACTGAGCGACTTCACTTTCACTTTTCACTTTCATGCATTGGAGAAGGCAATGGCAACCCACTCCAGTGTTCTTGCTTGGAGAATCCCAGGGACGGGGGAGCCTGGTGGGCTGCCATCTATGGGGTCGCACAGAGTCGGACACGACTTAAATGACTTAGCAGCAGCAGCAGCAACATTGCATTGTATATATGTATCACATCTTCTTATCCATTCATCGGCTGATGGATATTTAGGTTGCTTCCACATCTAGGCTATTGTGAACAGTGTTGCTATAGTGTATCTTTCTTTTTGAATTATAGTTTTGTCTGGATATATGTCCAGGAGTGGGATTGCTGGATTATGTATTTGTATATATTATCTATTTGTATAGTTTTCTGAGAAATGTCCATACTGTTTTTCATGGTGGCTGCATGAGCTTACATTCCCACCAACAGTGTAGGAAGGTTCACTCTTCTCCACACCTTCTCTGACATTTGTTATTTGTAGGTATTTTATGATAGCCATTCTGACCAGCATGGGATGGTATCTCACTGTAGTTTTCATTTGCATTTCTCAAATAATTAGTGATGAACTATATTCAATATTCTATGATAAATTATAATGGAAAATAGTATGAAAAATAGTGTGTATATGTATAAATTAGTCACTTTGCTGTACAACAGTAGTTAACACAGCATTGTAATTCAACTATATTTCAACTTAAGAAAAAACAACAACAACAAAAGCCCCTCAACCACACAAAAAAGATTCACTGTTGATATATTTTTTTTTAAGTTAGAAAAAAGAAGCCAGGAGCCAAGGGACACAAAGAGCCCCTAGGAGCTGGAAAAGGCGAGGAGACTGATATGAGATCTGACTGCTGGGAAGGGCAGAAGCCCTATTGACACACTTAGTTTTAAACAGAGAATAACTGCTGTACAATGTTGTGTTAGTTTATGCCATACAATGTGAATCATCCCTAAGAGTATATATATATATATATACCACCCCTCTAGGTTGCCACAGAGCACCAGGTTGAGCTCACCACTTCCCATTAGCTATCTATTTAAAATATGTAAACCAGGTGTACTCATACAGGATCAGCAGCCTGCAGAAACAATTTTGCAAGATAAACACTTTTGGTTCCACTTAAGGGAGCACTTTGGGAAGGACTGAAGACCGACGATATAGAATCATGTGGATACAAAACACATGATGTTCACTCATTCCCAAACTTCCTTAATGTGAGGAGACACTCTGCTGGGTACCCGATATACAGAAGAATATATACTCATCTTTTAAGTCTCTGATCTTGGACTTCCATGGTGGTGCAGTGGAGGGAAAAGTGCCTGATGATGCAGGGGACAAGGTTTCAATCCCTGCTCCAGGAAGATTCCACATGCCATGGAGCAACTAAGCACACATGCCACAGCTACTGAGCCTGTGTGCCACAATAGCATCTGCGCTCCTCTAGCCGGTGCTCCACAGCAAGAGAAGTCAGCACAGTGACAAGCCTGTGCAAAGTAGTGAAGAGCAGCACCCACTCATTGCAGCTAGAAGAAGCTGGCACCAAGTGACGGAGACCGAGCACATCCAAAAGAAGTTTCCAGTTGCCAAGTTTAAAAAGGTAATAGGGTTAGTGAGACTAACAAATTAACCATTAACTACAATGCATTGTGACTACCTATGATAAAGGATTGGAATTGGTCAGAGAGAAAATAAATCACAGCGTTACGCATTCTGAGTAGAAAAGTGAAGCTGGTCTTGGGAAAGAGATTATGAGATTTTGTTTGTATAATGGTTTGGTTGAAGTATATCCAGTCAGAAAGAGCAGTATGAATAAATGAACAGTGGCTGCACATCCTGTATGACTGAATTTGAAGGTGATAAAGAATATTGAAAGTGAACATATGACAACATTATATATATTATATGTGTGTGTGTGTTAATTATATATGCTTTAATTCTGTTTTAATTCTGGTATGGAAGATAGAGTGAAGTCCAAAGAGATTAGTATAAAGCTGGTACATGTGAAAAAGAATATTTTAGTGATTCAGGGAGAAGACAAAATTAGAACAGAGGCTGTAAAATTGGAAAAGAGGACATAGAATAACAGAGAAATTCTGGAGATACCTGGTAGGAATCATAAGGGTTTGGTAACTAATTAATGTGGAAATATAAATATGGTACCAAACTCCTATGATTCCTACCAGGTATCTCCAGAATTTCTCTGTTATTCTATGTCCTATGGCTCCTAGTTTTCTGACATATATAACTGAAAAGTATGTACTCTAATAAATGCAACAAATGATGAAAGGGTAAAATTATTACTTTTTTGGGGGGGTGGGGGGCATTGTGCCAGGAGCATCTAGCTGGCAATGTCCAGCAGAGGAGATTAGAAACAGATGAGCAAAGCTCAGGAAAGGTACTGGAATTAAGACTTCAGGTTTTATTCACTTTTTTCCTTTTTTCTGACCATGCCACATACCAAATGGGATCTTAGTTCTCTGACCAGGGACTCAACCTGGACCACTGCTGCAAAAGCAAGTCCTAATCACTGGACTGTCAGGGAATTCCCTTTTATTTTTTAAACCAAGATCAAAGGAGACTTTTAGCTCTTTAATATTTTCAGATTTTTAAATTGAAGTATGGTTAATTCACAATGTTGTATTAATTTCAAGTGTACAGCAAACTGATTCAGTTGTGTGTGTGTGCTATATACATATAAATTAGTGTTTTGTTTGTATGTTACACTCAGACAAATTGCTTCACACTTGTGCTTTCTACTTCCTGGTCTCCTTTCATTTCCAGTTCCCAGTACCTAGTATTATGCCCTAGCTCCTTGTAGCATTCCACCTGGTCCTGTCCTAATGCCATTCTCCATGAAGAATTCTACTTTGACACAGAGTACTGGTTAAAAACCTGGAATAAGAGTCAGCATGGGTAGATCCAAATACATGGAGTTGTCTTTTTGCTTCGTTTATTGTTTCCTTTGCTGTGCAAAATCTTCTAAGCTTGATTAGGTCCAATTTGCTTATTATTTTTATTTCTATTGCTTTCGTAGGCTGACCTAAGAAAATAATTGCTATAATTTATCTCAGAGAATGTTTTGCCTATGTTCTCTTCTAGGAGTTTTATAGTGTCCTGTCATATATTTAATTCTATAGGACATTTTGAGTTTATTTTTGTGTGTGGTGTGAGGGAGTGTTCTAACTTCATTGGTTTACATGTGACTTTCCATCTTTTCTGGGCTTCCCTGATAGCTCAGTTGGTAATTAATCCACCTGCAATGGAGGAGACCCTGGTTCGAATCCTGGGTCAGGAGGTACCGCTGGAGAAGGGATAGGCTACCCACGCCAATATTCTTGGGCTTCCCTTGTGGCTCAGCGGGTAAAGAATCCGCCTGCAATGTGGGAGTCCTGGGTTTGATCCCTGGGTCAGGAAGATCCCCTGGAGAAGGGAAAGGCTACCCACTCCAGTATTCTGGCCTTGAGAACTGCATGGACTATATAGTCCATGGGGTAGCAAAAGGTCAGACATGACTGAACGAATTTCACTTCACTTCCATCTTTCCCAGCATCACTTTCTAAAGAGACTGTTTTTTATCCATTGTCTATTTTTGCCTCCTTTTTTGTAATTAACCACAGGTGTGTGGATTTATTTATGGGCTCTCCATTCTGTTCCATTGATCCAGATGATGTTTTTGTGCCAAGACCATGCTTTTGTGATTACTGGAGCTTTGTAGTATTGTCTGAAGTCGGGGACATTTATGCCTCTCATTTTTTTCTTTTTTTCCTTTGAACTGTTTGGGCAATTCTGGTTCCATATACATTTTAGGATTATTTTGTTCTAGTTCTGTGAAAAATGTCAACAGTGATTTGATACAGATTGCATTATATCTGTAGATTTGGGTAGTACAGCTTTGGGTAGTACAGCCATTTCAAAAATATTATTTCTTCTCATCTAAGATCATGGAATATCTTTCCTTTTCTTTGACTCATCATAAGTTTCCATATATGTACTGATATGTTTTATAGTTCTTGTATAAACCTTTCACCTCCTTGGTCAGGTTTATTCCTAAATATTTTTGATGCAACTTTGAAAGGGATTTATTTTTAAACTTTCTCTTTTTGTTATATCGTTTAATATAAAGAAATGCAAAATATTTCTGTATATTAATCTTTTAACCTGCTACCTTTCTGAATTCATTTGTCAGTTCTAGTGGTTTTTGTGTTTATTCTTTAGGGTTTTCTATATATAGTATCATGAAATCTGTATGTTAATGACAGTTTTACCTCTTCCCTTTCAATTTGGGTAATTTTTACTTCTTTACTTATCTGACAGCTGCGGCTAGTACTTTCAGTAGTATGTGGAATAGAAGTGACAGTGGACATTCCTGTCCGGTTCCAGATTTTAGCAGGAACCTTTCAGCTTTCCATCAGTGAGTATTATTTTGGCTATGAGTTTGTCATAAATAGCTTTTATTATGTTAAGATATGGTCTCTTTGTACTCAGTTTGATAAGAGTTTTTATCATGAGTGTATGTTGAATTTTATCAAATGCTTTTTTTTTTCCATCTACTGAGATGATCAGTTTTCTTTTCTTTTATTGATTTAGCAAATCACATTTATTGATATGCTTATGTTGAACTATCCTTGTGGCCCTGGATGAACCAAACTTGGTCGTGGTGTATTATTTGTGTGTGTGTGTGTGTGTGTTGTTGGATTTGATCTGCTAATATTTTTGTTGAAAATTTTTGCATCTACCATCATCAAAGATATTGGCCTGTGATTTTCCTTCTTGGTAGTGTCTTTGTCTGATTTTGGTAACAGAGCAATGACTTTGGTAGTGTTCTTTATTTTGCAATTTTTTTGGAAGAGTTTGAGAAGTTAGTATAAGTTGGTATAAGTTCTTGGTGTAAGTTCATTATATGTTCTGTAGAATTCCTGGTAAAACCATCTGGTCCTAGACTTTTGTTTGTAGAGAGAATTATAATTAAATAAACAGTGAAAGAGTTGTAATAAATATATTCTATTTCACTTCTCATGATCAACCTGTTCAAATTATCTATTTCTTCTTGATTCAGTGTTGGTGGATTGTAAGAGGATGTCAGAGGGAGAGACGGTTGGATGGCATCATCAATGTAATGAACATGAACTTGGGCAAACTCTGGGAGATGGTTAGGTACAGTGAAGCCTGGTGTGCTGTAGTCCCTGAGGTCACAGAGAGTTGGATATGACAGGGTGACTGAACAACAGCAACATGTTTCTAGAAACTTATTCATTTATTCTGATATCTAATTTTTTAAATATATACTTGTTCATAGTATTCTCTCTTTTGTATTTCTGCTGTATCAGTGTTCTCTCACTTATTTCATTTTTTAATTTTCTTTGAGTCCTCTCTCTTTTCTTCTTGGTTAGTCTGACCAGAGGTTTGTCAATTTTGTGTACTCTTTCAAAGAACCAGCTCTTGGTTTTATTGACTTTTTTTTGCTATTGATTTTAATCTCTATTTTATTGACTGCCTTTTTGATCTTTATTATTTCCATCCTTCTGTTGACTTTAGGTTTTGTTTGTTCTTCTTTTACTAATTCTTTTAGGTGGTAGGTTAGGTTGTTTATTTGAATTTTGTTTTTTTGGTTTTTTTTTTTTTTTTAGGAAAACATGTATCACTATGTATTCCACTAAGATCTGCTTTAGTTGCATGCCATAGATTTTGTATGGTTTTTGTGTTTTCATTGTCATTTGTCTCAAGGTATTTTTAAATTTCCTCTTTGGTTGCATCACTCGCTGATTCTTTTTTTAGAAACCTGCTGCTTAGTATTCATGTAATTGTTTTGTTTTGTTTTGTTTTGTTTTCGCATTTCTTTCTCTATGCTTGAGTTCTAGTTTCATGCTGTTGTGGTGAGAAAAGATGCTTGAACAAATGCTTGAACTAATTTCTATTGTCTTAATTTTGTTGAGGCATATTTTGTGACCCAATATATGGTCAGTCTTAGAGAATGTTCTATGTTCATTTGAAAAGAATGGGTATTTTTTAAAATATATATAATATCCTGAAAATATCAATTAAGTCTAGCCACTCTATTGTATCATTTAGGATCTCTATTTCCTCTTAAAACACAAGTCCTGTCATCTCTGTGGATTTTCTGTCTCAAATATCTGTCTATTAATATGAATTGGGTGTTAAAATCCTACTACAATCCTACTACAATTGTATTTCTGCCAATTTCTCCCTTATGTCAGTTAGTATCTATTTTATGTATTTAAGTGCTTTTATATTGTGTACATATGTATTACCAAGTATAATATCATCTTTTATTGATACTTTTATCATTATACAGTGTCATTCTTTATCTTTCTTTATGGCATGTATTTTAAAGTCTGTCTTGTCTGATACTATCACTATCCTTGCTTTCTTGACATTTTTGCTTGCATGAAATATCTTTCTCCATCCCTTTACTTCCAATCTATATGTGCCCTTCCCCCTAAAGTAGGTCTCTTGTAAGCAGCCTATTGTAGGTTTTTATTTTATTATCCAATCTGCCCCTCAGTATCTTTTTATTGGAACATTTAGTCTATTGACCTTTAAGGTAACTATTGATAGATATATATTTATTGCCATTTTAAACCTTGTTTTCCAGTTGTATCTCTTCTATGTTCCTTTCTTTTTCTTTTTGTTTTTCCTTTTGTGGTGTGATGTTTTTCTTTCTTTTTTTTTTAACTTTTAATTTTGCATTGAAATACAACTGATAAACAATGTTGTCATAATTTCAGGTTCACAGCAAAGCAACTCAGCCATAAATATACATTTATCCATTCTCCCCCAAAATCTTTTTTATTATGTTTGTGTCCTCTTCTTTTTGATTTTTTGTGAAATTATTGTATGTTTTTGATTTGTGGTTACCCTGTTTTTCAAATATATTAACCCTGTCCTGTATCTTCTTGCTTTAGATTAGTAGTCATACAGGCTGAAATACATTTTCAAAAATCCATGCTTTCTTGCTCTCTTTCCTCACATTTTTGTAATTTGATGTCCACTTGCACAGCTTCATTTTTATCATTGTGCTCTTCACTGTGGTTACCATTTCCTTCACATTTTTTTCTAAAACATATATATTGACTTATTGAAGTGATTTAATTTCCAATTGTGATTTTCTCTGTCCCTCAGATTTTTGCTTCTTTTCTATTTAAAGAAGAACTTTTAATATTTATTCAAGGATAAGTTTGATGTTGCTGTATTCTTTTAGTTTTCTTGCTTTTCTGAGAATTTTTAAATTTATCCTTCTATTCTATGATAATCCTTCTGGTTAGAGTATCCTAGGTTGCAGAATTTTCCCTTTCAAGTCTTTCAATATATCTTGTTCTCCCCTTAGGCCTGCAATGTTTCTTTAGACAAATCAGTTGATAGTCTTCTGTGGATTGCTTTGTAATTAACTCTTTGTTCACCTTTCATCTTTAAAATCTTCTCTTTATCTAACTTTTGTCATTTTAATTATAACATGTCTTGTAGATTTACTTGGGTTTATATGTTGGGGGAACCTTTGTGCTTCCTGTACCTGGATATCTGTTTCCTTCTTTAGATTTGGGAAGTTTTCAGTCATAATTTCTGCAAATACATTTTTGATCCTCTTTTCTGTTTCTTCTCCTTCTGGGATCCCTAACATGTGTAGATTGGCACACGTCATATTAGCTCTCTTGTACTGCTGGTTTTTTGTTTTTGTTTTTGTTTTTTTCCCCCCATTTATTTTTCTGTCTGTTGTTCTGATTGATTGATTTTCATTATTTGATCTTCCAGATCACTTATTTGTTCTGTATTATTCAACTTTCTATTTTGTTTTTAGTGTGGCTTTTGTGTTGGCAAATGAGTTTTCTAAATATTCTTGTTTCCGCTTATAGTTTCTCATTCCTTTTTACAGCACTTTGCTTTTCCACTGATAAGAGTGTGGTCAGTTGATCAGTCATGTCTGACTCTTTGCAACACTCTAGACTGTAGCCTGCCAGGCTCCTCTGTCCATAGGATTTTTCAGGCAGGAATGCTGGACTGGGTTGCCATTTCCTCCTTCAGGGAATCTTGTCAGTCCAAGGATTAAACCCACATCTTCTGTGGCTCCTGACTTGCTAGGCAAATGCTTTACCACTGAGCCACCTAGGAATCCAGTTTCTATTGATAGCCTGTCTTAATTCC
Source organism: Bos indicus (assembly GCF_029378745.1). NCBI lineage: Eukaryota > Metazoa > Chordata > Mammalia > Artiodactyla > Bovidae > Bos > Bos indicus. The sequence goes on from NC_091774.1 coordinate 2,814,497, forward strand.
TTCAGTATTTTCATTTCCTCCTTTTTGAACTTAATGTCTATTAGATTGAACATGTCTCTTTCATCAATTGTTCTTTCAGGGGAATTCTCTTGATATTTTAATTGAAAATGGTTTCTCTGTTTCTTCGTTTTATTTATTTCTCTGAGTCTATGAGTTCAGAGGAAATAGTTACACATTGTTTTCTCGGAAGGCTAATTTTATGTGAGAGCATTCTTACATAGGCTGGGTGGGCTACTATTTTTGATGTGAGGACTGTTTTTAGTATGGATGCCTGTTGCATTTTTCCTCAGTGTGTGCTAGCCTTCATCTCCTTGATCATGAGTGTGATTATTGCTTACCAGAGCCTGAACTCGATATTAAATGGGGCCTCCCCTTTGCTCTGTGGTTGTCACAGCTTTGTCAGGAGTAGGGTCTGCTTCTTAGTTGTTGCAGTAGAAGCCCCCAGATCTATTTCTGAGCTGTGATGTGAAGTGGGTGGGATTGAAAAACTCCTACCATGAGAGGAGCCCGTGAGTACTCTTCTGCTGGAGATGTCAGCTAAGGAGTGCCTTCTGTGGTGCTGCCCACTGTGCAGACTCACAAAGAACATTGTTGTTGGCACTGCCCTTGGCCCTGCCTCAAACATGGGAATGCAGATGCTGTGTTCACAAATCCACCAGAGCAGACCATAAGCACACTGTCACTAAATTCAGGTACCAGGATCACAGCAGTTGTGCTTGCAAACCTGCACTGGGAGCTACAGAAGCAAGCTGGCCTAGGCCTGACCTCTGCATATGCACACCCACTATGCCTGTGGCTGCTAATGCTGGACTCACCCCAGCACCCATAGTCCACTGGGTGTCCTACAGTCCCTGAGTTTACAAAGCCCCAGAGGCTGAGCTGTATACCTGTGTAAACCACATCTGCAAGGAGAAGGCTCAGATTTCAGTCCAGCTTCCTAAGTCATATGACCCCAGGAAATCAGCTTTGATTTCAGCCCCATTTCTATATATGGGCAACACTCTGGTGCTTGCAGGGTTCCAGAGCCCATAGAAGTATTGCCATGCTGGTTGAAATTGTGCTGAGAAAGAGGATGCTATGGTGGGCCTTGTCCTTTTCTTCATGGATTTGCTAATAATGATGCTTGCCCTCTATGATGGGCCTGGGTTCCTCTCATGTATACCTCCAGTTGCAGCCTGTATCACACTTCAGCCCTTTCAGGTTTTCTCCACATAGTCAACTCCAGTCCTTTCCCTGGGTCTGTCCTCCAAAGCCCAAGTTTTAGTACGAAGCCCCTGCCCACACTAGTGGATGCACATCTTGGATTGAGGAATAAAAGGAGGTAGCAGAGACTTCTGTGCTATTGCAAACTGGCTACTGCACTCCTCTGAGTCTCTGAGGTTACCTTTCTTTTCCACCTGATCTCCCCAGTGGTGAAGAGGCTTACCAGGGTGAGGGAACCATTCCTGTTTCATAGTTCTCTCCTGGAGCTACTTGCCTTATCCTGATTCCTTTGTCTTTTATCCTATCCAGTTATGTGGAGATCTTTCTTGTGATTTTGGCTGTCTGAGATTTTCTACCAGTGTTCAGTAGGTATTTGGTGAGAACTGTTCTACATGTAGATATGTTTTTGATGTATTTGTGGGAGGAAGTGAGTTTAACAACTTATTATTCCATCATCTTGATTGGAATCACCTTTGACATTTTGGTCTCACAACAGTTTATCTTCTGAAGATTGGCCAGAATATTGCTGTCTTTTACAGAGGACTAATTAACTCATACTAGTCTAACAAAGCAAGTGTTTAATTGGTTGTTTTAACAAGTTATTTTACAGATAGAAAAGACTACTGATTCTGCAACAAATGTGTTAGATAATATAAATCAAATTAAAGCTCTCCAACCGAGGCTTCAACAGTATGTGAACTGAGAACTTCCAGATGTTCAAGCTGGATTTAGAAAAGGCAGAGGAATCAGAGATCAAATTGCCAACATCCGTTGGATCATTGAAAAAGCAAGACAGTTCCAGAAAAACAGCTAATTCTGCTTTATTGACATGATAAAGCCTTTCACTGTGTGGATCACAATGAACTGTGGAAAATTCTCAAGAGATGGGAATACCAGACCACCTTACCTGCCTTCTGAGAAATCTGTATGCAGGTCAAGAAGCAACAGTTAGAAATGGACATGAAGCACTGGATTGGTTCCAAATTGGGAATATGTCAAGGCTGTATGTTGTCACCCTCCTTATTTAATTATATACAGAGTACATCACATAAAATGCTGTTCTGGATGAAGCACAGCTGGAATCAAGATTGCCAGAAGAAATATCAATAACCTCAGATATGCCGATAACACCACCCTTATGGCAGAAAGTAAAGAGGAACTTAAGAGTCTCTTGATGAAAGTGAAAGAGGAGAGTGAAAAAGTTAGCTTAAAACTCAACACTCAGAAAACTAAGATCATGGCATACAGTTCCATCATTTCATGGCAAATGAATGGGGAAACAATGGAAACAGTGACAGACTTTATTTTATTTGGCTCCAAAATCACTCCAGATGGTGACTGCAGCCGTGAAATTAAAAGACGCTTGCTCCTTGGAAGAAAAGATATGACCAACCTAGACAGCATATTAAAAAGCAGAGACATAACTTGGCTGACAAAGGTCCATCTAGTCAAAGCTATGGTTTTTCCAGTTGTCATGTATGGATGTGAGAGTTGGACCTTAAAGAAAGCTGAGTACCAAAGAATTTATGCTTTTGAACTGTGGTGTTGCAGAAGACTCTTGAGAGTCCCTTGGACAGCAAGGACAGCAAACCAATCAATCCTAAAGGAAATCAGTCCTGAGTATTCATTGGAAGGACTGATTCTGAAGCTGAAACTCCAATACTTTGGCCATCTGATGCGAAGAACTGACTCATTGGGAAATACCCTGATGCTGGGAAAGATTGAAGGCAGGAAGAGAAGGGGACAACAAAGGATGAGATGGTTGGACGGCATCACTGACTCAATGCACATGAGTTTGAGCAAGCTCCTGGAGTTGGTGATGGACAGGGAAGCCTGGCATGCTGTAGTCCATGGGGTTCCAAAGAGTTGGACTCAACTGAGTGATGGAACTGAACTGAAAATCAAAGCTACAAAATACATATCCTAGTAGTTAGAGTTATCATTTTCACTTATACATCAGATTATGTTTTTTTTTCTTCTTATCCCAATTAGGGATAGAAATCAAAACTCATTCTGGTTTTCAAAGTCCTTACATGCACATACCTCTTGGATCTCATCTTGTTCCACTTTCTTAACTACTTGCCACTGTGTCTTCATGCTAGAAATGTTGGTTTACTTTCTGTTTCAAAATTGACAAGCTCATTTTGATCATAGGTACCTGGTTTGGACTTTCTTTTTCCTGATCCTCACTTGTATGACACTCAGTTATTTATGTCTTGATCACAGATGCACTTCAAATGAGAAAACACATTTAATCAACCCTATTACTAGAATCTAGTATCCAAAAATTCAATACCTTTGTTACCTTTTCTCTATCAGATCAGATCAGATCAGTCACTCAGTCGTGTCCGACTCTTTGCGACCCCATGAATCGCAGCACGCCAGGCCTCCTTGTCCATCACCAACTCCTGGAGTTCACTGAGACTCACATCCATCGAGTCAGTGATGCCATCCAGCCATCTCATCCTCTGTCGTCCCCTTCTCCTCCCGCCCCCAATCCCATCCAGCATCAGAGTATTTTCCAATGAGTCAACTCTTCGCATGAGGTGGCCAAAGTACTGGAGTTTCAGCTTTAGCATCATTCCTTCCAAAGAAATCCCAGGGATGATCTCCTTCAGAATGGAGTGGTTGGATCTCCTTGCAGTCCAAGGGAGTCTCAAGAGTCTTCTCCAACACCACAGTTCAAAAGCATCAATTCTTTGGTGCTCAGCCTTCTTCACAGTCCAACTCTCACATCCATACATGACCACAGGAAAAACCGTAGCCTTGACTAGACAAACCTTTGTGGGCAAAGTAATGTCTCTGCTTTTGAATATGCTGTCTAGGTTGGTCATAACTTTCCTTCCAAGGAGTAAGCGTCTTTTAACTTCATGGCTAAATTTTAATTTTAATCATCTTTTAATTTCATACCTTTTCTCTAAGGTATCCCCAAAAGCTTGATTAGTTCACTCTATACACTAGACACAATACATTATTTGTTGAAGAGTGGAATATCACTTTTAACATGATAGTCTGTGTGCTGCTAGTGATACATAAAACATCTAATTCAGTCTTCCTAATAACCCTTCTAAGTTAATACTATTATGATTTATAACTAGTAAGGGCCCAGATTTAGCATCTGGTTTGTCTGACTCCAAAACTCTTATATTTTGACTAACCTAATAGCAAAGATGAATAAAGCTTGAACACTGTGAGCCCTGCCATCATCTCTGCTTGCATATCATGTTATACAGATGTATATTGCAACACTTGTCACTTTAAAACATATTTCCATGTTGACTTTCCACGTTAGAGTGTGAGTTCCCTGAGAGTAATGACTCTACCTTATCTATGTAGCCCCTATGCCTCAAATATAGTAAAGTTCCAATGAATGTTTAAGAAATAGATGAATTTAGATAATCTCTATTACTTATGACTATGATGAGATTTTTGTCATTATTGAACTGTGTATTGTAGAGAGCTTTATAATGTGACAAATTCTCTCAACCAAAGTAACTTTAAATTGGAAATCTTACGCACTTTAGATATATAAACTTTTCAATATCAAAAATTAGCTGAGTAAATTGATGAACTAGATAAAAAGAGTTCATAGTTTTCAAGACAGTTATACTTTTTAAAATTTTTCTTTCTCAGAGGCATGAGCTTACAATTATTGGTATTCAATGTTTCCTCATAAAGATATAAGGACATTTTTGGATTAACAGTTATATAAATGTGTTTGGCAAAATTTATTTTGTCAACTAATTTATAGAATATTTTATATTCTAGAATATTTTATTATGTAGCATTTTCCATTTTCTGTCATAGCTTTAAAGCAGCAAATTTAGTGTGAGAGAGTATGACTGCAACTACAATGAAATCTTCACTTGTAGTTAAAGAACACAGAGATGCCCTTCCATCTTTATTCTTTTCAGTGCTGAGGAAATCTCAGCCTCAGGCTGGAACTTCCTTTTTCTGCTTTCAACCATTATATTTTCTGAAATATTTAGCATTCTCCTTCATCATTTACTTTCACCTTTCTACAGATGCCTTTCTAATTACATAGTATTTGCTTTGTCATATAGTATTCTCCATCTTTCTGAAAATTCTACTTCAGAATGCATTGAGTAAAACAATATTGTAAAGTAAAATAATAAAAATTAAAAAAAAAGAGTAAAACGTTTTTTCTCTCTAAAAATTCAGTATTGTCACTTTACTATGGCCTTGTTTACAGCTGTTAAGTCCTATTCATCTGATAGATCCTCTTTTCCATCTCAATTTAACCTCCTAATTTAACCTTAGCATTTTCATTTCCCATCCTATCCACCCTATGAAATGTATATCTTATAAGTGTTCTATAAAATGATATTGTTGTTGTTGTTCAGTCGCTCAGTCATCTCCAACTTTTTCAAAACTCATGGACTGAAGCATGCCAGGCTTCCCTGTCCTTCACCATCTCCCGGACCTTGCTCAAACTCATGTCCTTTGAGTCAGTGATGCCATTAAACCACCTCATCCTCTGTCGATCCTTCTACTACTACAATCAGTATCTTCCAATGACTCAGTTCTTCATATCAGGTGGCCAAATTATTGGAGCTTCAGCTTAAGTATCACTCCTTCCAAAGAACATTCAGGACTGATTTCTTTGAGGACTGACTAGCTGGATCTCCTTATAGTCTAAGGGACTCTCAAGAGTCTTCTCCAACATCACATTTCAAAAGCAACAGTTCGTCAGCTCTCAGCTTTCTTTAAGTTCCAATTCTCACATCCATACATGGCAACTGGAAAAACCATACTTTGACTATATGGGCCTTTGTTGGCAAAGTAATGTTTATTTTTAATATGTTGTCTAGGTTCGTCATGACTTTTCTTCCAATAAGCAAGCATCTTTTAATTTCATGGCTGCAGTCACCATCTGCAGTGATTTTGAGACCAAGAAATAAAGTTTGTCACTGTTTCCATTGTTTTCCCATCTATTTTCCATGAAGAGATGGGACCAGATACCATGATCTTCATTTTTTGAAACTTGAGTTTAAGCCAGCTTTTTCACTCTCCTCTTTCACCTTCCTCAAGAGACTCTTTAGTTCTTCATTTCTTTCTGCCATTAGATTGGTGTCATCTGTATATTTAAGGTTAATGTTACTTCTCCCACCAATCTTTATTCCAACTTAAGCTTTATCCAGCCCAGAATTTTGCATGATGCACTATGTGTATGAGTTAAATAAGCCAGATGGCAATATACATCCTTGAGATACTCCTTTCCCAATGTGGAACCAGTCCGTTGTTCCATGATTGGTTCTAACGGTTGCTTCTTGACCTGCATGCAGGTTTTTCAGGAGGCAGGTAAGGTTCTCTGGTATCCCCATCTCTTGAAGAATTTTCCCGTTTCTTTTGATCTACACAGACAAAAGCTTTAGTGTAGTCTATGAAGTAGAAGTAGATGATTTTCTGAAATTATCTTGCTTTTTATGTGATTCAACAGATGTTGGCAATTTGATCTCTGGTTCCTCTACCTTTTCTCAATCCAGCTTGAACATCTGGAAGTTCTCAGTTCATTCAGTGTAGAAGCCTAGCTTGGAGAATTTTGAGCATTACTTTGCTAGCATGTGAAATGAGTGCAATTGTGCAGCACTTAGAACATTCTTTGGAATTGCCCTTCTTTGGAACTGGAATGAAAACTGACTTTTCCAGCCCTGGAGCCACTGTTGAGTTTTCCATATTTGCTGGCATATTGAATACAGTACTTACATAGCATCATCTTTTAGGATTTGAAATAGTTCAGCTGGAATTCTATTGCCTTCACTAGCTTTGTTCATAGCGATGCTTTCCTAATGCCCACTTGAATTTGCACTCCAAGATGTCTGGCTCTAGGTGAGTGATCATGGTTATCCAGGTCATTAAGATCTTTTATATATAGTTCTTCTTTATATTTGAGTCATCTCTTCTTAATATCTTCTGCTTCTGTTAGGTCCATACCATTTCTGTCTTTTATTGTGTCCATTTTGCATGAAATGTTCCCTTGGTATCTCTAATTTTCTTGAAAAAATCTCTAGTCTCTCTCATTCTATTGTTTTCTTCTATTTCTTTGCATTGATTGCTGAAGAAGGCTTTATCTCTCCTTACTACTCTTTGGAACTCTGCATTCAGATGGGTGTACCTTTTCTTTTCTCCTTTGCCTCTCACTTTTCTTTTTTCTATTTTTAAGTGTTCCTCAGACAACCATTTTGCTTTTTTGCATTTCTTTTTCTTGAGGATGGTTTTGATCACCACCTCCATTCACACAATGTTATGAACCTCCGTTCATAGTTCATCAGGCACACTGTCAGATCTCATCCCTTGGTTCTATCTTTCACTTCCACTGTATAATCATAAGGGATTTTGTTTAGGTCTCTCCTGAATGGCCTAGTGATTTTCCCTACTTTCTTCAATTTAAGTTTGAATTTGGCAATAAGGAGTTCATGATCAGAGACACAGACATCTCCCAGTCTTGTTTTTGCTGACTGTATAGAGCTTTCCCATATTTTGTTGCAAATAATAAAATCAATCGGATTTCGGTATTGACTGTCTGGTAATGTCCATGTGCGGAGTTGTTTCTAGTGTGTTGGAAGAGGGTATTTGTTATGATCAGTGTTTTCTCCTGGCAAAACTCTGTTAACCTTTGCACTCCAAGGCCAAACTTACCTGTTTACTCCAGGTATTTCTTGAATTCCTACTTTTGCATTCCAGTCCCTGTGATGAAAAGGACATTTTTTTTTTTTTCCAGTGTTAGTTCTAGAAGGTCATGTAGGTCTTCATCGAACCATTCAATTTCAGCTTCATTGGCATTTTTGATTGGGGCACAGACTTGGATTACTCTTATATTGAATGGTTTGCCTTGGAAACAAACAGAGATCACTTTGTCATTTTTGAGACTGCACCCAAGTACTGCATTTTGGAATCTTTCATTGACTTTCAAGGCTACCCCATTTCTTCTAAGTGATTCTTGCCCACAGTAGTAGATATATGGTTATCTGAATTAAATTCACCCATTCCCGTGCATTTTAGTTCACTGATTCCTAAAATGTCAATGTTCACTCTTGCTATCTCCTGTTTGCCACTTCCAATTTACCTTGATTCATGGGCCTAACCTTTTAGGTTCCTATGCAATATTTTTCTTTACAGCATTGGACTTTGCTTTCACCACCAAACATACTGACAGTTGGGTGTTGTTTCCACTTTGGCTCCGCCTCTTCATTCCTTCTGTAGCTATTTCTCTGTTCTTCTCCAGTAGCACATTGGGCACCTACTGACCTGGGGAGTTCATTTTATAATGGACTGCCAAATTTTTAATTGTCTGTAAGGTAGCACAAATGTATATGGCCCACTATTATTCTTTGACAAATAAAATCTCATCTGCTTTGTTAAGTCTTGCCTGACTTGCCACATCACATTCTTTTAACCTTGTCAAATACTATAGAGCTCATATTTTTAATATACATTTGGTGTGTGCACACACATTCACACATACTTTGCACAGTTAAAAGTCTTATTACCTCAACTTTGCAGTATCTTAATGGTTATACTAGAATAATAAATTCATTACATTTTTTAATTGAAATATATGAAAATGATTAAAAAAAAAAAAAAAAGCAAGTGGTGTAGAAAGTCCTATAATGACCAGAAAATCTGTTGTCTCATCTTTCCTTAACCAAGTCTTCTCTAGGGGCAAAAAATATTATTTAATCACCACATGCCATCACCCAAAATTAATCATTATCAAGAATTTACCATACTACTTATATTTTCCCCTTCCCTTGATCCTCCCAACTCAGGTGGATTTTATTTAAAAGCAAAGTCCAGATAATGCTATCCCATCTTTTTTATATATCCTTCTGTACGAGGAATTAAGCATAACTTTCTTTTAAAGTACATAAATTTTCATCATCTAATAAGATGTCCTTTTATTACCTAACACAAGTAATTCCTTGATTTCATCTAATATCCAGCCTATATTCTGATTTTCCTATTTATTTCAAAGTTATTTATCTCTCAAAAAGCTTTTTGAATCAGAATCTAAACAGGATCCATATATTACAAATTGCATTTAGTTCTTTTGTGACTTCAATTTCTTATTTTATAGAAGTTACTAGGGACAATGAACTTGCTGATAATATAATTAGAGGTTTCAGTCTTAAATTTATGTTCTTTTTATTGAATTATTTTTCTTTTCTGTGGTATTTTTAAAGTATGCATTTAGTACCATATTATAGGCTTTCTTCAAAAGTCTGGTGTCCCTTGCCTATTTGCTTATATTTTAAAATTAGCTAATAAAAACTGGGACTTTGGATAGGGTAGGAGTTTGTCAATCAGAAGCTTTATTTGAGGCTGTCCGTTGGAAGAATTTTGGCCTCAATAACACAATGATTAAGTAAAATGCCTTAAACTGTGGAAAATCTATAAACATGAAGGTAAGTTATTCCAGGGTTAATCATAAATTCAATGATTCAATTCAGGAAAGAGGGTTATAGGTTTGTCCTTTACTAACAAAAGTCTGTCACAATTCCAGATATCCTAGGTAGACATGACAAATATGAATAAAAAGGATGTTTTCTCCTAAAATTATTTATCTTAGTGAGACATACCTTCCCCAGGAGTCTCTTAATACCTCCTCCTATCCATTCAGCTTATCAGGGTTGGGTCAAATGCTCATGACCAAGATGTATAAGTCTTCAAAAAAATGAATATTTGGCACTTTAACCTTGATGGTGACAGCAATCTCTTTCATTAAAGAAAAGTTTGGAGGTTAATATGGGTAACATTTGGGTTACTAATCCCAAAGTAGCTGTCATATAGGGGTTAGGTGAGGAATGAACTAATGTTGTGAAACTTCCATATATTTTTGTGGCATGAATCTTCTTAGAGTTTGGCCAAATTCATTAGTTCATTTTCTGCTTTGTTTCTGTGAACTTTTTGTGATCTACTGATGGTCTTTCCCCACTACCTCCATCAATGTGGATTTATATCTTTTAATTACTTGAATGTAATTTTTTAGGGTTTTAGAAGAAGAGATAAATGTGTGAATTCAGTCTATCATTTTGACCTGAAAATTTTAAATTCAGGTTCGGTTGGAGTTTTAATTACCAACCTACTTTTCAAGTCACATTTAAGGAGGAAATTGTCAGTTTATTACATCCTGCTATTTTTCCATAGACAACATCTCTTAGAAACTTCCTCCAAATCTTCAGTAATGATTTGGGAAGTCTCTGTTCATTTCACATTTGAGTTTATATCCTTATAATATTTTTTGTTGATGTCAAAATATCACAGCCATAATAATTTTTGCCATCTCTTGTTTTATTTGTCAATAATTTTTCCTCCATACCCTCATCTCTTTCTTCATGAATTTATTCATACTGAATTCATAGACCTCCACCAGTTGATCCCCACAGAAATCACCCATGTTAAACCCACATACTTTTTAGACGTGCTTCAGAATTTACTTTGTTATCAGTTCAGTCACTCAGTTGTGTCTGACTCCTTGTGACTCCATGAACTGCAGAATGCCAGGCTTCCTGGTCCATCACCAACTCCTGGAGCATACTCAAACTCATGCCCATGGTGTCATTGATGCCATCCAACCATCTCATCCTCTGTTCCCCTCTTCTCTCACCTTCAATCTTTCCCAGTATCAGAGTCTTTCCAAGAATCAGTTCTTTGCAGCAGGTGGCCAAAGAATTGGAGCTTCAGCTTCAGCATCAGTCCTTCCAATGAATATTCAGGACTAATTTCCTTAAGGATTGACTGGTTGGATCTCCTTGCAGTCCAAGGGACTCTCAAGAGACTTCAACATCACAGTTCAAAAGAATCAATTCTTCAGCACTCAGCTTTCTTTATAGTCCAACTCTTACATCCATACATGACTACAGGAAAAACCATAGCTTTGACTAGACAGACCTTTGCTGGCAAAGTCATGTCTCTGCTTTTTAATATGCTCTCTAGGTTGGTCATAGCTTTTCTTCTAAGGAGCAAGTGTCTTTCAATTTCATGGCTGCAATCACCATCTGCAGTGATTTTGGAGCCCAAGAAAATAAAGTTTGTTCACTGTTTCCATGGTTTCCCCATCTATTTGCCATGAAGTGATGGGACCAGATGCCATGATCTTAGTTTTCTGAATGTTGAGTTTTAAGCCAACTTTTCTCTCTCCTCTTTCACTTTCATCAAGAGGCTTGTTGGTTCTCTTTCTGCCATAAGGGTGGTGTCATCTGCAAATTGGAAATTATTGATATTTCTCCCGGCAACCTTGTTTCCAACCTATGCTTTATCCAGCCTGGCATTTCACATATACTCTGTATATAAGTTAAATAAACAGGGTGACCATATACTGCCTTGACGTACTCCTTTCCCAGTTTGGAACAAGTCTGTTGTTCCATGTCCACTTCTAACTGTTGCTCCTTGACCTGCATACAAGTTTCTCAGGAGGCAAGTAAGGTGGTCAGGTATTCCCTTTGTGATACAACAGATCATTTTATGAATTGCATTAAAAACACTGTGTTTAAAGATGAGTTACTTGGTTTTCTGAACCTCAGTTTTACAATGTAGACTACAGGTTTTAAAGGAGGAAATCTGTTCAGGATGAAAATAAAAATTAAGTCCTTTCATCTCCTTTATCCTATAAACTTATCAGTTCAGTTCAGTTCAGTAGCTCAGTCATGTCCGACTCTTTGCAACCCCATGAATTGCAGCACACGGCACCCCACTCCAGTACTTTTGCCTGGAAAATCCCGTGGATGGAGGAGCCTGGTGGGCTGCAGTCACGGGGTCGCTAGAGTCGGACACGACTGAGCGACTTCACTTTCACTTCTCACTTTCATGCATTGGAGAAGGAAATGGCAACCCACTCCAGTGTTCTTGCCTGGAGAATCCCAGGGACGGGAAGCCTGGTTGGCTGCCGTCTATGGGGTCGCACAGAGTTGGACACAATTGAAGCAATGCAGCAGCAGCAGCAGGCCTCCTTGTCCATCACCAACCAACTCCCAGAGTTCACACAAGCTCATGTCCATCGAGTCTCTGATGCCATCCAGTCATCTCATCCTCTGCTGTTCCCTTCGCCTCCTGCTCCTAATCCCTCCCAGCAACAGAGTCTTTTCCAATGAGTCAACTCTTCGCATGAAGTGGCCAAAGTACTGGAATTTCAGCTTTAGCATCAGTCCTTCCAAAGAACACCCAAGACTGATCTCCTTTAGGATGGACTGGTTGGATCCCCTTGCAGTCCAAGGGACTCTCAAGAATCTTCTCCAACACCACATTTCAAAAGCATCAATTCTTCGGCACTCAGATTTCTTCACAGTTCAACTCTCACATCCATACATGACCACTGGAAAAACCACAGCCTTGACTAGATGGACCTTTGTAGGCAAAGATATGTCTCTGCTTTTGAATATACTGTCTAGGTTGGTCATAACTTTCCTTCCCAGGAGTAACCGTCTTTTAATTTCATGGCTGCAATCATCATCTGCAGTGATTTTGGAGCCCCCAAAAATAAAGTTTCCCCATCTACTTCCCATCAAGTGATGGGACCAGATGCCATGATCTTCGTTTTCTGAATGTTGAGCTTTAAGCCAACTTTTTTACTCTCCACTTTCACTTTCAAGAGGCTTTTTAGTTCTCCTTCACTTTCTGCCATAAGGGTGGTGTCATCTGCGTATCTGAGTTTATTGATATTTTTCCTGGCAATCTTGATTCTAGCTTGTGCCTCTTCTGGCCCAGCGTTTCTCATGATGTATTCTGAATATAAGTTAAATAAGCAGGGTGACAATATACAGCCTTGATGTACTCCTTTACCTATTTGGAACCAGTCTGTTGTTCCATGTCCAGTTCTAACTGTTGCTTCCTGACCTGCATACAGGTTTCTCAAGAGGCTGGTCAGGTGGTCTGGTATTCACATCTCTTTCAAAATTTTCCACAGTTGATTGTGATCCACACAGTCAAAGACTTTGGCATGGTCAATAAAGCAGAAATAGATGCTTTTCTGGAACTCTCTTGCTTTTTTGATGATCCAGCAGGTGTTGGCAATTTGGTCTCTGATTCCTCTGCCTTCTCTAAAACCAGCTTGAACATCTGGAAGTTCACAGTTCATGTATTGCTGAAGCCTGGCTTGGAGAACTAGCGTGTGAGACAAGTGCAATTGTACGGTAGTTTGAGCATTCTTTGCCATTGTCTTTCTTTGGGATTGGAATGAAAACTGACCTTTTCCAGTCCTGTGGCCACTGCAGAGCTTTCCAAATTTGCTGGCATATTGAGTGCATATCTTTCAGGATTTGAAATAGCTTAACTGGAATTCCATCACCTCCACAAACTTTGTTTGTAGTGATGCTTTCTAAGGTCCACTTGACTTCACATTCCAGGATGTCTGGCTCTAGTTGAGTGATCACACCATCGTGATTATCTGGGTCATGAAGGTCATTTTTGTACAGTTCCTCTGTGTATTCTTGCCACCTCTTCTTGATATCTTCTGCTTTTGTTAGGTCCATACCATTTCTGTCCTTTATCTAGCCCATCTTTACATGAAATGTTCCCTTGGTATCTCTAATTTTCTTGAAGAGACCTCTATTCTTTCCTATTCTGTTGTTTTCCTCTATTTTTTTGCATTGATCACTGAGGAAGGCTTTCTTATCTCTCCTTGCTATTCTTTGGAACTCTGCATTCAGATGCTTATATCCTTCCTTTTCTCCTTTGCTTTTGCATCTCTTCTTTTCACAACTATTTGTAAGCCCTCCCCAGACAGCCATTTTGCTTTTTTGTATTTCTTTTCCATGGGGATGGTCTTGACCCCTGTCTCCTGTACAATGTCATAGCATATAGCAACTTCATCTAGAGATATTTTAAACCCCCAAAAGACACACTTAAATATCTATTCATCCCAAATATTTGTAATTTATTATAAAACCTATTGCATTAACTGTAATAGTCTGAAAAATTGTGATGCTGTTTTACAAAAGACATAGTCTAAGCTCAACATCCTACCTCTGCATAAATGTTTCAGATTTCTAGATACATTCAGGGCAGAAAGTATAATTTTTAAGACAGTGTTATACTCATAAGTAAAGCACCAAAAATAATAGATTCAACATTTTTTAAATTAGATAATTCACTTTGTACCTTAAAACATTCGTTTTGCTTATTTTCTTCAAATCAGTAAAGTGTACCATTACTAGAAATATTTCTCTGTATAGGTACTAAGTTGCAAATTTATGTATATAAGTATATACATTGTTTAATAAATTTAACCTTTTCTGGTACATGATGACATTGTCCACCACATAACTTGAATTTCTATATATATATTTAAGTAATACTACTGATTACTTGGAACTTAAGAAAGGCTATAGAACCAAACATCTTGTAAGTTTAGACTATATGATATTCATATTGATAGTTTTCAATTTTTTAACTTACTAATATTTATAAAGTATGTTAATATTTTCTGTAAAAATATTATTTAAAATGAGGAAGTTAAAGATAAAATATATGTAAACACAAATGACTAAATGAAAAGGTATAATAAAAATCTAAAATTATATTTCATGGCAATGAAATTGCCTTCCATCTGCATTTTCTTTAAATATATAAATCTTATTTTTATTTTTCATATAGAAGTTAATCTAATTTTGCATATATAGCAAAACACATTTTTTTCAAACAGACTATTTTAGATTCTTAAATTAATGTAGCTACTAAATAAAGTGAAAAATTCATTTCAAACTTCAATCAGCAAGTCCAATATGCAATTGTATATTTTTCATGTTGTTCATCCATCACATAGTGTATGTGCCAATATTTAATCATTAAGTCCATAACTATTTCTTTAATTTACAACTTTTAAAAGTGAAATTTCCACGTAGAGTAAGAATTTTATAACAGCAAATAATAAACCAGATTCTAATATTTCTAAGAATTAAGTTGATATTTTCTTTATGTCCTGTAATCCATTGCTTCTTATCAATGGTATTTATGTGGCTGTCCAAGACACAATGAGGTATTGTGGTTATGTTGCAATACATAGTCTCTTTTGGAATTTTCCATACTTTCTAAGCATGAATTCTACAACACTGTATAATTCTAAAGTAACTCTATTGATGAAACATCAATACTTACTAGCTATAAGTAAAGGAACTATTTTTATCTCCAAATATAGATATAAATCCAGGAGAAACTTGCTGAGTATTGAAAAGGACACACATATTCAAAAGAAAATTTTATCTTTCCTGAAGGAGAGTTGTCTTGTCTGTATTGAACATGAGGTACACTTTTTAAAATTAATTTATTAATTTTAATTAGAGGCTAATTACTTTAAAATATTGTAGTGGTTTTTGCCATACATCGACATGAATCAGCCATGGGTGTACATGCGTCCTACTAGCCTGAACTCCCTCCAACCTCCCTGCCCACCCCATCCCTCTGGGTATGCAAGACAGCAAAAGAGGTACATTTTTAATTCTAGTTCTCAGTTCACATAACCTTTGAGCTGCATGGGTGACAACATCCACTGTTTCAATGAAGTATAAATCTCTTGTTCATTAGGATAGATGAACTAATTTTCTGAGAATCTTAATTACTATTTAGTGTAAAATCTCAAATATATATCAAAGTTATAGCAAATAGATTTTATGAAGATCAAAGATACTTGAAAAGTGGAAGGGAACAACAGAAAGCAATTCTAATTATTCTAAAGTATCATCCTAGTCATGCAAATTGTCAAGATCAAATGTGAAGACTGTTGGCTCTTAAAAGTCCACAATAAATATGTCATGTCAAGCTGATTTACATAAACAATTAAGCCACAATAAAATACACTGCTTATTTCCTAGGCAATAGAATCCATTTTTAAGTTTTTATCCTTATAGTGTTAGACTCTATTTATTGCTATTGTAAAACACCCTTCTGGTTTTGTTTTCTTTTATTTTTTTAATTTAAATTTATTTATTTTAATTAGAGGCTAATTTCTTTACAGTATTGTATTGGTTTTGCGTACATCAACATGAATCCGCCACAGGTGTACACGTGTTCCCAATCCTGAACCCCTCTGCCACCTCCCTCCCCATATCATCCCTCTGGGTCATCCCTGTGCATCAGCCCCAAGCTTCCTGTATCCTGCATCGAACCCTTCTGGTTTTGTTTTGTTTATTTCAGTTTTTCTTTTCTTTTTTTTTTTATTTTTACTGTATGGGCCTTTAAATTCAAAGTGTTATATTAAAACAACAACAACAACAAAAACACAACTTCTGTGCTCTTACTTTGATTTGACTTCAGGTTGCTATGTCCACGTGAAAAATTCCTAAATGGTGTAAAATCATGTATTTATGTCTCAGGCAACCTGATAGTTGAGAATACTATCATGAGGAGATGAAAACTGGAAACATTGCTGGATGCCATCAATAGGCATCTGATCCTAAAAGGTATTACAACATTCAGAACACTAAGACACATCAGAGCAGATTTACCAAAGGATTTGGAAAGACAGTTTAACAGTAACTTAAAGAAGCTTAGAAATGACTTTCACCAAGAATGTATGGGCCAGTATGATGCCAAATCTTAAGATTTTGGCATCGCTTCTAACATTAGATTAGAAGTATCACTCAGTCATGTCTGACTCTTTGCAACCCATGAACTGTAGCCTGCCAGGCTCCTCTGTCTGTGGAATTTTCCAGGCAAGAAACCTGGAGTGGGTAGCCATCCCCTTCTCCAGGAGGTCTTCCCAACCAAGGGATTGAACCCATGTCTTCCACATTGCAGACAGATTCTTTACCATCTAAGCCACCATGGAAGCCCGCAGTCAGTACTACTAAGGGTAAATAAATGGAAGATGAATAGCACATCTAAGAATCATGATATCTAAATTCCATATATATGCGTTAGTATACTGTATTGGTGTTTTTCCTTCTGGCTTACTTCACTCTGTATAATAGGCTCCAGTTTCATCCACCTCATTAGAACTGATTCAAATGTATTCTTTTTAATGGCTGAGTAATACTCCATTGTGTATATGTACCATAGCTTTCTTATCCATTCATCTGCTGATGGACATCTATATGGACTCTGTGGGAGAGGGTGGGAAGATTTGGGAGAATGGCATTGAAACATGTAAAATATCATATATGAAACGAGATGCCAGTCCAGGTTCAATGCACGATACTGGATGCTTGGGGCTGGTGCACTGGGACGACCCAGAGGGATGGTATGGGGAGGGAGGAGGGAGGAGGGAGGGGGGTTCAGGATGGGGAACACATGTATACCTGTGGTGGATTCATTTTGATATTTGGCAAAACTAATACAATTATGTAAAGTTTAAAAATAAAATAAAATTAATTAAAAAAATAAAAAAAGAATCATTATATCTCTTTTGTTAACTAAGGAAAATAGAATTTATTCCAATTTTGTAAAATATTTTTGCATATTATGAGTAACTTGAAAAATTTGATTGCTGCTCATCAAAAGTGTGGGGAAAACTTAAGCTTATATCAATTAACAATAATTGTTTCCTTAGTATAACTTTGTTTATTCCAATGTTAATTACTGGAATTGAAGGTTATCACACCCACCAAGGTTGTTTTCTAGGTTCTCTATATAGTTTCTATGGCCCTTATTAGCCACTAGGTTTAAAGCTTTCATTTCATTTAAATTATATTGTTGTTATTTCCTGCAGATATAAAACAATCTTCTTAAATGTACAGATTAAATGATAGTACATACTCAGGACTGTAAACCTTTTCATAAAATTATTGCTGCTGCTGCTGCTGCTAAGTTGCTTCAATCGCGTCCAACTCTGTGCCACCCCATAGACGGCAGCCCACCAGGCTCCCCTGTCCCTGGGATTCTCCAGGCAAGAACACTGGAGTGGGTTGCCATTTCCTTCTCCAATGCATGAAAGTGAAAAGTGAAAGTGAAGTCGCTCAGTCGTGTCCGACTCTTAGCAGCCCCATGGACTGCAGCCTACCAGGCTCCTCCGTCCATGGGATTTTCCAGGCAAGAGTACTGGAGTAGGGTGCCATTGCCTTCTCCGTCATAAAATTATTAGTGTACCCTTAACATACATTCTTCTATTTGGTTCATTATTGAATTAATAAATACATATTTTCTAATGGAGAGTTTTCAATCCCAACTCAGCCCCAAATAGCATTTTTTTGTTCATTTTTAAATCAAAGTTCCTTCCCTATAGGATGATTTTTAAAAGGAACACCAATGTAAAAATCTTTCATGGATCATAGCCTTGTTGTGGAGAAGAAGTTTGCATAACTCAGTGAAGCTATGAGCCATGCTGTGAAGCACTACACAAGATGGATGGGTTACAGCAAAGTTTTATGACAAACTATGGTCCACTGGAGGAGGAAATGGCAACTCACTCTTGTATTCTTGTAACGAGAACCCCATGAATATCATGAAAAGGCAAAAATATATGACAATTGAAGATGAGATCCCAGGTCAGAAGGTGTCCAATATGCTACTGGGGAAGAGTGAAGGGTATTAGTAATAGCTTAGGAAAGAATAAAGCAACTGGGTCAAAGTGGAAATGATGTGGATGTGTCTGGTGGTGAAAGTAAAGTCTGATGCTGTAAAGAGCAATATTGTATGTGTCTGCTTAGTTGCAAAGTTGTGTCCAAAACTTTGTGACCCCATGGACTATAGCCCACCAAGGCTCCCACATTGCAGGTGGATCCTTTACCACCAGAGAAGCCTCAATACTGTATAGGAACCTGGAATATTAGGTCCATGAATCAGGGTAAATTGGACGTAGTCAAGCAGGGAATGGAAAGATGGAACATTGAGATCTTAGCAATCAGTGAGCTAACCTGGACAAGAATGAGCAAATTTAATTCAAGAATTTAAGATGACCATTGTGTCTACTACACTGAGCAAAAATCCCTTCAAAGAAATGAAGTAGCCTTCTTAGTCAAAAAGACTCCAAAATGCAGCACGTGGGTGCAACCTCAAAAACAACAGAATAATCTGTTTGTCTCCAAGGCAAACCATTCAATAGCATAGTAATCCAAATCTATGCCCCAACCACTAATCCCAAAGAAGCTAAAGTTGACCAGTTCTATGAAAATCTATAAGACCTTTTAGAACTAACACCAAAAAAAGATGTCCTTCTCATCATAAGGGTGGTGGTGGGGGTTTAGTCGCTAAATCATGTCCAACTCTTGCAATCCCATGGATTGTGCCTACCAGGCCTCCTTTGTCCATGGGATTTTCCAGGCAGGAATACTGGAGTAGGTTGTCATTTCCTTCTCCAGGGTATCTTCCTGACTCAGGAATCAAACCTGGGTCTCCTGCATTGCAGGTAGATGATTTACCAATTAAGCTATGAGGGAAGCCCCTCATAGGGGACTGGAATACAAAAGCAGGAAGTCAAGAGACACCTGGAGTAACACATAAGTTTGGCCTTGGGATATAAAATGAAGCAGGGCAAAGGATAACAGAGTCTTATCAAGAGAACATTCTGGTCATAGAAAACACCCTTTCACAACAACCCAAGCGATGACTCTACACATGGACATAACTAGATGGTTAATACAAAAATCAGATTGATTATGTTCTTTGCAGCCAAAGATGGAGAATTTCTATACAGTCAGCAAAAATAAGACCTGGAGCTGACTGTGGCTCAGATCACAAGCTCCTTATTACAAAATTCAGGTTCAAGCTGAAGAGACTAGGGAAAACCACTGGGTCATTCAGGTATGACCTAAATCAAATTCCTTATCATTGTACAGTAGAGGTGATAAATAGTTTCAAGGGATTTGACCTGGTAGACAGAGTATCTGAAGAAGTATGGATGGAAATTAATAACATTGTACAGGAGGTAATTACCAAAGCAATCCCTAGAAAGAGAAATGCAAGAAGACAAAGTGGTTGTCTGAGGAGGCTTTCCAAATATCTGAGGAAAGAAGAGAAGTGAAAATCAAGGAAGAAAGGGAAAGAAATAATCAACTGAATGCAGAGTTCCCGATAACAGCAAGGAGAGATAAGAATGACTTCTTTAAAGAATAATGCAAGAAATAGAGGAAAACAATAGAATAAGAAAGGCTAGAAATCTCTTCAAGAAAACTGGAGATATCAGGGAACATGTTATACAAACAAAATGTCTTACTGACTGGGACAACCACAATGGTGTGGTCACTCACCTAGTGCCAGACATCCTGGAATCTGAAGTCAAGTGGGCCTAGGAAGCATTACTAAAAACAAAGCTAGTGAAGATAATAGAGTTCCAGCTGAGCTGTTTAAAGCCCTAAAAGAGGGTACTGTGAATGTGCTGCACTCAATACATCAGCAAATTTGGAAAACTCAGCAATGGCCACAATAAAACAAAAGGCCAGTTTTCATTCCAATTTCAAAGAAGGATAATGCCAGAGACTGTTCAGGCTACCATGGAATTGCACTCATTTCACATGCTAGCAAGGGTATGCTCAAAAATCTTCAAGCTAGGCTTCAGCAGTACATGAACCCAGAATTTTCAGATGTACAATTGTGGTGCTGGAGAAGACTCTTGAGAGTCACTTGGACTGTAAGATCAATCCAATCAGTCCTAAAGGAAATCAACCCTGAATATTCATCAGAAGAACTATTGCTAAAGATAAAGCTCCAATACTTTGGCCACTGATGTGAAGAGCCAACTCTTTGCAAAAGACACTGATGTTGGGAAAGACTGAAGGCAAAAGGAGAAGGGAGAGGCAGAGGATAAGATGGTTTAGATAGCATCACTGAATGGACATGAATTTGAGCAAACTCAGGGAGATAGTAAAGGACAGGGGAGCCTTGTGTGCTGAGATCCATGGGATCACAATGAATTGGATATGACTTAGCAACTGAACAACAACAATAATGTAAAATGGTAAACACATTGCTGGTAAATGAACTGCAATGAGGAATTTCAATATCACAATTAATTAGCAATACTATGATTTTGAGGGAAATGATTGAAGCAAAATAATATAAAAGTCTTAGAACAATCGTCTCTTTCTGTATGGAAAGCATAGATGTAACTCCCAAAAATATTTGTAATGTATAAGCAATTCCTTTGTCATTAGGTTATTTACACAGCTATTTGCTTTTAAGTAATAATATCCAAAGAATTGTGGGAAGAAAACTATATTATTAAAATAATAATAGTCCAACATATAAAAGAGAAGTCTCTTGGAAATTATAATTCTGTTATATAAAATAAAGTATATAGAAATAAAAAATTGTTGACAATATTGTGGACAGAATACTTGGATATTTGATGTGAATATTACTTGGGTTACAATTAAGGATTTAGTTGCACAACTCCCCAGCTGATTTCTGCCTTCATGTATTCATCTTTTTATTAATGATTAGAAAAAGAAAAAACAAATGCAAATTAAGTACACAGAAATCGAGTGCAGAAATATAAGTAATCTCGTAGATTCTACATTGGAGAGGACAGAGGAGGCATTTATGAAGATGCTGTTCAGTTGCTAAGTTGTGTTCAAGTCTTTGGACTTGAACTTCAGCATGGACTTCAGCATGCCAAGCTTCCCTATCCTTATTTACTTCCTAGAGTTTGTTCAAACTCATGTCCATTGAGTCTGTGATGTCATCCAAAATGAGGATGTTGAACATGGGACAAAAAAACAGTGGTCCCAAGCTTGAATTTAGCTGTCTGTGTACTAAGTTTTACTAGGACTTTACTAGGAGGCTTAGTAGGTACCTAGATGTGATATTTTTCCTGAGAAATATCCCAGTCATTATGAGGAATGTATGCACATTAATTCAGCTGCTATATCACTCCTGCATGGACTAGGACATTCTACTGGTGTTGTGGTTTTGTTGAGGATTACTAGCAGCAGTTTGCTCTCCTCTTTACTGCTAAATCCACACCTAAAGCTAAGATAAGTAGACAGGGAATTTGACTATGAACTATACATGATGTTAACATTATATTATAACATCATTCTTAGCATTATTGTTGTGTCAGGACATTTTTTCCCCATAATTAGAATTATCAAATGAAAACAAAATCTGCCACTGTTTCCATTTTCTCCTTACCTATTTGCCATGAAGTGATGGGACTGATGCCATGATCTTAGTTTTTTGGATGTTGAGTTTTAAGCCAGCATTTTCACTTTCCTTTTTCACCTTCATCAAGAGGCTCTTTAGTTCCTCTTCACTTTCTGCTGTTAGAGTTGTATCATTTACATACCTAAGGTTGTCGATATTTCTTCTGGTAATCTTGATTCCAGTTTGTGATTCATCCAGCCCAGCATTTCAATGTACTCTGCCATATAAGTTAAATAAGCAGAGTGATAATATACAGTTTTGATGTATTCCTTTCCCAATTTTGAATCAGCTCCTTGTTCAATGTCCAGTTCTAACTTGTTTCTTGTCCTGTGTACAAGTTTCTCAGGAGACAGGTAGAGTGGTCTGGTAGTCCCATATCTTAAAAAATTTTCCACAGTTTGTTGTGATCCACACAGTCAAAGGTTCTAGGTAGTCAGTTAATCAGAAGTAGATTTTTTTTTTTTTTAATTCACTTGCTTTTTCTATGATCCAACAGATGTTGGCAATTTGATCTCTGCCTTTTCTAAATCCTACCTGTACATCTGGAAGTTTTTGGTTCACATAGTGTTGAAACCTAGCTTGAAGGAATTTGAGCATTACCTTGCTAGAATGTGAAATGAGTGCAATTGTACAGTAGTTTGAACATTCTTTGATATTGCTTTTCTTTGGAATTGGAATGAAAACAGACATTTTCCAGTTCTTTGGCCATTGTTGGGTTTTTCAAATTTGCTGGCATATTGAGTTCAGCACTTTCATAGTATCATCTTTTAGGATTTGAAATAGCTCAATTAGAGTTTCATCACCTCCTCTAGCTTTGCTTGTAGTAAAGACCCACTTGACTGCACACTCCAAGGTGTCTGGCTCTAGGTTTGTTAGTATACCATCATGGTTTTCTGGGTCATTAAGACTTTTTTTGTGTGGTTCTGTATATTCTTGCCAGCTCTTCTTAATCTCCTTTGCTTCTGTTAGGTCCTTGCCTTTTCTGTCCTGGCCTTTATTTTTAAAAAGTATGCCAAATACTAATTATAACATATCAAGAAAGTTAACTCTTTCTTTGTGGAACAGGCAACTTTGGCACCAATATTACATGAAGCTCCAAAATACATTAAAGATCTGTAAAATGGCTCACTCTGTGTGTGATATTTAAACCTGTTTCATCAGTAATACTTAATTACTATGTTGGACATAATGTTGACAGAGTTCCATTAATTGGCTCAAGGATGAACATTACTCACTCTTGGCATTGAAGCAATTGCTACTACAGTGAAACTGGTGACAGAATGATTAACTACTCCATACTGCTACTAGTTGCTGTTATCTATTGAGCCAAAGTAATGGAACCCCAAACAGAAGTGTGCAGGGAAAAACTCTCCAGTGATGTGGAAACGATGTGAAGGTTATCAAGCAATTGACTGTGTATGACAACCTTTCTTCAGTATCTTATGAACTCTAAGTATAGGTGTTCATAAGGAAGGACTAACATTTCGAGTACATTCTAGCCAGTTACATCAGTATAGTGGTCATCAGAATTATTTGGAAATTTTTCTAAGAGATATTTGTGTCCTTCTCCCACCTGCCTTCCATTTTCTCAGCAAAGTGTTTGAGTCTAATGAATATCTGTGCATTTTCATAAACACTTCAGGTAATTGTGATGCAGGTTTGTTTCAGTTCACTCAGGGTAACTCCATATTGCAAAAACACTGCATACCAAGTCAAAATGTGGCATTATTTGAGGAAAGAGCATTTGAAATATAGTATTTATAGTGATTTTTATTTCAAAGTAGTATTTTTATTGATATAAATTAGGCATGAAAATGCATATTTTGTGAGCTTTTATATTTACCAAAGTTATGTAGGATTTTTTTTCCCTCTTTTTAAATCAATTATTTGAAAATTCATAAACCAAGTCCATGATGAAATACTGATCTGCCTTAAATTTCATTTTTAATATAAAATTATAAAACTTGTATTTCTTACAGATGTCCAATTTCAATTGATTACACTATGAAATATTTGCTCAAATAACCACTATTTTAAGATTGGATCTACCTTAGTGACTGATCTGATTTTGCTATAAGAGGAGCTTGTTAAATACAATTTGTATATTATTCAAACTTTGTTTTACTGAGAATATTTATATACAATTTATTTTCTTATTTCTTCAGGAAAAGGCTGTTTGTCATTTGAAAATCTAAAATGAATATGCTTCATGGGCCTTCTGAATAACTAGCCTAAGAACACTGAGCAAAAATTTTACTTCCTGTGCTCTATCCTAGACCAACTGACTCAGAATTTCAGAGGCTACATCTAGGAATTCATATTTTTAGAGCAAATTTATACCCCTCCTAGAGGTTCTAAAGTTTTTATTTGTCTGGATGTTTAAGAATTTCATGTTGTTATTCTTTTTTTTTTTTTTTTTTTTTAAATAATGGGAGTATTCTTTCATACTCTTCAGTTGTTACACAATAAAATAATTAAATCTTGCAAGCTGTCATAACTGCAAGATAAGGATAAGTATAAGGATAAGGATAACTGAAGGCTGTGCAAATGCTGGGGATTCCCATTACATGTAAACAGGAAAAACTGTTTCATTTATCTGCCAGTATCTCTCCTGTGAGAAAATATTCCTTAAAAATATTTCTCTTGTGAGAAAATATTCCTTGTAGTCTCAAATGCTTCCCTTATGAAGAGGATGAATGGAAATGCCCCCAATAGGTGAGACTTGCAAAAATAAAAAAGCATTATCACCATTTTCAAAGTGTATTTTGGAACACTCATAAAGTGCAGACGAGTTTAGTGAAACATCATTTATTTATTCTCCCAATACTGAGAAAGACTTAGTGAATATTTTGACTTTTTTTTTTTTTCTCCTAAATGTCTTCTCTTCTTACACGAAACTTCTTCCACCTATGATGGTGTAACATCCAGATAAAACCATCCTATCGGCCTTCCCTGGTGGCTCAGATGGTAAAGCATCTGCCTACAATGCGGGAGACCCAGGTTCGATCCCTGGGTCGGGAAGATCCCCTGGAGAAAGGAATGGCAACCCACTCCAGTATTCTTGCCTGGAAAGTCCCATGGACGGAGGAGCTTGGCTGGCTACTGTCCATGGGGTCGCAAAGAGTCAGACATGACTGAGCGACTTCACTATCTATCTATCATTATCATTAGTTGAAAATATTTTAAGTCAAAAATATATTTAATACATCTAACCTACTGTCAGGGGACGTTCAACTTTAAGGAATCCAATATGTTGTACTTTTCTTCCTTTGTGTGCCATTTCTCAAGGATTCTTTGTTCCTTATCAGTTCCTATTCTGGAAACCAGTAGAGCTGCATGCAGTTCTCAGGACTGAGATCATGGGAAAGGGTAACTGCTTTCAGTAACTCCCTTCAGTGACTCTTTTCAGCATCAGCGACCTTGTATGTATTAGACTATCCATTTTGTTGTAACTGATGGAATTTAATTCTTTGTAACGGCTGAGTAATTATTTTACTGAAGATATACAAACATGCAGTTCTGCTAATAAAATAACCTTGTCCCACTAGAGACTTGAGTCCCCCGCGTCATTCTTTCTGTCTTCTTTCTTTTTGGAGTGTGGAAACCTGCCGAGCTCACTTTCTCACCCAGGCTTTCAAGACCTCCTTGAGAGGATGCCCTGTGCCTTCATGAGTGATACAAGTCCTGTTCATGGGCTTTATTGGTTTTCCACGTAACCCAAGAGATACTGCTCTCTCTCTTTTTCTCTCTTTCTTTTTGTCGACTCCGGTCCACCAGGTCTGAGTCTATAAAGAAGACCAACAACCTACCAAACACCATAACTTAGCTTAGTCTATGTTAGATATACTTGAGATTACACTAGCTGACAGTTTGACAAAGTCATCTAACACAAAGCCCATTTTTGGCAAAGTGTTGAGAATCTTATGTAATTTCTTGAATACTGTACTGAAATTGAAAAACAAAATGTTATTGTGGGTGCAAGACGGTTGTATTTTATTGGTTGCTTATCCTTATGATCACATGGTTGCCTGGGAGCTGTGGTTGACTTCTGCCCAGCATCACAAGAGAGCCTGCATGCTCAGTTCACTCAGTTGTGTTTGATTCCTTGTGATCACACGGACTATAGCCTACCAGGCTCCTCTATTCATGAAATTTTCCAGGCAAGAATGCTGGAGAGGGTTGCCATTTCATTCATCAGCGCATGACTTGAATTTGCAGGCAGATTCTTTACCACTCTACTACCTGGGAAGCCGTACAGCATATCACTAGTCCAGGAAAAGATCAAATTAAAATTTGGAATACTATTTCCACTGAGTGTAGTTTTCACACCATTAAAAAGTGGAAAACCCTTTTAAGTAGAACCATTGTAAGGTGGGGACAGTTGAGATCATGAGATAATATAGGATATATGTTTTTGAGGTTTTGACTTTTGTATTAGTATTTTCTCTCATGGCTATTTCTTCAAGAAATTCAAATTTACTAGCATTGGTCTTTTAGTGTTTTCATAGGAGCTGACTATAGGTGATTCATTACTTCAGTAATTATTACCCTCTATTTATACATTTAGTTTATTTTTGAATTTTGAACATTATATATAATGCTAAAATCTACTTCTGGTCTGCTGAAATATTTATTTACAATCAACAGTTATGAATATTTAGAACTTCTTGTTAAATAATAATAAAACTGCTTTTAAGGATAAGTAAAGCAATTTAAACTTCCACTAGATATATACGATAAATATGTATGAACTCTCACAAACTTAAATTTTATGCTTCTCTGAATTTTATTAATTTGGTATGGATAAGCATGTTACTTTTGCATAGGTGATATTTAATTATGATAAGGAAAAAATTTCATATTCACAAGCCAAACCTATTACATAATGAAAAAAAAAAAAGGTAAAAGTGCTTGATCTCTCTCTTAATCTTCTCTGTCAAGCAGAATTGTCAGAAAAATGCAACAATTAAAAAAAACATTTTAAAGATATAAAGGCCAACAATGGATAAAATAATTTAATAATATTATTTTAAAGATGAATTTAAGTTCAGTATTGAAGTATTCAAAGTAAAAATGCTGAAACACTCTCAAAGATACTGTATTATGAACTAATATTGCTTTTACACATTAGAGCTCTATTTTTTATCTTTCTGATCTATTATGGTATATTATTAACAATGAATTCATACTGATTTCATCCTAAACTACTTTATAGTGTTTGTTTTCTGTATGTCAATAATAAGCTTAGTGCCTGAAGAATTACAAAAACTTCATTGTGACAATTTTGGTATTTGTAAGTAGCAACTATAAGAAGCATCTGTTTCTGCTTTATTGACTATGCTAAACTTTGACAGTGTTAATCAAAACAAACTATGAAAAATTCTTCAAGAGATTGAAATACCAGACCACCTTACCTACCTTCTGAGAAATCTGTATGCAGGTCAACCAGCAACAGTTAGAAATGGACATGGGAAAGGAGTATATTGTCAAGGCCGTATCTTGTCTCCGTGCTTATTTAACTTATGCAGAATATATCATGAAAAACACTGGGCTGAAACACAAGCCAGAATCAAGATTACTAGGAGAAATGTCAATAACTTCAGATATGCAAATGACAACATCTTCATGGCAAAAAGTGAAAAGGAACGGAGGAACCATTTGATGAAAATGAAAGAAGAAAGTGGAAAATCTGGCTTAAAACTCAATATTCAAAAAACTATGATCATGGCACCTTGTCCTATCACTTCCTGGCAAATAGATGGGGAACAATGGAAACAGTGATGGATTCTATTTTCTTGGACTCCAAAATCACTGCAGATGGCGACTGCAGCTGTGAATTTAAAAGATGCTTGCTCCTTGGAAGAAAAGCTATGACCAACCTAGACAGCATATTCAAAAGCAGAGACATTACTTTGCCAACAAAGGTCCGTCTAGTCAAAGCTATGTTTTTTCCAGTAGTAATGTGTGGATGTGAGATTTGGACTGTGAAGAAAGCTGAGTGCCAAAGAATTGATGCTTTTGAATTGTGGTGTTGGAGAAGACTTTTGAGAGTCCCTTGGACAGCAAGGAGATCAAACTTGTCAATCTTAAAGGAAATCAACCCTGAATATTTATTGGAAGGACTGATGCTGAAGCTGAAGCTCCAATACTTTGGCCACCTGATGCGAGGAACTGACTCATTGGGAAAAACCCTGATACCAGGAAAGATTGAAGGCAGGAGAAGGGGACAACAGATGAGATGGTTGGATGGCATCACTTACTCAATGGACATGAGTTTGAGCAGGCTCCAGGAGTTGGTAATGGACAGGGAAGCCTGGCATGCTGCAGTCCATGGGGTCACAAATAGTTGGACAGAACTGAGTGACTGGACTGAACTGAACTGAGGTAGCAAGTGATCTTTATTAACCTATTTAGCACTTTTCACATTAACATCAACTTTTTTTGATAAGCAGTACAGCATGTGTATAGCACTGAAGATCGTGGGAAGGTAGAACCCAAAACCTGCCTCTCATAATCTGTAACACCTTGGGCAAAGCTGTTAGCTTTCTGCAATCTTTAAGTATAAAGTGGCCATAATAACACTTACTCAAGGGGTTGTTAAAACCTAGAAAAAATTTCTCCATTTTTGGCTCTGTCCTTCCCTCCTTTTTCATTCCAGAATCTTTCTCTCTCTCTCCATCCCTCCTTTTATGCCTTCTTTTGGTATTCTCTAAGATCTCTGCAAATATATATATTTTTAAACTCTCTGAGCCAATTGAATAGACCATGTTTTCTTCAGAATACAAAACATTTTTTACAACATAAATGTTATATTTTATCATTGAGGGTATCAAATTATATTTTATGACAAAATTTTTACCATCTTATTTTTTTAATTTTCTTGATTTCCTTAATATTCTCTTTAATTTCTATCAGTTATGTTACAATTTACATATTCTTTAACTTTCTAGTAATTTGGAGGATAACTTGTCACTCTAAATAATGTGCTTATTTCTTAATGTACCAACTTTAGCTGTTAACAGTGTTTATTATAACTCACTCCACTCTGAAATGTACTTACTAGTCTGCACTTTTGAAACAAATTGTTTTCTGGTAACAGTGAATTTAACTTAATTTACTATTATACTTTATTTTAAGAATTAAAGCTTCTTCCACTTTCAATAATGATTATTAGAGTTTATGACTAATTATTGTTTAAATCCATCATCCTAGCTCAGTTGGTAAAGAATCTGCCTGCAATACTGGAGACCCAGGTTTTATTCCTGGGTCGGAAAGATCCCCTGGAGAAGGAAATGGCAATCCATGACAGTATTCTTGCCTGGAAAATCCCAAGGACAGAGGAGCCTGGCAGGCTACTGCTGGAGTCCAGCTCCAGTAGCCAGGGATTCAACCTGAAGAGATGAATGGTGTTGGCAGGAGAAATGAGGCAGTCTCTCAGTTTTTTTGGACTGCCTCATTTCTCTCGCCGACACCATTCATCTCTTCAGGTTGAATCCCTGGCTGCTGGAGCTGGACTCTGGCAAGTGGTACCCAGAGCAGGGGATACTAAGAGTAAGTAATTTAAGATTGTAACGTGGGACGGTTAGGATTGTACCTGTGGGTGGCCGGCACCCCTCTGCAGTTTAGGCAGGGTGAGAAGGGTACAGAATGAATAAGAATATTCTCTAGAAGAATGAGTTTCCCTACATCTAAGAATGTATAAATGTTTATTGAAATATTACTTCATATGTTAGCCCATAGAGGCATTAAAGTAAGCACAGGAAGACTATCTAAATTCCTACATTTGTTTTATACTTTGCATGGGCCAGAAAAGGTTCCTGTAGATGCTTTTGCTCTGTGGAATATGATTAGAAATGTCTTGGACCCCCATCATGAGGCTGTTAGATAGCCTAGGGGGGAGGCTATAGTGGTGGATGGTGGGTCTCCACCTTCTGCACAGATCATGTTTTCTGCCATTGATGAAGAAAAGGTGAGAGACTGTGCTCTACCTCCCGAGGAAGGAGAGGGCTTACAGGATTCTGAGGCCCGGCGTCCTGGCGAGCCCCCTCCCCCTCTACGCAAACCTTTAAAAATTCATCCACCACTTTCTGATTTAAGGCGATCGCCACCACCTCTGCTTGTGCCTCCCAGGGCCCAGGAGTTCCCCACTTTGCCTCCAAAGCCTCCCAGAGCATTGCCTAAGGCTGAGAAAGATAAAGAGTTTTTTTGAAACAAAGGAGCTTTTAAAGCAGAGGATGCACAATATACAGAGCCTGCTCCTTGGAGAAAACCTCCTCAGGGGGGGCCTCACCCAGGCTAAAATAAAAAAAAAGAGAGAGAGAGATTAATCATAATGGAAATGATTCTACAAATAAAAAATGTTTCTCTTGTGGCCAAATGGGGGCATTTTTGTTGGCAATGTCCTGCCAAGCAGGGACAATAAGCTGTGCCAATACAGACTAATACCAACCCCCCAAAGGCACTTTGCCCCCAATGCCAGAAAGGGCGTCATTGGGCAAAGGACTGCAGATCTAAATTTCATAAGGATGGGACTACTCTCACCCCCCAAGTAGAGGGGGGTAATTTTTCCCAGTTTCAGGGAAATGGGCAGCAGGGGCAGCCCCAGCCCTGGACAACAATAGGGGCAGCAGCATTGAATCCCATTGTCCTCTTTGTCCCATCCCAGAACTCCTCAGAGCAACCCCATGTAGCGCGGGACTGGACCTCAGTTCCACCACTGCAACAATATTAACCCCAGACATACCGGTTACTACGATTCCAACAGGAGTGGAGGTCCCCTGCCTGAGGGCATTGTAGGACTTGTGCTAGGGCATAGCTCGCTTTCCCTTCTAGGAATTTCGGTGGTGCCTGGTGTAGTAGATTCTGATTATACTGGGGAAATTAAAGCTTTGATCTCACCACCTAGTAAAACTGTGCAAATTGATAAAGGTCAAAAAATAGCACAGCTTTTGCTTTTACCTTAATATCAGACAGGAAAAATCTTGACTTCTCAAGCTAGGGGCCCCAGAGGATTTGGATCCAGTGATCTAGCTTTTTGGGTGCAGGAAATTACAGCTTCTAGGCCTTTAAAAATCTTTTAATTCAAGGAAATAAAATGTCAGGGCTGTTAGATAATGCAGCAGACGTCTCTTGCATTGCTAGAAAAGATTGGCCCTCATCCTGGCGGACATGCTTGACCAGTACTGCCTGGGAGGAATAGGGTCAGTGCCCTCAGTTGCTAAGAGGTCACAAATTTTGACATGATCAGATGAGAAGGGGGCACAAAGCACTTTTTGTCCATATGTGGTTCCTTCACTACCTTTTTCTTTATGGGGGAGAGATATATTATCTCAGATGGGAATGCTTTTATATAGCCCAGATGAAAAGGTTACTAATCAAATGCTGCAAATGAGGTATAATCCATCACCAGATGGTCAACATCGAAAACAGATTGATTGTATTCTTTGCAGCCAAAGATGGAGAAGCTCTATACAGTCAACAAAAACAAGACCAGGAGCTGACTGTGGCTCAGATCATGAACATTTTGCCAAATTTAGACCTAAATTGAAGAAAGTAGGGAAAAACACTAGACCATTTAGGTATGACCTAAATCAATTCCCTTATGATTATACAGTAGAAGTGAGAAATAGATTTAAGGGACTAGATCTGATAGATAGAGTGCCTGATGAACTATGGATGGAGGTTCATGACATTGTACAGAAGACAGGGATCAAGACCATCCCCATGGAAAAGAAATGCAAAAAAGCAAAATGGCTGTCTGGGGAGGCCTTGCAAATAGCTGTGAAAAGAAAGAAGTGAAAAGCAAAGGAGAAAAGGAAAGATATAAGCATCTGAATGCAGAGTTCCAAAAAATAGCAAGAAGAGATAAGAAAGCCTTCCTCGGTAATCAATGCAAAGAAATAGAGGAAAACAACAGAATGGGAGACTAGAGATCTCTTCAAGAAAATCAGAGATACCAAGGGAACATTTCATGCAAAGATGGGCTCGATAAAGGACAGAAATGGTATGGACCTAACAGAAGCAGAAGATATTAAGAAGAGGTGGCAAGAATATACCGAAGAACTGTACAAAAAAGATCATCATTACCTAGATAATCACGATGGTGTGATCACTCACCTAGAGCCAGACATCCTGGAATGTGAAGTCAAGTGGGCCTTAGAAAGCATCACTATGAGCAAATCTAGTGGAAGTGATGGAATTGCAGTTGAGCTATTTCAAATCCTGAAAGATGATGCTGTGAAAGTGCTGCAATCACTATGCTGGCAAATTTGGAAAACTCAGCTAGGGCCACAGCACTGGAAAAGGTCAGTTTTCATTTCAATCCCAAAGAAAGGCAATGCCAAAGAATGCTCAAACTACCGCACAATTGCACTCGTCTCACATGCTAGTAAAGTAATGCTTAAAATTCTCAAAGCCAGGCTTCAGCAATACGTGAACCGTGAACTTCCAGATGTTCAAGCTGGTTTTAGAAAAAGCAGAGGAGCCAGAGATCAAATTGCCAACATCCACTGGATCATGGAAGAAGCAAAAGAGTTCCAGAAAAACATCTGTTTCTGCTCTCTTGACTATGCCAAAGCCTTGGACTGTGTGGATCACAATCAACTGTGGAAAATCCTGAAAGAGATGGGAATACCAGACCACCTGACCTGCGTCTTGAGAAATCTGTATGCAGGTCAGGAAGCAACAGTTAGAACTGGACATGGAACAACAGACTGGTTCCAAATAGGAAAAGGAGTACGTCAAGTCTGTATATTGTCACCCTGCTTATTTAACTTCTATGCAGAGTACATCATGAGAAATGCTGGGCTTGAAGAAGCAAAAGCTGGAATCAAGATTGCCGGGAGAAATATCAAAACCTCAGATATGCAGATGACACCACCCTTATGGCAGAAAGTGAAGAGGAACTAAAAAACCTCTTCATGAAGGTGAAAGAGGAGAGTGAAAAAGTTGGCTTAAAACTCATCATTCAGAAAACGAAGATCATGGCATCTGGTCCCACCACTTCATGGCAAGTAGATGGGGAAACAGTGGAAACAGTGTCAGACTTTATCTTTTTGGGCTCCAAAATCACTGCAGATCATGACTGCAGCCATGAAATTAAAAGACGCTTACTCCTTGGAAGGAAAGTTATGACCAACCTCAATAGCATATTCAAAAGCAGAGACATTATTGTGCCAACAAAGGTCCGTCTAGTCAAGGCTATGGTTTTTCCTGTGGTCATGTATAGATGTGAGAGTTGGGCTGTGAAGAAAGCTAAGCAGCGAAGTATTGATGCTTTTGAACTGTGGTGTTGGAAAAGACTCTTGAGAGTCCCTTGGACTGCAAGGAGATCCAACCAGTCCATTCTAAAGGAGATCAGCCCTGGGATTTCTTTGGAAGGAATGATGCTGAAGCTGAAACTCCAGTACTTTGGCCACCTCATGCGAAGAGTTGACCCATTGGAAAAGACTCTGATGCTAGGAAGGATTTGGGGAAGGAGGAGAAGGGGATGACAGAGGATGAGATGGCTGGATGACATCACTGACTGGATAGACGTGAGTCTGAGTCAACTCCCGGAGTTGGTGATGGACAGGGAGGCCTGGTGTGCTGCAATTCATGGGGTCGCAAAATTCGGACACGACTGACGGACTGAACTGAACTGAAAGATCAGTAGGGAAATGTTTCACCATTAGAGGTGGTTCGTAACAAGAATAGAGAAGGTCTGGGATATTCAAATTTATCCTAGAGGCTGTTGCTCTTGCTGCCCACCCTATTACCTGGAAATGTGATGATCTGGTATGGTTGGAGCAATGGCCTTTAACAGCTGAAAAGTTGCAGACAGCTGAGGATTTAGTTATGGAACAACTGGCAGCCAGCCATATAGAGCCTTCTAATAGCCCCTGGAATACTCCTATTTTTGTTATTAAGAAAAAATCAGGAAAATGGAGATTGTTACAAGATTTGAGAGCTATAAACGCAACTATGGAAGACATGGGGCCCTCCAGCTGGGCCTCCCTTCCCCAGTTGGCTGTGCCTTTTCAGTATAATGTTATAGTTGTAGATCTACAGGATTGTTTCTTTGCCAATCCCCTGGCTGTCCAGGATTGTAAACGGTTTGCCTTCAGTCTCCTTTCAGCTAATTTTAAACAGCACTATAGAAGGTTCAGTGGAAGGTTTTGCCTCAGGGAATGAAAAATAGCCCCACCTTGTGTCAGAAATTTGTAGACCAAGCTGTGCAAAATGTTAGAGGAAAGTATAAAGATCTATATTTGATACATTTTATGGATGATATTTTGACAGCTCATAAGGACAGAGCCTTGTTGCAACAAATTTTATCTGAATTGATTGAGGCCTTGGGAAGCTGGGGTTTAAAGATAGCTCCATATAAGATACAAGTAAATCCTCCTTTTTCTTATTTAGCGATGGTATTGAATACCCATATCGTGAGCCATGCCCCTTTGCAGCTGTGGAGAGATCGTACTAACTTTAAATGATTTCCAGAAATTATTAGGGGATATTAATTGGATATGCCTACATTTAAAACTGACTACTGCAGATTTGAAGCCTCTGTTTGATTGCTTAAAAAGTGATCCTGATCCCAGTTCTAAGATAAAGTTGACTAGTGAGTCAGACTCGGCTCTTGTTAAAGTGGATGAGGCTTTAAATGATCAGTTAATTAGGGTTAATATTACCATAGGATGGGACTTAATTATTCTCACCACAGAGCATACACCTACAGGATGCTTGTGGCAAGAAGGCCCATTGGAATGGCTCCATCTACCAGTGACCCCAAGAAAAATAGTTTTGTCTTATCCTAGCTTGGTGGCACAATTAATTATAAAGGTAGAAAAAGAAATGTGGAACCTTTTGGAAAAGAAGTAGCAAATATAGTGATTCCACTCAATAAGAATCAACTGCAATTTCTTTTACAAAATAGTGATGATTGGCAAGTTGCCCTGATAGATTTCAGGGGTCAAATTTTGTTTCATTTGCCCTCAAGCCCCCTATTGCATTTTTTGAAAACACATCCAGTAATTTTTCCAAAGAAATTTTCTATTCAACCTTTGGAAAGGGCAATTTTAGTTTTCACAGATGGTTCCTCTAATGGTAAAGCAGTCACAATTATTGACGGAAAATCCCATGTTCAGGTAACTGAAGAGACATCGGCCCAGAGAGGTGAGTTGAGGGCGGTTATTTGGGCTTTTCAACATTTGAGAGATCGTATCTTCAATCTTTTGACTGACTCCCGATATATTGTAGGGTTGTTTCCTCATATTGAGACTGCTAATACTCCGGAAAATAAGACTACCATCTTCTCCTTGTTATTTGATTTACAGAAGGAGATTAAGCATAGAGATAAAAAATATTTTGTGGGACATATTAGAGCCCATTCCAGCTTGCCCAGCCCTTTACATGAAGGAAATGCTTTGACAGATACATTAACTAAAGTAATTGCTTTAAACTTACATGAAAAGATTGACAAGGCCAAAGATTGTCACAAAATGCACCATCAAAATGCAGCTGGTTTAAGGTATGAATTTCATATCCCTAGGGAAGCAGCTAGAAAAATAGTTAAGTTATGTACAAATTGCCCAACATTTAATCCATCTCCACCATTAGGAGTAAATCCTCGAGGCCTTAGGCCTAATGCTCTCTGGCAAATGGACGTAACTCATATCCCGGCCTTTGGAAAACTGTCCTTTGTGCATGTTACCATAGATACCTTTTCTCATGTTATTATAGACTGCTAGATCAGGTGAAGCAACAAGAGATGGAATTCAGCGCTTGTTTCAATGCTTTTCCCAAATAGGACTCCCAGAACAGATAAAAACAGATAATTCCCCAGCTTATACTTCTGCTGCTTTGTTTAATTTACATTTTATTTTATTTATTTTTTATATGAAAGTAATATTTATTTTTTTATTTTTTAAATTTAAATTTATTTATTTTAATTGGAGGTTAATTGCTTTTAAGAGATTTTGTCAACAATTTTCCATAGTACATTCAACAGGAATACGTTATAATCCCCAAGGCCAAGCCATAGTGGAAAGGGCGCACCAGACTTTAAAAAGTCAGATAGCTAAATTAAGACAGGGAGAATTTAAATATTCCTCTCCATATCATGTTTTAAACCATGCTTTGTTTGTAATTAATCATTTAAACGTGGATACACGGACAGACTGCAATGATGAGACACTGGACTCCTGAAGGGGCTATGACTCAGCCTCTGGTTAAGTGAAAAGACCTCCTTACAGGAGAGTGGAAAGGGCCAGATATACTGCTAACTTGTGGGAGAGGGTACGCTTGTGTGTTTCCACAGGATTCCATTTCTCCTGTTTGGACCCCTGAGGTTACTAAAATCCCTGAAGTCCTGGAGTCCGGGACCGAAAAAAGATAGGGAGACCAGAAGCTTGTTGAGTCCAGACCTGAGGGAGCCAAGGAAACGCCAAAGGGCGAGTGATCTTTCACCTGAGGCTTTACTGCTAGTACATCACTTCAGGCACCTGGCACTTCAGGAGAGACATGCTGATCGAGTTCAACCGTATTCTGCCCCACCTCATTGCTATCATGGTACTTAAACAACCACCTCCAGCATAGTACCAACTTGGGGCCAGCTAAAACATCTCGCTCAGCGGGCTGAAGAATTAATAGAAAGGGGAAGACATGAGGCCACTCCTATGGTAATGTTTGTGGCTATGCTTGCTGTGTTGCCTTGTCAGCCGAGGCCCTCCAGAGCAGAAAAAGTTTATTGGGCCTATTTGCCTAATCAACCTTCTTTCCAGCCTGTTGATTGGATGAATGAGCCCTTTCGTGTTTTTGTTAATGATACTCTTCTTTTGGGCGGGGCTTCCATCTATCCTAATAATGTTAAAACAGTGGTCAGCACTCCCTTCAATTTTTCAGGCATATCCATTTATCCACCTATTTGCTTTGCCATACCTTCCTGTTTACAAGGAGCATCTCCAGTTTTGAATGGATGCTTTAGCACTTCCTTGAAAGGCATGCTTACTGATTCTCTGAGAAGCGAAGGCAAGAGAGACTTTCGGTCTTTACCACTGCTGATGCCAGGGGCACAAGAAAGATTATTTGATGCCTTAAAAAAGGTAGCCCCTCATTTAAAGGACTATCTGAGCTGTGCACCCCCCACTTCAGACTCTGATGTACAAGAACTACAGGCCTGGGAAAGCATAAGCAGAATTTCTGGCTTCCCTTGTTGGAAAGAATTCATATATGCCATAAAGTTATCTATTCCCATTGCTGCCACCAGACATTTTCTGAAAGGGGGTGCCCCTATCTTTCGAATCAATGATGGGGCTTGATTTATATAGAACCTTATAGGTCCACATGGAATAATTCATTTCTCTCTATGCCTTTAGTAATTACTAGGTGGCATGCTAATGGATGGGTTCCTCCTTTAGTGAGCTTCGATGGAATGGGTCCCATGCAGCCTGAGTTATGGAAAGCATTGGCTGCTATGGCACCTGTGATTTTACATAGACCTTTAAATGAACAAAGATATATTGTATGGGCCTGCGCACATTCTCTTTATGCCTTTTTGTTGGCCAGAAATCAGAGTGATTTGGAAGTTCCTGAAGGAGAAACTGTTTACAGTGTTATATGTGTGAATTGTTTTATATCAAATTGTGTTGATGGGAATGATTATAATAATTATAAGGCTGTGATGATTGTAAAGCAACCACCATATTTGATGGTTCCTGTCAAATTAGAGGGACAATGGTTTGATGATTATGCATTGAAAGTTTTATATGAATTTAATAGCTTAATTTCTCAACCTAAGAGATTCATTGGAGCTCTGGTTGTGGGAATAACTGCTTTGATTGCCATAATTGCATCAGTCACGGTTTCTGCTGTTGCCCTGTCAAAAGAAGTGCATACGGCCTCGTTTGTCAATCAGCTGTCCAAAAATGTCTCCGTAGCTCTTACTACACAGGAAATTATAGATAAAAAAATAGAAAATAAGGTCAATGATTTAGAAGAAGCAGTTATGCTTATGGGGCAAGAAATTACAAATTTAAAAATTAATTGTCTTTAAGGTGCCATGCTAAATTTAAATGGATGTGTGTTACCCGTCTACAAGTGCATGAGTACATGCACTCTTGGGAACGCATTAAAAATCATATTTTAGGCGTCTGGAATCATTCAGATTTTAGTATTGATATTTCTAAGTTACATCAGAATATTCAGAATATGAAGCAGGTGGAGTCTGACTTATCCTCTCAATGGCTTTTTAATTCCCTCTTTGATAATCTGGAGGGATATCTTTCCCATGGATCCTTTCTACAATAATGATTAATGCAGCCATGTCCTTATGCCTGTTAGTTCTGATTTGTGTAATGGCTCCGTGCCTTTTCAGAATACTCAGCCGAAGTGTTTCTGCTCTATCTATTGAGTTTCATGCTGCTGCTACTACTGCTAAGTCACTTCAGTCATGTCCAACTCTGTGCGACCCCATAGACGGCAGCCCACCAGGCTCCCCTGTCCCTGGGATTCTCCAGGCAAGAACACTGGAGTGGGTTGCCACTTCCTTCTCCAAGGCATGAAAGTGAAAAGTGAAAGCGAAATTGCTCAGTTGTGTCCTACTCTTCGCAACCCCATGGAATGCAGCCTACCAGGCTCTTCTGCCCATGGGATTTTCCAAGCAAGAATACTGGAGTGGGTTGCCATTGCCTTCTCCAACTGAGTTTCATACCTATGCTCTAAAAAATAAAAAGGGGAAGATGTCAGGAGCCGCATTAGGCATATGGACAAAATGGAGACACGGCCCCAGAACCCTCTCCTCATTCTGCAGGCACGGTCCCAGGATGAATGAACTAGGCCTTGTAATTCTGACTTGTTTTTTCCTCTTGTCAGCTGAGTTGACTGAAAAGGAATATTAAGGTGCTTATTGTTCTTGAGAGGAGCATGAGAAGGCACAAAACCATCTGCAGGGTGCTCAGAGAATAATTTATAAAGTTAACCATTGACATTTGTTTAAGGACTTTTACAACAGAGTGTTCCAGGATGAGCACATAGGCCACAGCTTGAGGCCATAGGAGGGGTTTCTATCTGAAGCCTATATGTGAGGAAAATGTTTATGGCAAAGGAGTTTACTGAATTTAGGGCTTAGAAAAAATTTAAATAGTTAGAAGTTAAAGATTTAAGGAATGTTGTAAAGTTAGCATATTTTACTATAGCTTATAGAAGTTAGGAATTTTTAGAGACACTATAGCTAGAAGCCTTTTTAAGAGATAGTGAGCTCAGGATGTTAGGGGCAAACAGGATTTAGGAAGATAAGTAGTAAACTGAGGAATGTAGCATGAGTTACAATGTAATCACAAGTTAGCTATAGGACACATTAGAGGAGATAGATAATAGATAATAAGGCTGATTCCAAGAGAGTCACTGAAGCAGGAACTCTGTTTGAAGAGCAACAATGATTTATGGAGATAATAAACCTGGGATAGGGGAAACTGAAAATGTCAAACCTCTCACCTAATGTTTTTGTGAAAGTATAAAAGAAAATCTTAAACTTGAAATAGGCAGTCCAAGAATAATCTCTTCAGGTTAAATCCCTGGCTGCTGGAAGCTGGACTCTGGCAGGCTACAGTCCATAGGTTCACAAGAGTCAGACACGACTTAGTGACTAAACCACCACCATTGTTTAAATAATTACATTTAACTCCAGATCTTCAATATCATAAATTTCCAAATAAGCTTAATTATTTTATAAAATGTTTGTTTACTGAAATACATACTCTAATATTATTTTTAGAAAGAGAAAAGTTGTGATTTATGTCTTAATTTATTGCATTTTTGATATTTTTTTTTATACATGAGTAACCATACAGTTGGGAGAAGGCAATGGCACCCCACTGCAGTATTGTTGGCCAGAAAATCCCATGGATGGAGGAGCCTGGTAGGCTGCAGTCCATGGGGTCGCTAAGAGTCAGACACGACTGAGCGACTTCACTTTCCCTTCCCACTTTCATGCATTGGAGAAGGAAATGGCAACCCACTCCAGTGTTCTTGCCTGGAGAATCCCATGGACGGAGAAGCCTGGTAGGCTGCAGTCCATGGAGTTGCACAGAGTTGGACACGACTGAAGCGACTTAGTAGTAATAGTAGTAACCATACAGTTAGTATGGGCTTCCCAGATAGCACTAGTGGTAAAGAGCCTGCCTGCCAATGCAGGAGACTTAAGAGACCCAGGTTCAATTCCTGGAAGATTCCCTGGAGGAGGGCACATCAACCCACTCCAGTATCCTTGCCAGGATAAGTCCATAGACAGAGAAGCCTGGCTGGCTACCATTTACAAGGTTGCAAAGAGTTGGACAGGACTGAAGCGACTCAGCACACAACACATACAGTTAATGAGAGAGTTAATTCTTAGGTAGGTTGATAAGGAGTACAGGGCCCTCAGGGAGGAGAAAAGGACAAGCCTTTTTTTTTTTTTTCTTTTCCCCACATTCCTTTGTCTCAGTCATATAAGACAGTTTTTGTCTTGAGCTCTGAGTTGTTATGGCAACAATCTATTTTCCCTAAAACTAACTTTCTTTAAGCTCAGAGCTAATGATTACACAGGCGAAGGCAATGGCACCCCGCTTCAGTACTCTTGCCTGGAAAATCCCATGGACGGAGGAGCCTGGTAGGCTGCAGTCCATGATTACACAAGAAAACAACATATTCTTGCTCAAGGGTATGTTTTTCCTTAAGCTCAAAGAATGCTCAAACTACCACACAATTGTGCTCATCTCACACGCTAGTAAAATAATGCTCAATATTCTCCAAGCCAGGCTTCAGCAACACGTGAACCATGAACTTCCAGATGTTCAAGCTGGTTTTAGAAAAGGCAGAGGAACCAGAGATCAAATTGCCAACATCTGCTGGATCATCAAAAAAGCAAGAGAGTTCCAGAAAAACATCTACTTCTACTTTATTGACTATGTCAAAGCCTTTGACTGTGTGGATCACAATCAACTGTTGAAAATTCTGAAAGAGATGGGAATACCAGACCACCTGATCTGCCTCTTGAGAAATCTGTATGCAGGTCAGGAAGCAACAGTTAGAACTGAACATGGGACAACAGACTGGTTCCAAATAGGAAAAGGAGTACATCAAGGCTGTATATTGTCACCCTGCTTATTTAACTTCTATGCAGAGTACATCATGTGAAATGCCAGACTGGATGAAGCAAAAGCTGGAATCAAGATTGCTGGGAGAAATATCAATAACCTCAGATATGCAGATGATGTCACCCTTATTGCAGAAAGTTAAAAAGAACTAACAAGCCTCTTGATGAAATTGAAAGAGGGGAGTGAAAAAGCTGACTTAAAACACAACATTCAAAAAATGAGGATCATGGCATCCAGTTCCATCAATTCCTGGCAAATATATGGAGAAACAATGGAAAGAGTGAGAGACTTTATTTTCCTGGGCTCCAAAATCACCTCAGATGGTGACAGCAGCCATGAAATTTAAAGACGTTTGCTCCTTAGCAGAAAAGCTATGACAAACTTACACAGCATATTAAAATCAGAGACATTACTTTACCTACAAAGTTCCATCTAGTCAAAGCTATGGTTTTTCCAGTGGTCATGCATGGATATGAGAGTTGCATCATAAAGAAAACTGAGCACCAGCGAATTGATGCTTTTCAACTGTGATGTTGAGGAAGACTCTTGGACTGCAAGGAGATCAAACCAGTCAATCCTAAAGCAAATCAGTCCTGAATATTCATTGGAAGGACTGATGCTGAAGCTGTAGGTCCAATAGTATGGCCACCTGACGGGAAGAATCAACTCATTGGAATGATGCTGGGAAAGATTGAAGGCAGGAAGAGAAGGGGATGGCAGAAGATGAGATGGTTGGATGGCGTCACCAACTCAATGGACATGAATTTAAGCAAGCTCTGGGAGTTGGTGATGGACAGGGAAGGCAGGCATGCTGCAGTCTATGGGGTCCCAAAGAGTCAGACACAACTGAGCAACTGAACTTAACTGAACTGAAAACAAATACATTATTTTTATTAAAAACAAATATCAATTGTAAGGGAGATCACATGAAGGAGTAGGAAGATGCTGAGCTCACCTCTCCAGTGAAGACATCAAAAATACATCTACAAATCTGGAGACTGTCAGTATAGCTTTTCTACAACCAAAGCTGTAAAGAAAGATCCATATGAAACCAAGTAATTTAAGGGAGGAGGTCAAGTCCCACACCCATAGCAGAGGACATGAAAGAGGAGGGACATATCAGGGGCTCAGGGAATGAGTGATTCAAGTCACATATTGTGTACTCCATGCCTGGGATCTGACACTGGGAAATTGAGTCCTCTTAGCTGGTTTGAAAATCACTAAGAACTTACCAGGGGGCTGTCAGAAACTGAATGTGCATATGCTTATTCCTGGGAACAACATAGAGGCAGTAGGTTGAAAACTGGTCTGACCAGCTTGTTAGGATCCCTCCAGCCCAAAGGTTAGCCAATCCTGGGCACCTGCTCCAGCTCCTCCTGCTCCAGCATTGTTTTCAACTAGGGTAGAGGTGACACTGCAAATGAGGGCGTGCACAACTAGAAGGGACAGAGCTAGCTTGCACCAGACAGTGTCTCTGAACATGGCAAAAAAAGAAAAAAAAAATATTAGCAGCACTTATACAGAAGCAGTATTGGAAACTGCCTGGGACTCTGAATCACTGGCCAGGACCACTACAACTGGTACCCCAGACTACACAGGGTGCCCACTTCATCCCTCTTGCTCAGGTATTGCTCTGCCCTAGGGGGAACTCTGTCATCAGCAAGGAAAGAGCACAACTTAGAAGGAACATCTCAGAGATGATTCTGAGGGTTTCTACTCTAGCACCCTGGGCCCTGCCACCACCTCAGTAAAGTGGTGACTGCTCATGAGTATAGGAAAAGCTCTGGCTCAAAACTTAGTCTGGCCTAGTCTCTCCGTGTTTACTCCTTGCCTCCCAACGAAGTGGCAGGTGTCAGAACATTCTGGGGGAAGATGTTACCTGTGCTAACTTCAGATCCAGATCTCCTACCACAGCCACTGGACACATGCAGACAACAGAGTGGTCCCTACATAAAAGTATATCCCTATAAGATCAGAATAAGTAACTATTTTATCTTATTATCTTATTTCATAAAGAAGGAGAGTTAAAAAAAATGGGAAGACAGAAAAATGCATTTCAAATGAAAGAGTAATAAAGATCCCTGAAAAAAATCCTAATAAAAAAGAGATAATTTACCAGATAAAGAGATCAAAGCATTTAGTAATAAGAATGCTAAAAGAAACAGTCAGAGCTGAAGAAAACAATAACTAAAAGGAAATCTACACTAGAAGGAGTTAACAGCAAAGGAGGTGATACAGAGGAATGTATAAAAGTGCTAGAAAATAGAATAGAAGTCACCCAATCAAAACAGCGAAAAAAAAAGAAGACATTTTCAAAAATAAGTATATTGTACAGATTGTTTGGACACATCAGACATACAAACATTCTTATTATAAGGGTCCAAGAAGGAGAAGAAAATTTTTAAAAAAAAGGTTGAAAGTATATTTTATAAAATTGTGACTTGCAATTTCCCAAAACTGCAGAAGGAAACAGATTTCCAGGAACAGGAAGCAAAGAGAGTCTCAGGCAAGATGAACTCAAAGAGACCTATACCTAGACATTTCATAAATGGCAAAATCAATAGGTAAAGATAATTTTAAAAGCAGCACACAGGCATGTAAAAGGGGACACCCATAAGGCCATCAGCCTATTTTTAAAAGAGACTTTGCAGGACAGAAGGAAGTGGCATGATGTAATGAATCCTGAGAGGGAACACCCAGGGCCTATGATACACACACCATGGCCATCATATTCAGAGCTGAAGGGGAGAGG
This sequence comes from Bos indicus, assembly GCF_029378745.1. Taxonomy (NCBI): domain Eukaryota; kingdom Metazoa; phylum Chordata; class Mammalia; order Artiodactyla; family Bovidae; genus Bos; species Bos indicus. Next base: position 2,858,594 of record NC_091774.1, read on the forward strand.
GGAGTTATCAGACATGCAAGGGTTAGAGATTTCATCAACACTGGCCCAGCCTTACAAGAATTATTAAAGGCTCTTCTTCAGGTGGAAAATAAAAGGCTACAGGAAGAAGAATGCATAGAAATGGAAACTGACAATCATACAATAATATTTGGGGACTTAAACATCCATAAGGAAACACTAATCTTAAATGACACATTAATTATTGGATTATTCTCAGGAATAAACATATGCATATTCAGTTTCTTATAGCCCCCTGGTAATGATTTTCAAACTAAATAGAAATCCCACTATAAAGAAGTGTGAAATAACCTGCACATACAATAAATGGTTAAGAGTTAGACATGAAGATGCAAAATACAATGTTAAATATATGAAATGTGGGGGAGGCGAATAAACATTTAAATCTTCCAGAATGTGAACTTAAATAACTATCAATTAAAACAAGTAAATATAGATCAACATGTAGCTATAAGTCAACATTACCTCAAGAAATATACATATATATATATATATATATATATATAGAGAGAGAGAGAGAGAGAGAGAGAGAGACTTACCTAAAAAAATATATTATATGCATATATATGTATGTATGTATAGAGACTTACCTCAAGAAATAAGAAAAATCTCAAATAAACAACCTAACCATCATGAATTAGAAAAAGAGCAAAGCTTAAAGTTCAGCAGAAAGAAGGAAATATTAAAACCAAAAGCAACAGAAATAATCAACAAAACCGAGAGCTGTCTTGTTAGAATAATTAACAAAATTGCTAGGCCTCTAGACCAGCTTATAGAGGGAAAAAAAAAAGAGAGAGAGAGAGAGAGAGAGAAAAGACATAAAAAGATAAAAGAGGAGAAATCTGGTATCACAGATATACAAAAAAAAAAAATCATAAGAAAATAAATACTATGAACAGTTATGCCATCAAATTGGACAAAGTAGAAGAAATGGGTAAATTTTTAGAAACATACAATATTCCAAGACTGATTCAGAAAGAAACATACAATCTCAACAGATTGATCACTAGTAGTGAAATTGAGCTGATAACCAAAAATCTCCCAGAAAATAAAAGTCCAGGACCAGATGACTTCACAGGGGAATTCTACCAAACATATAATGAGCTAATATCTATCTTTCTTAAACTATTCCAAAAATTTATAAAAAATGATCACCCCAAATTTCATTATATGAGACGAGCCCATCATTACCCTGATAGCAAAACCAAAGACATAATAAGAAAAGGAATGTTATAGGCCAATATCTTGGATGAATATAGATGTAAAAATACTCAGCAAAATATAGCAAACCAAATTCAACAATATATAAAAAGGATCATGCAACATGATCAAGTGGAATTTATTCAAGGGGTATAAGGATGGTTCACTATCTGGAAATCAATGAATGTGATATACTACATTAACAAAGGGAAGGGTAAAAATCATCTCAGTTGATGCACCAAAAAAATGTGACAAAACACATTCAACATTCAATCATTATAAAAACTCTCATCAAAGCTATTATAGAGGGAACATATCTCAAAGTAATAAAGACTTTATGAAAAATCTACAGCTAACATCACAATTAACATTGAAAAATAAAAAAAAAATTCTTCCTTTAAAATTAAGAAAGAGTCAAGATGCCCACTTCCATCACTTTTTAAACATAGTATTGGAAGTCCTAGCCACAGCATTCAAAACAGAAAAAGAAATTAAAAAAAAAAATTAAAATTGGAAAAGAAAAAGTAAAACTGTCACTATTTGAAGATGGTATGCTATTACATGTAAAAAGCATAAAGTTTCCACCAAAAACTATTAGAACTCAGAAATTAATGAGGCATCGTTGAAGGATCTGATAAATATACATAAATCTGTTACTTTTCTATACATTAATAATGAACTATAAGAGAAAGTAAGAAAACAATTTTATTCAAAATTACATCAGAAAAAGTAAAATAGATAAAAATATACTTAACCAAGGAATGCCAGCAAATTTGGAAAACTCAGCAGTGGCCACAGGACTGGAAAAAGTCAGTTTTCATTCCAATCCCAAAGAAAGGCAATGCCAAAGAATGCTCAAATACTGCACAATTGCAGTCATCTCACACGCTAGTAAAGTAATGCTCAAAATTCTCCAAGCCAGGCTTCAGCAATATGTGAACCATGAACTTCCTGATGTTCAAGCTGGTTTTAGAAAAGGCAGAGGAACCAGGGATCAAATTGCCAACATCCGCTGGATCATGGAAAAAGCAAGAGAGTTCCAGAAAAACATCTATTTCTGCTTTATTGACTATGCCAAAGCTTTTGACTGTGTGGATCACAATAAACTGTGGAAAATTCTGAAAGAGATGGGAATACCAGACCACCTGATCTGCCTCTTGAGAAATTTGTATGCAGATCAGGAAGTAACAGTTAGAACTGGACATGGAACAACAGACTGGTTCCAAATAGGAAAAGGAGTTCGTCAAGGCTGTATATTGTCACCCTGTTTATTTAACTTATATGCAGAGTACATCATGAGAAACATTGAACTGGAAGAAACACAAGCTGGAATCAAGATTGCCGGGAGAAATATCAATAACCTCAGATATGCAGATGACACCACCCTTATGGCAGAAAGTGAAGAGGAACTCAAAAGCCTCTTGATGAAAGTGAAAGTAGAGAGTGAAAAAGTTGGCTTAAAGCTCAACATTCAGAAAACGAAGATCATGGCATCTGGTCCCATCACTTCATGGCAAACAGATGGGGAAACAGTGGAAACAGTGTCAGACTTTATTTTTCTGGGCTCCAAAATCATTGCAGATCATGACTGCAGCCATGAAATTAAAAGATGCTTACTCCTTGGAAGGAAAGTTATGACCAACCTAGATAGCATATTCAAAAGCAGAGACATTATTTGCCAACAAAGGTTCGTGTAGTCAAGGCTATGGTTTTTCCTGTGGTCATGTATGGATGTGAGACTTGGACTGTGAAGAAGGCTGAGCACCGAAGAATTGATGCTTTTGAACTGTGGTGTTGGAGAAGACTCTTGAGAGTCCCTTGGACTGCAAGGAGATCCAAACAGTCCATTCTGAAGGAAATCAGATCCAAAGGATTTCTTTGGAAGGAATGATGCTAAAGCTGAAACTCCAGTACTCTGGCCACCTCATGTGAATAGTTGACTCATTGGAAAAGACTCTGATGCTGGGAGGGATTGGGGGCAGGAGGAGAAGGGGACGACAGGAGATGAGATGGCTGGATGGCATCACTGACTCGATGGATGTGAGTCTGAGTGAACTCCGGGAGTTGGTGATGAACAGGGAGGCCTGGCGTGCTGCGATTCATGGGGTCGCAAGGAGTTGGACATGACTGAACGACTGATCTGATCTGATCTGATACTCTGAAATCTATAATACATTGATGAAGAACATTTAAGATGATACAAGAAAAAAGTAAAATATCCTAAATTCATGGTTGGATTGATTGATATTATTAAAGTGACCATATTATCCAAAGCAACCTACAGATTCAATGCAATTCCCATTAAAATGCCATGAAACTTTATAAAGAACTCAAAATGATAATCTGAAAATTCATAGAGAACCATAAAAGACCCTTCATAACCAAAACAATCTTGAGAAGAAAGAATAAAATTGGAGACATTATGCTTCCTGACATCAGACCATACTACAAAGCTACAGTCATGAACACAATATGGTGGTAGTACAGAAAAGACATATAGATCAATGGGATAGGATAGAGAGCCCAGAAATAAACCCACACACTTATGGTCAATTAATCTATGACAAAGGATACGTATCTATTTAATGGAATATTACCCATCCATAAAAAAAGTTTGAAATCTTGCCATTTGTGACAGTATGGATGGGCCTAGATGGTATCATATCAAGTGAGATAAGTCAAAGAAAGACAAAATACCATATAATTTCACTTATATGTGGAATCTAAAATATATTCTGAGAGATGCATATAACAAACAAGTTGTTGCCGGAGGGGCAGGAGTTAGAAGATGGGAGATTAGTGAAATGAGTTAGAAAGATTCAGAGACACAAACTTCCAGTTATGAAATAAATGAGTAAGAAAATGAAATGTGAAGCATGGGGAATATAGTCAACAATATTGTAATATCTTTGCATAGTGACAATGATAACTGGACTTATTGAGATCATTTTGTAATGTATAGAAATACTGAATCACTGTGTTGTAGATCTGGAACTAGCATAATATTGTAGTTATTATAAATAGCATTTCAAGAAAAGAAAGATAATCAGTGTACTTAATCATTAATATGATTAAATAAATATTCCCTTTCCCATAAAGTGTGAGATAAGAACTATTTCCTGCTTTATTTATGAAAATTTGTTTTCTCTCTTTGTTGTTCTATTGTTTTAAGGGAAATTGAAGGCATGATTAGTGAAATACTGAGTGTTCATGTAAATATTTTCTGATTATCTACTACTTGTAGTACCTTAATTTGAGAACTGAGAGTATATAATAGAAAATAATATGTGGACAACTTCAGTAACAAAAAACGTAAAAGATGAGGGAGAAGAAAAATGAATACTGAATATTACCCTGAAAAAGCTAAAGAAAGTGAGTTCAAATAATTCAAAGAAAGCTGGATAAAGGAAGAAAGTACTTCCTTCCAGGAGCAGAGATGAAGTGAAAATGGTAGTTCACTATAAGTTATGGAGGTTAAAGTGTCAAAATCTAAGGTCAATGAAGAGACTTTGAAAGATTACGGTAAATGAAAATAGTGAGTTTTCACTATTAAAACTTAAAAAAAAGGTTAAATAATAGATGTTATTTCAAAAGTGATACAAATACTTGCAGTAATAAAATATATATAAAAAAAAATACTCTCAAAGGTGAAAATTCCTAAGAAGAAAAATTATTTGATAATATCACTGCTTTGTAACTATTGCATTTATTTAAAAAATGAATTTGTGTATTTTTTTTACAGAATAAAGTAATAAGATTTAGAACAATAGGTGTTCAGCAAATTCAAGGAATCTGAAATACTGAGTGTTAATGTAAATATTTTCTGATTATCTACTACATGCAGTACCTTCATTTTAGAACTTAGAGTATATAATAGAAAAGAATATGAGGACAACTTCACTAATAAAAAAGGTAAAAGATGAGGGAGAAGAAAAAATGAAGACTGAATGTTACCTGAAAAAGCTAAAGAAAGAGAGTTCAGATAATTCAAAGAAAGCATATACACTGTGCTTATTGGGTATTTTTTTGTGCATACTCCAGGCGTTGATGGTGGTGCTAAGTTGTTCAGTCATGTCCCATTCTTTGCGACCCCATAGACTTTAGTCCACCAGGCTCCTCTGTCCATGGAATTCTCCAGGCAAAAATACTGGGGTGGGTAGCCATTCCCTTCTCCAGGGGGGTCTTCGCAACCCAAGGATCAAACCCAGGAGAATTGCAGGAGGATTCTTTACTGCTGAACTACCGGGAAGTCCAGGCCTGGATAGCCTCTAGTTAACACAGTGTTTCTTAACCATCTTTTCCACCTCATCTCTCCATATTCATATCAGCATGATCTGTCTGCTGTTTTGATTTCACATCAATTCACCATCAATAGTGTTTCAACTTCAGGATTTCTTTGGGAGAGGAACCGCACAATTTCACTCTTGCATAACAACATGGCATAAAAGCTACTCTAGTTCTTTCAGAAAAATCAACCTATATCGTCTACCAAGTGACAGTGAAATTAGTTCAAACTTACATGATGTATTGGTAACAAAAATATAGCTGTGGTGGATTCATGTTGATATATGGCAAAACCAATACAATATTGTAAAGTTAAAAAATTAAAAAAAAATATATATATACTATTATAAGACTTCAGGATCTCAGGTAATGTGCTGATTCAATTCTAGCCAAGTACTGTAGGAACTCAGCCCCTCTGCCTCTGTGCTTTATTTGAAATGACTCATTGTTGAGAGATACTGTCATCCAGGTCATCATTTTAGAATTTTTCTTTACAATGGTTTAATGGATTAAATAAACATCCTTTCACCTAAGCATATGTTTACAATGACATTGTCACAACAGTGGGGAAGTATCACCATATGGTGTGCATTATATGAGGGTGGACTTTAGGCTGCAGACTTCCAAAACCTTGGAACACTAGGGAAAATGGCTGGGGCACTCTTTTCCAGGTTAGCCCTGAAAATGTATAGATTACTATAAAGAAAAGAAAGGGATGAAAATATATGACATTTTGATTTGGTATGTAGCTCAGGTGGGGTAAGAAATGTAAGACTCTGAATAAAAAGTCACTTTGAAAATCAAAGGTGTGATGGAAAATGATGAAGTATTCTTGAGGGATAAAATGAAGAGACCAGTTTATTAGGAAAAAACCTAGAAAAGTATACTGTTTATACTTCTTCAAACTTTATTCACTATTGCCTTAAAATGTACATTTCACGAACATTATCTTCTTTTAAAAACATGAAAATTTTATACTGTTAGACATTCCATGTGGGGACTCATCTAATAACAATAACTAATGGAAAACAAGAAGGCATTTGTCTTTTACTTTCTATGTATTAGAAGCTGCTCACTTTGTATTCCAAAACTGCTTTTAAATGCCATCACATTTAAAGGATTCCAATAAATAAGAGCCAGTGTTTAGCATTGCACACACTCATGGTAACAGAAACATGAAGCAGAGGTGCCTCTAGTTTGATGTGGATCACCCAGCTCTCAGATTCTCTGGAAGCACTCTCTCAGATGAGAGAGATGATTGTGCTGTTCCTTCCTGTTTCTTAGTACATGCAATAATGTATATATGCTTTTTTAGGATTTGATTTTATGGAGAATAGTTGAAATAAGGTTAGATTCTACCGTGATATTTAACTTGTAAATAAGAATGTGAGAAATAGTCCATACTGGTTCATATTCAAGGCCAAAATCTGCCATTAGCCACTAATACAATTTCAAGTGCAATGATGGTGAGGGTCACTTGAGGGAATTTTTTGGCTGGGAGTCTGTGTGGAATGCTGCCACAGCTCAGCCAGGCAAAAAGGCTCTTCTCATGCCTCTAATGATCTGTGAAATGGCATGAACCCAGGATGAGACTCACCTCTGTGAGTCCCACAGAAATTACAAAACGTCCTTCATAGTTTTTCCTTTGTTAAAAACATAGTTTCCACAATTCGTATGTCAGTTTTACTTAGCCACTTCTCCTAGAGTAAAACCAAAGAAATTTATAATACACATTTTTATGCTTGACACTTAACTGTGAAACCATGATTTATCAGCGCTATTGCAGCTCTTCTTTATATTGTATTTCCCCTTACAATATTGTTTTCTTTCTCCTAAGTCACAAATTATATATTTCTTAGTATAGTTGTAATTCAAATACTGACACTATATTTTACTTTTCACTGTTAATTTCCTGTGGAGAGGTTAATTCCCCTGCTTCTATTTTGTGTTCCAAAGAAAATTAAAGATACTTTATTTCTGAAGTTTCTGACAGTGCTTTTTTATAGAATGTTTAATATGATTCTTGTATCTGATTGTAGATATTTAAGAAAAAGACACAAGGTGTAGTTTTAACTGGCAACACACTTATCAGAAACTCTGTAAATCATCCAACTTTTGAAACATTGTGACATACTATACATGTTTGAGGTATTATCACAGCTCTACAGACAAAGGTATGCATATTCTTCAAGCCTCAGTCCAAATTACACACCCCCAAAATCATTTAGTAAAAATGCTGATGCATGGACTACAGAGTGTGCACTTTTAAAAATTAGTTTTAATGAAAACTTTTCCAACATTCACCTATACCTAGAATATCTAACAATGTTTTAGTTTCACAATCATGCAGCCAGTCCAAAAGATTATTTTCCACATATGGTATTACGTAAGCATACAAAGGCAACCTAAGAAATTTGGGGACTGTCATAATCTGAGATATTAAATAGTGGAAATTTTAAGTCTGTGTAGTCTATTGCAGAATAGAAAACATAATCTGGAGTCAGAAGATTTCAGTTTGTAGTCCATTTACTGGCTGAGGGATCTTGGGCGAGTAGCAAAATAATCAAGTAGCAAAATAATCATAGTCACAGTGGGATTGATCCATGCAGGAGGTACTATGCTAGGCACTTTACAAGCAAAATCTCCATCAAAGCTCACAGGAGCCCCTCAGGTTCCTACTATTTTCCCTGTTTTGCAGATCAGGAACCTAAGACTCAAAAAGGTTCAATAATCTGCTTAAGTCCATGATGTCTAGGAAGTGGAAGAAACCATTTTCAGCCAAAGAGCACTAAGCTCCAGGCTAGTGCTATGAGTCCCAGGTTTCAGATTAATATTTCTAGTTATTTCTCAGGGTTGCATTGAAAATAAAGTAACATAAGCTGTATGAGAGGTTTTATAAATTATAATATTGTTGTCATTTACGTGATTTCAAAAAGTGTTTTCCAGATTTGGATTCTGATTTTGTTATTGAACTAGGTCTGGAATATAGTTCTTTGACTTAAATAGTCTGAATTTCTGTGGCTCAAGAGATCTCTAAACTCCACTTCAAAACTCCAGTGCAATTACACTTGATTTGTGGACTCACAGCTTGAGTAATAATGCAAATCTATAGTCAAAAATATTTCCTGAGTTTACTACAATTTGCATACTGGCCACTCCAGTACTCTTGCCTGGAAAATCTCAAGGACAGAGGAGCCTGGTGCGCTGCAGTCCATGGGGTCGCTAAGATTTGGACACGACTGAGCGACTTCACTTTCACTTTTCACTTTCATGTATTGGAGAAGGAAATGGCAACCCACTCCAGTGTTCTTGCCTGGAGAATCTCAGGGACAGGGGAGCCTGGTGGCTGCATAGCCCAGTCTATGGGGTCGCATAGAGTCGGACACAACTGAAGAGACTTAGCAGCAGCAGCAGCAGCAGCAGCCATGTTCTATGTTCAGGGGATAAAACAAAATGTAGCTGGGGGAAAAAAAACAAAAACAAAAACAAAAAAACAAAACATAGCTGGAAACTCTGTCCAGGAGAAGCTTATACTCTACTGAGCAGATTTACAACTTGCTGCAGAATTTGTAAATTTATACTTTGGAATCTGTTTATTTGAATTTGAAAACCAGAAAAATACATACTTTAGACTAATGGTCCACAACATTTTGGTCCCAAACATCCAGGGACCAGTTTCATGGAAGACAATTTTTCCAGGGACCATGGTGAGGGGATGGTTTCAGGATGATTCAAGTGCATTACTTTTATTTTGCACTTTATTTCTATTATTATTGTATCAGTTGCACCTCAGATCATCTGATATTAGATCCCAGAGGTTGGGGACTCCTGTTTTAGATAGACATGTAAAACTCTTCTAAGAAATGGCAATACTGAACTTCTACAGTGGCCCAGTGGTTGAGAATCTGCCTGCCAGTTGGGGGAACACGGGTTTGATCCTGGTCCAGGAGAATTTCACGTGCCACTGGACAACTAAGCCCATGAGCCACAGCCACAGAAGCCCGTGTGCCCTAGAGCCCATACTTCACAACCCGAGAAGCCACCACGATGAGACGCCCATGCACCACACCTAGAGAGTAGCCCCCACACTCCACAGCCAGAGAAAGCCCACACACAGCAATCAAGACCCAGAGCAGCCACAAGTAATTAACTTTCAAAAAGAAATGACAACACTGTCAGTCATGAAAATCAATGACTCCCGACCAAAAAATATCAACCTTGACTTTAAGATAATTTTCAAGCAGATATACACATGTGTGGAATAGTAAATTTCTTCTATTTAAATTGTACTTTTCATTAAGCTCATTTAGTAATTAAATGCAGCCATGAAATTAAAAGACGCTTACTCCTTGGAAGGAAAGTTATGACCAACCTGGATAGCATATTCAAAAGCAGAGACATTACTTTGCCAACAAAGGTTCGTCTAGTCAAGGCTATGGTTTTTCCTGTGGTCATGTATGGATGTGAGAGTTGGACTGTGAAGAAAGCTAAGCGCTGAAGAATTGATGTTTTTGAACTGTGGTGTTGGAGAAGACTCTTGAGAGTCCCTTGGACTGCAAGGAGATCCAACCAGTCCATTCTAAAGTCAGCCCTGGGTGTCCTTTGGAAGGAATGATGCTAAAGCTGAAACTCCAGTACTTTGGCCACCTCATGCGAAGAGCTGACTCATTGGAAAAGACTCTGATGCTGGGAGGGATTGGGGGCAGGAAGAGAAGGGGACGATAGAGGATGAGATGGCTGGATGGCATCACTGACTCGATGGATGTGAGTCTGAGTGAACTCCAGGAGTTGGTGATGGACAGGGAGGCCTGGTGTGCTGCGATTCATGGGGTCGCAAAGAGTCGGACACGACTGAGCGACTGATCTGATCTGATCTGATCTGAAGCACATACAGAACTAATATTTCTCATAATATATAAAATACAACATAGAACACAATGGAGTAACTACCTTCAAGGAGTTTCTATGTTTATTTCTGATTTGTTCTAAATACTGCAAGGTATTGGGGAGGTTGCCTTCTTAAATGATCTTAAAGCTAAGCAGTCTCTCCCTAATCACAGATATTTCAGTTTTACTCCCCATGCCTCTCTGAGGCATATGCCAGGATTGTGAATCTCTGAGAAACTGTTCTTGTTTATTTGTTATTTTTCTCAGGAGTCATCTAGTCAAATGAATATAAGGCCTAAATGGAAGTAGGCCTCAGGGTTTCTATCACTTGACTAGAGAAAGGAGATCTGATTTAACTGGGGCACTCACTAATCTTCAAACTGTTGCTGCCATTAGGAAATTCTGATACATTGTAATAAGGATTTTGTAATTTTTCATAGAACTTAGAAATACAAAATTTTATATACAATCTACTGATTTTTAGGTTGGAAATAAATTGCGTTTTTAAAGTCTTGTGAACCAAATATGACCACTTTTGTCTTCCTTCTCCTGTTATTGATCTTCCCCAGGAATGCTTTTCTTTTTTTTTTAAGCTAAGTGCACATATTCCAGAAATCTCCTTCTTGTTAATATTTTTAACTGTCACCTACCTGCAGACTATTCTAAAACCCATATCTTTACCTCAGACCTTTCTGCAGCTACTTGAATACCCGAATGCCTAAGGACTCCTCCAGCAGACAGAAATTCATAATTTAGCTACAAAATGAAAGCATAAATTGCTCTAGGACCTTTAATTCTATCTTCATTCCATATCCTGCTTAGCAACAATAGGCTCTACTATTTTTTAACTCTTAATAGTAGAGACACCTGCCCATTTACCTCCATCAGCCATTAAAGTCAGAATTTTATTTTCTTCACATGAAGCTGAGTGAATGATACATATTATTATTTAAATGATTACTGCAGTTACAAAAATCCTCAGAGGAGAATAGCTAAACAATTTATATGACATATTTTAATACATACTGTTTTATATTTCCAATTAAAAAATTAATTTTCTCCTTAATTTATTATTTAGGCTCCAGAAACTCAAAGAGGTTGATTCAGTCAGTCAGGTCGGTCACTCAGTCATGTTCGAATCTTTGCGACAACATGAATCGTAGCATGCCAGGCCTCCCTGTTCATCACCAACTCCTGGAATTCACTCAAACTCATGTGCATCGAGTCAGTGATGCCATCCAGGAATCTCATCCTCTGTCCTCCCCTTCTCCTCCTGCCCCCAATCCCTTCCAGCATCTGTGTTGTTTCCAATGAGTCACCTCTTCCCATGAGGTGGTCAAAGTACCCGAGTTTCAGCTTTAGCATCAATTCTTCCATGAACACCAAGAACTGATCTCCTTTAGTATGGATTGGTTGGATCTCTTTGTAGTACAAGGGACTCTCAAGAGGCTTCTCCAACACCACCATTCAAAAGCATCAATTCTTCAGCGCTCAGCTTTCTTCACAGTCCAACTATCACATCCATACATGACCACTGGAAAAGCTATAGCCTTGACTAGACAGACCTTTGTTAGTAAAGTAATGTCTCTGCTTTTCAATATGTTATCTAGGTTGGTCATAACTTTCCTTCCAAGGAGTAAGCGTCTTTTAATTTCATGGCTGCAGTCACCATCTGCAGTGATTGTGGAGCCCCCAAAATAAAGTCTGACATTGTTACCACTCTTTTCCCATCTATTTCCCATGAAGTGATGGGACCAGATGCCATAATCTTAGTTTTCTGAATGTTGAGCTTTAAGCCAAATTTTCACTCTCCTCTTTCACTTTCATCAAGAGGCTTTTTATTTCCTCTTCACTTTCTGCCATAAGGTTGGTGTCATCTGTATATCTGAGGTTATTGATATTTCTCCAGGCAGTCTTGATTCCAGCTTGTCTTCTTCCAGCCCAGCATTTCTCATGATGTACTCTGCATAGAAGTTAAATAATCAGGGTGACAATATACGGCCTTGATGTACTCCTTTTCCTATTTGGAACCAGTCTGTTGTCCCATGTCCATTTCTAACTGTTGCTTCCTGACCTGCATATAGGTTTCTTAAGAGGCAGGTCAAGTGGTCTGGTATTCCCATCTCTTCCAGAATTTTCCACAGTTTATGGTGATCCACACAGTCAAAAACTTTGGCATAGTCAATAAAGCAGAAATAGATGTTTTTCTGGAACTCTTGTTTTTTCGATGATCCAGCAGATGTTGGCAATTTGATCCCTGGTTCCTCTGCCTTTTCTAAAACCAGCTTGAATATCTGGAAGTTAATGGTTCACATATTGCTGAAGCCTGGCTTAGAGAATTTTGAGCATTACTTTACTAGCGTGTGAGATGAGTGCAATTGTGCAGTAGTTTGAGCATTCTTTGGCATTGCCTGCCTTTTGGATTGGAATGAAAACTGACCTTTTCAAGTCCTGTGGCCACTGCTGAGTTTAGCTCGTCAAAAATTCACAGTTGAGTGACAATGATGGTAATTGAATCTATGTCTGCCTTAAGTCTGTACTTTCTCCCTCCACAAGAACCTCAATTAAAAGAATGGAAGTGTTTCTACCTATGCAAAGGTGGAAAGACATTTAAAGCAGTGCTATTTATTGTATTTGAAGCTGGATGGAAGTGAGAAAGAGAAGAGGTTGGAAAGTGAGAAATATAAGTAAACAGAAGTGTCTAGAGTAGATTCTTATGAGGAAATAAGATAAGAAGTCAGTTAAAACTATAGATTGAAGGGAACTCAGAACACTGAGAGTAATCAGAGATGAGTGACATTTTGTTCAAGTTCATTTTATGTTCTTGCATCTACCCTCTTTTCTCTCTTGTTGATCCTGCATATCATGCCAAAACAATGACCCCTGAATTCTACTTTTCATAATGTATGTCTTCTGGTCAAGCCTTAAGATGTTCCCTGTTATCAGCTCCCCTTCTTGGCTTCCACAGTCCTGAATTTACAATGGGCTCCCCTACCTGTCTCCCTTCACTCTAACTCAACCTGGATTCAATGACACACTTTTCTGGGCTGTGCTACTGCCTTTTCAAGAGGTCAGTATGTGTACTTTCTTTGTTAAATTCTCTTTTATGTATGCCCATATTTTCCCTTCCAATTATTTTATGACAAGATTTTAATTTATTAAACTTTATTAAAGTTTACCATACCACCTGACCTGCCTCTTGAGAAAACTGTATGCAGGTCAGAAAGCAACAGTTAGAACTGGACATGGAATGACAGACTGGTTCCAAATAGGAAAAGGAGTGCGTCAAGGCTGTATATTGTCACCCAGCTTATTTAACTTATATGCAGAGTACATCATGCTGAACGCTGGGCTGGAAGAAGCACAAGCTGGAATCAAGACTGCCAGGAGAAATGTCAATAACCTCAGATATGCAGATGACACCACCTTTATGGCAGAAAGTGAAGAGGAAATAAAAAGCCTCTTGATGAAAGTGAAAGAGGAGAGTGAAAATTTTGGCTTAAAGCTCAACATTCAGTAAACGAAGATCATGGCATCTGGTCCCATCCCTTCACGGGAAATAGATGGGGAAACAGAGGAAGCAGTGTCAGACTTTATTTTTTTTGGCTCCAAAATCACTGCAGATGGTGACTGCAGCCATGAAATTAAAAGACGCTCACTCCTTGGAAGGAAAGTTATGACCAATCTAGATAGCATATTCAAAAGCAGAGACATTACTTTGCCAACAAAGGTCTGCCTAGTCAAGGCTATGGTTTTTCCAGTGGTCATGTATGGATGTGAGAGTTGGACTGTGATGAAAGCTGAGCACCAAAGAATTGATGCTTTTGAACTGTGGTGTTGGAGAAGACTCTTGAGAGTCCCTGAACTTTAAGGAGATCCAACCAGTGCATTCTAAAGGAGCTCAGTCCTGGGTGTTCTTTGGAAGGACTGATGCTAAAGCTGAAACTCCAGTACTTTGGCCACCTCATGCAAAGAGTTGACTCATTGGAAAAAACTCTGATGCTGGGAGCGTTTGGGGGCAGGAGAAGAAGGGGATGACAGAGATGGCTGGATGGCATCACCGACTAGATGGACGTGAGTTTGAGTGAACTGTGGGAGTTGGTGATGGACAGGGAGTCCTGGTGTGCTGCGATTCATGGGGTCTCAAAGAGTCGGACATGACTGAGCACTGAACTGAACTGAACTGAAAGTTTATGTTTATAAAGTATGGGTTCTTCTGATATTCCTTCTTTGGCGATTAACCATATTTTAATTTAATATCACCTTATTCTCTTATTTCACTTCAAGTTATTTATACTTTTCCAGCAAATTATAAGTGATAAATATTGCAATATCACATCTAACACACATCTAACATTTCTTTTCAATAAAATGTGCCGCACAATAAAGGAAAAAGACAATGAGGAGTCAATTAACTAAATTGACAACTGAACACTTAAAAAGCTGCATATTAACAGGTGCAGAATAACTGGTGGCAAACACATACAGATGCTTATGGTATACAATACATAAAAATGATAAACAGTTTGATGTCTATGAGACAACATGAGCCATTCAGACTCATAGTTGTTGATTAAAACCTGGGACTGACAAAGAATTTGGTTTTATTTTATATTGGTTTTATATTTTATATTGGTATTATTTTATATTCCATATAAATTCTGGCATCTGAATAGATCATCCAATCTTACTTCATTAATCAAATTAGTATGCATTATATTGAATCTTTTTCTTGAATCTATTATCTTAGCCTTATAAGAGACAGTCAAACTGTCCTCTCCCCTTGAGGAAGAAAAAGATAAAATGCCTTTAAAAGTACATTATAAAAACACTAACACATGCGGGGTTAGCTGCCTCCTCTCTGATGTGATCATAGTATCTGTCACATTACATTGAGATTTTCAGTGGTCATCAGTAGATAGTGTTTCACTTAAGAGCAAAGATGCTTGGGTCTCCAGAATGGAATATCGCTTGGCACACTAGACACACAAAAAGTTGTCTTGGAAGCAAGGTAGAAATGTGAGAGTTTTGAGGGGTCTAAACTTTTGTGGATGCTGTGTAGAAAACAAAGTTTGCAGTAGAAATGAGAATAAACCATTGATGCTTGGATCAGAACTTTAAATGGAGAGCTGAGATATCCCTGTTATGTGCGGGTATCCTGGAAGTATCAATAATTCAGGTGAAACAATCCTCTTGAGATACATGAACTCAGAGGGGAGGCCACTTGTTAGGCTGTCCCTTCTCACTTGGAGATTCTAAATATAAAATTCTTAGCCTCTAAATCCTGAAGGCAATGTGTTTATACAGCTATAATAATTGTAGTAATATTTACAATTATTCATGTGTCATCTATTCATATGGGGATGCCAATAGAGAATTGTTTTTCATGGTTTTATAGTATCTACAGCCATTAATACAGGATCTGCCCCAATTCTTAACTGGATGCTCAAAAAATTGATTTAAAACACTAGTTTCTAGTATGGCTAAGTCCCTTTGCTGTTCACATGAAACTAACACAATGGTTAATTGGCTATACCCCAATACAAATAAAAAGTCTAAAGTTTGGGGGAAAAAAAAACAAAAACAAACCACACACACGCACTAGTATGTCATCACAAATTCCCCCATTCTCATAGCCATAAACTCAATAGGCAGTAATTTAGTGATATGTGCTAGGCATTGTTCCATGAACCAAGCAGTAGGGATTCATTCACAAAAACAATGGGAACCTAGTCAACCAGGAGTTTACATTCCAGGGGGAGAATGTCAACATTCTGAAGGCAATGTGACTATAGACACTAAAAAAACATGGAAAAAAATTTTATTGATGTCCCCATATGAATAGATAACTCATGCATGATTGTAAATATTACTACAATTATTATAGTTGCATAAACACATTGCCTTCAGGATTGCCTCCCACATTGCAGGCCAATTCTTTACCAGCTGAGCCACAGGGAAAGCCCAGGGTGATCAAAAAAGATGACTGAAAGACAGTGACCAGATATTCAAAAGCCATCAACCCAGGCACGTAGTTACTATGCTTTCTACAGAACTGAAAATAATATATACTATTAGACATTGTAAGTTATATATTTCAATTGGCAATGAAAAATGCTTGTGATCACCAAATGTTGTCTTGCTTCTTTAAAAGTAAACATAATGATTTAATTTTAATACTTTTAATTAATTCAAGCTGATATTTCCATTTTAAAATAATGAATGTGTGTAAACAAAGAGATCAAATATGGTGACTGCTAAGTGGACATGATATTCTGACATCAAGATCTGATATTGGCTTAAATGTCTAAAGATCTCCATAGGTTATCTGTCACATTTAACAGAGCAGGACAAACAGAAGACTTAGTGGTGAGAGCGCAATATGTTCTTTTAGTTAAATATTGTTAATCAGAAAACTCTAAATGTATGTGTTTTGTAAACATAACCTCAGAAATATGTACATTAAAAATAAAAATTCTGCATAATAACATTAAGGAAAAACAATCATTACCAAAACTTTGGTATGGTAACTTTAAATCTCTTGTATATATTATGGTTCTTATGAAAATGGAATCAAAGAGAGTCTGTATTTTTTCACTGATGTTATATCCTATATATTGTGTCTCTAATTATATACTATTCTGGGGCTTCCTGGGTGGCTCAGTGGTAAAGAATCCACCTGCCAATGCAGGAATTGCAGGAGATGCGGGTTCAGTTGCTGGGCTGGGAAGATCCCTCGAAGGGGGCAATGGCAACCCACTTCAGTATTCTTGCCTGGGAAATCCCATGGAGAGAGGAGCCTGGCAGGCAATAGTCCATGGGGGTCGCAAAGAGTCAGACATGACTGAGCTACTGAGCATGCTCACGTGCACATGGTATTCTACCACACTGAGCACAATGGTTGCACTCTATTGACTTAAATGCACTGGAGTATTACTATCATGAAAGGTAAAATTACCCTTTGAAATAATGTGCAGGATATGTAAAGATATTGTTATTTTGGAAAAAAATAAAAATTTAGCAAGACTTCCTTCTCAATTAAATATTCAAACTTGGTTTCTAATCTATGATTTTATCATTGCTGTAAAATGAGGCTTATTTTCATAACCAGTTATGTTTTCATAATATACAGCCATAACCAAATTGTGTAAAAATAATAAGAATTAAATGCTAAAGTCATAAATATATATGTACACAACAGATTCTGATGTATACACTATATATTTTTATATCTATGAATAAAAGCAAAAAGTTATTTACAGTTATTTGTAACTGTCCTAATTATTATTCTAGTCTTACAACTTTTCAGCTTGCTTTTTAAAAACCAGTTCTTATAACTCTGTATTATGTGACTGAGTGACAAGTCACAATTTTAGCATAGATGCTCATCTGTGCCAACTAAAGTGAATAATAAACCTCTTCCAAGATTAAAAGACGCTTACTCCTTGGAAGAAAAGTTATGACCAACCTAGACAGCATATTGAAAAGCAGAGACATTACTTTGCCAACAAAGGTCCATCTAGTCAAGGCTATGGTTTTTCCAGTGGTCATGTATGGATGTGAGATTTGGACTGTGACGAAAGCTGAGAGCCGAAGAATTGATGCTTTTGAACTGTGGTGTTGGAGAAGACTCTTGAGAGTCCCTTGGACTGCAAGGAGATCCAGCCAGTCCATTCTAAAGGAGCTCAGTCCTGGGTGTTCTTTGGAAGGAATGATGCTAAAGCTGAAACTCCAGTACTTTGGCCACCTCATGCAAAGAGCTGACTCATTGGAAAAGACTCTGATGCTGGGAGGGATTGAGGGCAGGAGGAAAAGGGGATGACAGAGGATGAGATGTCTGGATGGCATCACCAACTCGATGGACGTGAGTTTGAGTGAACTCCGGGAGATGGTGATGGACAGGGTGGCCTGGCGTGCTGTGATTCATGGGGTCACAAAGAGTCAGACACGACTGAGAGACTGAACTGAACTGAAGGTCAATCATTTAAAAGGGGGAAGATATCTGAAATTTAACTTGGAATGCATACATAGTGTTCTATCAGTATCTATATCAATCTTTAAGGAGACTTAGTTGCCTTTATACATATTACAAATGATATTTTGTTCATTTTTCCCTTCCCATAGATACCAACTGTTTTCCAACCTGCATATTATAAAATACCTGATTTGCTGTTTGAAGGTACATATTTGAAATGATAACCTTAGGTGTTTTTTGTTGTTGTTGGAAGTACCAGCTCTTGATGGAAAATAGTGAGCAGAATCACATACAATAATGAGTTTTACAAAGACCAACTGAAGTAGCAAAATAGCATTTCATGCCAGGAAATGATTTCTTTGTGTATTTGGCATGGAAATGAATCCCTTTAAACTATACACATGAATGATGAAGACTGGTGCTAGAATTCTTCCTAGAACACAAATATGTTATAAACTGCTTTAAGATGATTCTTGTTGTCGTCTGGCCCAGAGTAAAAGAAATAAAATCCTTATCCTAACTTACAAGGGAATTTAAAGACTCCTCCCTGCCTCTGTAGTGAGGTTTGCAAACCTTCCACTTGACTCTTTGTTCTCCCATCCCTGCATCTATTTTCCTTCTGCACTTCTGCTCCCCAAAATTGTCCATACACATTTACACTTTTTTGCTACGATACTCTTTTGTCTGTAGAAGTATGTTTCTCTTTACAGAATGTCAAAATCTCATGCATTTTTCAGACCCAAGTAGCTTATCACATAATTTCTGAATCTCTCTCAATATCTTCTGTGCTTGGGAGGATGAGAGGTGAGGGGAAGATTAGAGAAGTTGGGCAAAGCCAATGATAGTAATTTCTCATATTAGTCATTGACTAGAATTTCCATATATCTGCACAGAACCGTGAGATACACCACCTCCAGGACAATGTGCCTATCTTTACCTGGCTATCAGTCAGGACTGGTGTGGAAGATCTATGCCCTCTAAACAGCTGATGCTTTTAAAAATCAAATAGCTCTATCCAACTCCAATAGTCATTATTACATTTTGAAAACATCTTGTGTATATCCAACTAGAACACTTCTTTTCTATTATGACACTGGTTTTTCAGTAAGAAAACAAAACAAAATAATACAAAGAAAGGAAACAAACATATAGAGAGTCTCTATATACACAGGAAAAAATTTTTGAACTCAGGACTGTTGGGACAAGTCAAATAGAGAACTATGATTGATGTTCTTCCTTAAAGAATCTGGGATGAATTTTAATTAATTAAACCATCTTGCTAAGTAAAGCTTTAATGAGCATTTTCATGACTAGAAATTTTCCTGTTTTCATGAGTTCAAATGATTCACAATTGTTAATGTCTTTGATCTGTTGTGACCAATTAATTTTCAAAAGCATTGTATCAATTTAAAATACCCCAGCCATCTTGAGTGATTTAAAATTTTCCTTTTCAATTAAATTTAATGACCTTTGTGTTTGTTTTAATGTTTAAAAAGCACAAGTGCAGTGAAATGACAGTTTTCTATAAACAACACGGAGAAATTTGATCATACTTTATTTTAGGATAATTCACATTTAACTACACACATACCTAAAGAGTATTGGTTCATGACTTGGTGCCACAGCTTGGTTTTTAATTTTGATCATCAACGAGGATAATCATACAGCAAAGAGTCACATGGGAGTTGAAAATAGTTTATAGCTAGTTTAATTATAACTCAAAATGGTATTGATGTTTCCATAAACTCCTGGAGATGGCGATGGATAAGGAGGCCTGGCGTGCTGCGGTCCATGGGGTCACAAAGAGTTGGATACGACTGAGCGACAGAACTGAATTGAACATGTAAAATCTTTCATTTTGAATTTTAAAAATTGCCTTATGATTTGTAGCAATTCGTGTAGGATATAGAGCAAAGTTTTGAGTTTTAATTGACCATGAATTTAACAAGAACAGAGTGATATAACAGGCTAATTAAAACTCAAATAATATTGGTCTACACTTTATATGTATAATGCCTAAATAATTGGAATTAATATTCTCACCTGGATAGATCATGTCAGATCATCATCATCTGTGTCAAAAATGTGGTTTAATTCTGGACAGTTTATGACAAGAGAATGGGATTAATTCAGGTGAATATCTTTTAACAAAATTATGATAAATCCATAGGATATTCAAATTGCCAGAACTAGAATGTTAAATGTTTTAGCAAGTATACCATATAAAGAAG
Source organism: Bos indicus (assembly GCF_029378745.1). Classification (NCBI taxonomy): domain Eukaryota; kingdom Metazoa; phylum Chordata; class Mammalia; order Artiodactyla; family Bovidae; genus Bos; species Bos indicus. Next base: position 2,879,189 of record NC_091774.1, read on the forward strand.
TGTTATTTAGCCTGGGGAAGTCCAAAGGGGATTTGTGATATCTGTTTTCAAAATTGTGAAGGGTTTGATTCATGTGGAGAAGAAGTTGATTTATGTTATGTTAATTCAATTCTCCCTAGGAATTAGTTGTTATAATAACCAACCAAGAAATGGATTCCTTCCCTCCTTCCTCTTGCCCTACAATCAGTCAGCAGACACTGATTAAGAGTAGAACATCCTAGTACAGTGATAGACTCATGGAATAGACATACTAATAAGGTTACCATACTTGTCCTCAAATAACTCACAATCTAATGGGATTGGCAGGTTATCTACCTATTGATATATCATCTTCCAAGGCATATACAATATACAGAAAGTACTACATAGGAAAGTTAACTATTCAAGCAAAAGCTGATCAACACCTTCGTGGAAAGGGGTATTATCTACAGTCTTAATTTATAGCTACTGTACCTTTGTGCTTCTTTCTTAAAATGATATGTACAGTCTTATAAGATATATTTATATATCTTATATATACAATGTTTATGCATTGTTTATTTATACAATGTTTGATAGCTACATTGTATCATATATAAAACTCATATTATTTATATTATATATATTAGTTTAGAGAAACCAAAATATATAAACAAAGCTTTTTTTTTTTTTAATTGGAGTATAATTGCTTCACAATGTTGTGTTGGTTTCTGCTTTACAATGAAGTGAAACAGCTATATGTATACATATGAGCCCTCCCTTTCACCCCCAACCCCCATCTTACATATATAGGTCATTACAGATCACCAAGATGGGCTTCCTGTGCTTTATAGCAGATTCCCAATATCTATTTTACACAAGATAGTGTCTTACACTCCCAATTCGTCCAAGCCTTCCTTTCCCCCTGCTGTGTCCACATGTCCCTTCTCTATACCTGGATCTCTATTCCTGCCATGCCTTAGTGTTAATTCCAGCACTCTTTACAATAGCCAGGGCAGGGAAACAATCTAAAAGTCAAACAAGAAATGAATGATAAAGAAGATGTGGTGTGTGCATGCTATGTCGTTTCAGTCATATCCGACTCTCTGTAACCCTATGGACTCTATGAATTCTATGCAAACCTAAGAATCTCTTCTGTCCATGAGATTCTCCAGCAAGAATACTGGAGTGGGTTGCCACGCCCTTCTCCAGAAAATCTTCCCAACACAGGTATAGACAGGCATCTCTTAAGTTTCCTGCATTGCCAGGTGGGTCCTTTACCATTAGTGCCTCGTGGAAAGCCCAAGAAGATGTGGTACACATATATACAATGGAATATTGCTCAACCATAAAAGAGATGGATCATTTGTAGAGATGCAGATGAACTTGGAGTCTATTATACAGAGTAAAGTAACTCAGAAAGATAAAAACAAATATCATGTACTAACATATATGTGGAATCTAGAAAAATTATACAAAGCTCTTTTTTTCTTTTTTTAAACTGGGGACCAGTGTTGTTACTGATCAGTAAATGGGAAAATTGAGCTCCTTGGTAATCAGAGCAAAAAGGGAACCATTTGGACTGACATGATTTTCATTACAAAAAAGAAAGCATATATACAGTTTTTTCAGAAAATATATATTTATCTTGATTTTAAATCATTGGAGCAGAGAAATAGTGAAATGCTTCTCCAACTTGCCAAGGTAAGATTATATACATAGCTTAAATTTAAGCAATTTAAACAAGGATAAACTAATTACAAACAGGTGGGATAAGGGCTTTGAAACTGGCAAATTGTGAAATGTAAAGAAAATTCAGTGTGGGTAATCAAGAATTGACAGATTTTCATTGTATATTTGACTACAGATGCCTTCTTTCACATGTCTTCTAATTTCATGAACTTTAAGAAGTGCTAAGGAAGCAGGTTTTGATGGCTTAGATGGTAAAGTGTCTGCCTGCAATGCAGGAGACCCAGGTTCAATCCCTGGGGTTGGGAAGATTCTCTAGAGAAGGAAATGGTAACCCACTCCAATATTCTTGCCTGGAGAATTCATGGACAGAGGAGCCTGGTGGGCTACAGTCCATGGGGTTGCAAAGAGTCAGACTCGACTGAATGACTTTCACTCACTCACTCACAAGGAAACAGCCAATGAACAGATCATCTGAACAGATGATTCTCTTGAGCATGCTTACTAATACACCTGGACTTCTCACATGTGCTTTCTTCTACTCTGAAAGAGTACTGAATCAGCATTTTCTAGTTCTTTTGTCAGCAGAGACCACATGTTATAAGTACCTAGAAGTTCTTTGCTACCAGATTTAAATTCATCAAAGTGCCATCAGGCCAATGCAATATAAATCAATGTGCATTAATACTCCCATTTTCTTCTTTATAAGACTTATCTCCCTCCTTACCTAACCCATCACATCAACTGACTCTAATGAAAACAAATGAGGAAAAAAAAAAATATATATATATATGTTTAAGATAAGGAATGAATCTAGTACCTTATTATCTTTAGATCCTCTACTCAATTTTCTTCTAAAATACATGAAAAGTCTTAGCTATCTTAAGAATATCCCAAAGATGAGTGAAGAGAAAACTCATTACACATTGGTCATTCATATATTCAAAGATAGATACTGATTCTTGTTTTGTACCAGGTATTGAGTAAGGCTATGAGGATATATTGTTTAACAAGGCAAATAAAGTCCTGGTTATGGGAGTTTTTATTCTACTGGGAATATAGATGATAAATATGTAAACAAATGAAAATAACAATTACAGATTGTAAAAAAGCAAACATTATCATATGGTTGGCAATGCAGTACAAAGTAAATGGAGTTTGGTATGAGAGAGCCTACTCTACAGAGGTTGGCATGGAAGATTTCTCTTAGGCAATGACTTTGACCTGAATCCTGAAGATACAGAAAAAGCTACTCAACAAAAACTGGATTGGAAGACTCCCCATCCCCAAAAATGGGAATTGAAAATGCAAAGGCATAGAAAATAGAAAGAAAGGATTAAATCATGTGGAGGAACCAAAAAGAAGACTGAGTGAACTCCAACATGGTGGAACATGGCAAAAAGATGGACGAGAGACAGATCATGCTTAGAGTCCAAGTCTGTTAAAAGAGTTGTACTTTTACTCCAAGAAACTGAAAACCATTAGAGGGTATTAAGTAAGAAGAAACAGTATTTTGCTTCAATTCTGAAGGGAACCACTGGCTCTGGTATGTAAAATGGGTGGGGAGAGGAAATGGCAGTAGAGGGATATTCAGTACTAAATTATTAGAAAAGTATCGTTGACTTGCACTAGAACTGTGGGCTAGAAATGGTGAAAGTTGGAAATATTTGTAATGAACTTTGGAGATAGAAACAAGAGTAGCTGGACAAACAGGGGGAAACCTAGGAAAGTAATAGGTGGACCAAGAAAGCAGATAATAAAAATATCAAAACTAGCAAGTATGAACATGTTAGACTGTCAGGACAGGGAGATGAAGAACAACAAAGAGGAGAACTTGGGAAGAGGTAAAATGAAGAACTGTTCAAGCTCAAATTCAGTCATGATTACAGGAGATTTGCACAAATGTGTCAGTTAAAAGAAATAGTAAAAAAAAAAAAAAAAAAAACTCATTCAAATAAATAGAACAGAAAAAAATAAAGATTAGTACCTAACACACATAATAAATCCAAAAAGAGTTAGCATTATAAATATAAAATATAAAACCATAAAGTATTCTAAAAAATGTGGAACAATATTCTACAGTTTTAAGGATAGGAATACCTTTATAAGCATAGCATGAAATCTAGAAGCCATGAAGAAAATGACTCACAGATTTGAACATATAACAATTGTACATGTCTGTATGGTAAAAGGCACCATAAATGAAGCTGGAAGCCAAAGGCACATAGAAAAATAGTAGAAAAATAATCTTCAACATCATGACAAAGGATTCATTTCTATAGTTTGTAAAACACTCCCTCAAATAAAGAAGAAAACATTGGTAAAGTGAAAGAACAACGGTTCACACAGAAAGAGATAAAAGGTCTTATAGATACAGGAAAATATTCTTAGCCTTACTATTAATAAAAAATATGCAAATTAAAGCAGCATGTAAATGTCATTTTCACCCATCATACACTTCATGAGGCTCAAGGCAAGAACACTGAAGTGGCTTGCCATTCCCTTCTTCAGTGGACAACGTTTGATCAGAACTCTCCACCATGACCTGTCCGGTTTGGATGGCCCTACATGGCATGGCTCATAGTTTCACTGAGTTAGACAAGGCTGTGATCCACGTGAGCAGTTTGGTTAGTTTTCTGTGACTGTGGTTTTCATTATGTCTGCTCTCTTATGGACAAGGATAAAAGGCTTCTGGAAGCTTCTTGATGGGAGAGACTGACTGTGGGGGAATCTGGGTCTTCTTCTGATGGGCGGGGTCCTGCTCAGTAAATCTTTAATACAATTTTCTGTTGATGGGTTGGGCTGTGTTCCTTCCCTTTTGTTTGGCCTGAGGACTTATGCCCACTCTATGATATTCAGTGTCCCTGACCCCACAGCAGGCCACTGTTGAACCATGCCTCCATCTGAGACTCTTGCACACTCATAGGCAGGTGGGGCTCAGTCTCTTGTGGGGACACTGCTCCTTCCTCCTGGATCCTGGTTTGAACAAAGTTTTATTTCTGCCCTCCAAGAGTCTGTTTCCTCAGTACTGTGGACATGGGAAAATGGACGGGTTCCAAATTGGGAAAGGAGTATGTCCAGGCTGCATATTATCACCTGCTAATTTAACTTATTTGCAGACTACATCATGTGAAATACCGGGCTGGATGAAGCACAAGCTGGCATCAAGATTTCTGGGAGAAATATCAATAACCTCAGATATGGAGATGACACCATCCCCATGGCAGAAAGTGAGGAGGAACTAAAGAGCCTCTAGATGAAAGTGAAAGAGGAGAGTGAAAAAGCTGGCTTAAAACTCAAAATTCAGAAAACTAAGATCTTGGCATCCGGTCCCATCACTTCATGGGAAATAGATGGGGAAACAATGGAAACAGTGACAGACTTTTTTTTCTTGAACTCCAAAATCACTGCAGATGGTGACTGCAGCCATGAAATTAAAAGATGCTTGCTCCTTGGAAGAAAAGCTATGACCAACCTAGACAGCATATTAAAAAAACAGAGACATTACTTTACTAACAAAGTTCTGTCTAGTCAAAGCTATGTTTTTTTTCAGTAGTCATGTGTTGATGTGAGATCTGAACCATTAAGAAAGCTGGAGAATTGCTGCTTTTGAACTGTTCGATATAGTAATCTAATTTCCAGGAATTAATCCTATGGGAATATTCACACAGGTACTCAGATAGCTTTACTGCTATTCTGTTTGTAACATAAAAAATGGGAAACAACATAAATGTTCATCCAGAAGCTACTGACTACATTTAATAGTAACTTTGCACAATGGCATTACATAGCAGTAAAAGAAAATAAGATAGGTCTTATATACTGAGAGAAAACTTTTCATGAAATAAAACATTAATAAAATACATTTATAGATTAATATTGTTATTAAAAAGTTATACATATATATATATATATATATATATATATATAGGTATTTTATGTTTATAGTTTTCTACTGCTCACTTTAGGTCTATACAAATAAAAAGAAAAGTCCAGAAAGATCTATTTACTGTGATTACCCCTTAGTGGTGAGACTGCAATAATATTTTGACTCTTAAGATTTATAAATCACTTGAAATTTTCATGGGTCAGTTTAAAAAGATAAAAATATGAGAATGGAAAGAAAACAATATATAATGTATGTATATACGTGTATATATATATATATATATATATATATATAAAGTTACTGATGAGAAAGTTATTCATGAGCATGCTGGGCTGGATGAAGCACAGGATGGAATCAAGACTGCTGTGACAAATATCAATAAACTCAGATATGCAAATGACATCACTCTTATGGCAGAAAGTGAATAGGAACTAAAGAACCTCTTGATGAAGGTGAAAGAGGAGAGTGAAAAAGCTGGCTTAAAAGTCAACATTCAAAAAATGAAGATCATGGCATTTGGTCACATTATTGCATGGCAAATAGATGGGGAAACAATGGAAACAGTGACAGACTTTATTTTCTTGATCTCCAAAAATCACTGCAGATGGTGACTGTAGCTACGAAATTAAAAGATGCTTGCTCCTTGGAATAAAAGCTATGACAAACCTAGGCAACATATTAAAAAGCAGAGACATCACTTTGCTGACAAAGGCCCATATAGTAAAAGCTATGATTTTTCCAGTAGTCATATATGGATATGAGATTTGGACATAAAGAAGGCTGAATGCTGAAAAATTGATGCTTTTGAACTGTAGTGTTGGAGAAGACCCTTGAGAGTCCCTTGGACAGTGTGGAGATCAAACCAGTCCATCCTAAGAGAAATCAGTCCTGAATATCCATTGGAAGGACTGATGCTGAAGCTGAAGTTCCAATATTTTGGCCACCATGCTGGGAACGATTAAAGGCAGGAGGAGAAGGGGACGACAGAGAACAAGATGGTTGGATGGCATCACTGACTCAATGGCCGTGAGTTTGAGCGAGCTCTGGGAGATGGTGAAGAATAAGGAAACCTGGTGTGATGCAGTCCATGGGGTTGCAAAGAGACTGAGTGATTGAACAGCAGCAACAATGAGGAATTGCTTTTATAAAAAAAAGGATATAAGCAAAAATAAGCAAACAATGGTTATAGCTTAGGTGTAATTTTTGCTGGAGAAGTATAATGGCTTGTTCAAAGAAAAGTATTACACAGTTTTTTTTGCCTTTCATTTCTAAGATAACATTGAACTTTTTATTTATGGCTCTAGTAGTTTTATTAAATTAGAGGCAAGTAAGGACACTATGAAGATGGCAGCAATTTTGACTTAGGTCAACAATCTTTAAGAGATTCCTCATTATGTTTATTGGAATCCAAAAACATGTAAAGGAAAACATGAAATGAACTCTCTGACCACTAGTCATCAAATAACATTCCTATAAAGATTATGCAGGTTGACCAAATAATGAAGTATCCAATGTTTGTGCAGGATATTAAGACTCATTTATTCATTTTAAAATCTGGTGGAATTTATTCATTTTTACACCTGGTGGCATTTTGCTGCTGCTGCTAAGTCACTTCAGTCGTGTCCAACTCTGTGCGACCACATAGACGGCAGCCCACCAGGCTCCCCCATCCCTGGAATTCTCCAGGAAAGAACACTGGAGTGGGTTGCCATTTCCTTCTTCAATGCATGAAAGTGAAAGTGAAGTCGCTCAGTCGTGTCCGACTCATAGCAACCCCATGGACTGCAGCCTACCAGGCTCCTCCATCCATGGGATTTTCCAGGCAAGAGTACTAGAGTGTGTTGCCATTGCCTTCTCCGGGTCGCATTTTATTCACCAGGTAAATGGAAAATGTTAAAGAAGTAACTTTGAGGGAAACATCTTTCTATTCAAATTTGGAGTTAGCTAACCACTGTCACACAGAGTGATGGCTATCTTATATATACTATACTAATCAGGACACTTTAGTGTGAATGGAAGGCATATATTCAGGATCTGATGCCCTGAATACTTTGTGGTTAGGCAAATTTTCTTAACTACAAATCTTTAGTTTTTCCATATATAAAAAGAAAATAATAGTGATGCCTGTTTCTTACAGTTGTATAAGAATATAAGTAATTAATACAGACCCTTGGCATATAATCACTAGCTAATTATATTATCAAGGAGAAACGAGTTTCAAAAACAGCTATGTCAAATTCTGCAAATTTTTAAAAGACTTTGACTAAGGAACAATGGAATTTACTAATCAGTAAATCACTGGTGACCTTCAAGAACACTGTTGCAGGAGTGGTGATGGTTAAGGGAAAAGGCAAGTCATGATAAAAATAGAAGGAGTTGATGTGGAATGTGTAGTGCTTTTGATAGTCAAGACAAGACATAAAAATAATACAATGATAGTTTAATAGTCAGAATACCAAACCAAGCATTTTCCCAGCTAGGACACGTTGATTATTTTCTATGATGAGGAAGAAGCTATCGGAGACTACGTTTATGGAAAAATTCTTGGTTAGTTTAAAAAAGAAAATCCAACTGGCTTTTGAAATGAAGAAGATAGGGAATGGAGTACTGTTTATCTAATCTATGTATAACTCCTTTAGGGCTGTGGGCTGTGTGTGTGTGTGTGTGAGAGTGACTGAAATTCATTGATAAGCTATTCAAAAATTTAGACTGTCTCTCTGTTTACACACACATACATGCATACACACATGCCACACTCAAGAACACACAGTTGTATACAATTAGGAGAATCCATTAATCCCTTTAATCCATTCATGAACCAATTCTTTCTCCAAATGGTCCAAAGATTCCCAACAAAGTTAAACTCTTGTAGGACTTAGAAATAGTTTAGACAAATATGCATTTAGATTTGTGTATAAATTAAAATTAACAATTAAGTTAGAGGTCAAAAATTCCCATGAAATACAAATAAAATATATTTATTCAAAACACAAATTACTTTTCAAAATATAAACAGGAAATATAAACTTGAAATTTTTGCACTGATTCAGAAATAAATGTTCTATGTGACAGAAAATGTAATACAGCTAAATTTAATTGAGTTATAATTATAGGCTAAATATTTTCCAAGCACTTTTCTAATATCATAAAATACATGTGTCTTTTGTTAATGAATGAAGAAACTGAGACTTAATAGTGCAAGTAACTGGCCCACTATCAGGTTGCAAATCCAGGCCCATCTGGATCAAAAGTCCAGAAAAGATTATCCCTATCACTAATTATAAGAATATTCTAGGCCACTATACACAAAGAGTATGCATTAATAGAATCTATGTGGGATTCATAAAGGCTGCTTTTTTTTTCTAGTCAAAATATAAAAGAACACTAAAGAAAAGAGAAGAAAAGACTGATATTAAGGATCAATTATCCTTGCAACTTGTTATTAAAATTTGGCAATCAAAGATCACTATTTACTTGAAATTCTTCCTATCTTTTGGCTCCCATGAATTATTCTTACCTCACTTTCCTCTGAACTCTGACCCATTTCCTTCAGTTTCCTTTTCTCTCCTTGTCCCTGAAATACTAGTATTTCCTGGGATTTTGTCCTCAGCATTCTTTTCACTGCTTTTGCTCTCTCTGGATGATATCATCCACATCCATGATTTCAGTCATTATTCAGTGTCTCTCTTCAGTTCAGACTGAGCCCAAGAGCTCCAGATACATATGTCCAAAACTGTATTGCATTTAAATGTCTTTTAAATGCCTCCTTATCCATATATCCACACTAAACTCACCTTCCTCATTCAAATCTGCTCCTTCTTTGGTGTGCCCCTTCCGAGTTTGGTTTTGATAATTTGTCAAAACTAAAAATTGAAGAAATCATCTTTAATTCTTACCATACTGCTTTTCACCAGCCTACACAGACATCATCACTACGTTCTGTCAACAGTTCTGTATGGATCTATTTACTTTGCTCTTGTCTCAGAGCTTCCAGTTTTATTCAAGAACTTACCATCTTAAGTTGTATTGCTTCAATACAACTGTTTTTTCCTTCCCATTTCCCCCCCTTCTGGTACATTTTTCTTCTTGAAATCATCCTGTTATTTATAAAACATAAATCTGATTATGCCACTGTTGTGTTAAATCATTTACAGGTCCCCCTTTTATTCAAAACAGTTTCCTTACAAGAGCTACAAGCCCATGTGTGGATCTACAAAGCTTCGCCCCTTAGCACATCTCTCCTTCTCCTCACACTCAGTACTACAGTCAGACTAAAGCACATTCAGTGGTTCAATCACACCTGGCCTCGCCATCCCTTGATGCCTTGTCATGTGTTACTACTTTGGCGAGGGGTGCCTTCCTTTCTGTCTATATTTCAAATAACTAGCGCCTTAAAGCCCAGATCAGGTAATAACTCCCATAGGGCAGCATGCCAAGTTTGATGTTCCTTCCTGTGTTAATCTCTGTCACAGCACTCTATTTCTCTGTCATAATACTTTGTCTTACTGAACTGTGATAATTGGCTTGTATATATTTCCTACTGCTCCTTGAGGGTAACAACTACTCATAATTTTCAGTATCCTCATTTCTGGGCTTCCAAGGTGGCTCAGTGGTAAAGAATTTGCCTTCAATGCAGGAGACACGAATTGGATCTTTGGATCAGGACAATCCCTGGAGAAGGAAATGGCAACCCACTCCAGTATTCTTGCCTGGGAAATTCCATGAACAGAGTAGCCTGGTGGGCTACAGTCCATGGGGTTGTAAAAGAGTCAGATATGATTTAGTGACTAAATATCAATCTTCATTTCTAGTAGAGTGTCTTAAATACAGTTGTCCTTGATAAACATGTTTAATGAATAAGTGACTATGTTTATTATCTAATCTAGTGAGTGAATGGGCAGATTCATTACAAAATATGACTTCAGTCTTTGCTGCATCACTCACTGTCATCTGATTAATGAATAAGTTGCCCAGAAATGTGTTGCCCTATTTTCTTAAAAATATTACGATAAAATTAGAAAAAAAGACAGTTACTTTATTTCTTGATTCAAGTAATCTCAGTATAGATGTATTTTTCACATCCATGGTCTCCTGGTTAAAGTGCTAGGTTAGTGACTAGAACAACTGGGTTCAAATCTAAACTCTGTGACTTATTAGCCACATGGTCTTTGGCAAATCAAGTGAGTTTCTTGAGCCGAATCTGGCTTACCTAAAAAATAATGACTATCTTCTCAGACAGGCTCACTCCAAGATTAGTTGAGGTCAAATAAAATCATGTACACAAAAACAGTATAAAACCTGTGTTATAATAAAATGTAAGGTATATGGAATTTATTCCTAATTTTAAATTCTTGAACACTAGTAAAATTCTGTTAATAAGATATATACATAATTCCTAAAGTCAGAAAGTAAAAATTGTTCCTCTTTGAGAAATAACACCTCTTGGAACAATTCATAAGAAAAAAAGTAAAAAGAATTTTTTCAAATAGGTTTATGGAAGTTTAATCCTGTGACAATTTTGAAATACATCAATGCAAATTGTGCATCATTTAAGAAAGGTCCAAGCCACAGGAATATGACTCATCTTTGTCATCAATCTCATGATGGAAAATTAAGATAAAAGGGGAAATAATATTATAAAACTAAGTAATTATTTCAAATCAACATAGAATCTTGCTATCAAATCAAAATAAGGAAAGTTAATTATAGTAACTCATTTTCCTAAAAACAATCAAAAGTCAAACAATATTCAATTCTAATATATTTCTTATAACAACTATGAAGGTCAAAATATCAGAATTTTGATTTTAGCATTTTTAAAATATTATATCAGCCCAATATATACTTTTAGAATGCCTTTTTAGGGTATCATGTTCCTGAAAAGAAAGATATATAATATTTAAATATTGTTAAAGCCAAAAGACCTTATTATTCAGCACCCTTAAATTCAACATGTTTGAATTCAGTCCATAGTATATAAGCAAAAATGCCTGCAGACCCTATTGGATATACTGTCACATTTAAAACATATTTAGACTAGCTAAACAAGTATATTTTACACACTAACCTACTTTTACAAGTAGCACTCAACTTGGATATTTAGGGTTGATAACCAAACCCTTCACAAATAGAATTAATATTTAAGTTAAAAAAGAACAACTTTTTCATCATTACTAAGGTATAATATGCATTCTATTCTTGATTTACAACTTTCCAATCCATCATGTTGCAAACCACTGAATAGACAGATTTTAGACAGAAAAGGTGAGTAAGATAAACAAATCACTAAAAAATAAATAACAAAAGATAACAAAAATATTAACCAGTTAGTCTTTCCTATCCAAGTTTAAAAAGTTGGAAATATTCAACAAAAATTCTATTTCACCTAAGTGATAATACATAACTACTTAATGTATCTTATTATATATTTTCTACTACCCATTTGAAATTAAAAGAATCATTTGAGTAACTGAACATCTCTGTGTTTTATTGTAAAGAGGCTGCCTCTTTTACAGGATTTCAAACATAACTGAACTAAAGTGATAATTGCAATCTCTCTCTTTTTTTTTTCTTATTTTTTAGACAACTTGATGATAGACTACATCAGTATTTTGGTTATTATTGCTTTGGCCAAATTTAAGATATATCATCCTCCAAGCAAAAACATCTTTATTAATTAACTATTAGAAAAATATAAGAACACAGCCTCAATTTAGGTTGTCTTAAATGTTTTGCAGAGAACATACTCAATTTAACTAGCATGTTTGCTTGTGAAGATAGCTATTTGGAGTCAAATGCATAATATTTTGTTAAAGAAAACTGTCCACATCAAATTATTTTTTTTAATATCTATTTGCCAAAGACCATATTTTGAATAGATTACAGAAAATAAATGTATATCTTTAATTACATTTTGATATTTGACTACTTGGGCTACCTATTACACCTGTACTTTGTTATTTAAATATGCCATAATTCTATATTATCTGTATTTCTTGTAATTTCAGTTTTATACTAGGCAAAGTATGATTTTTCAACAATGGGGATAGTTTAAAAACAGAACAGCATTTTAATTTAATCTTACACAAATGCTGTTAAAAAAATAAAAAGTTACAAGCTAAAATAAACCCAGTTCTCCTTCAGAAACTTGAGATTTATCCCAACAGTGCAAATTTTGAGTTTATTGGGGTTTATATTTATGTAGTATGTCAACTTCATATGCAGAATGTTTAGATTGTCCAAAATATTCTTTAAACTTTAATTCTGAGACAGAAGAATCGACCTTAAATTACATTTATCCAGTAGATGACCAATAATACTCTTTATTCCTTAGTCTGCTATTTTTAGTTTTTAAGTGTATATTTCATAAAATAAATATATCCTATACAGTGGTTCTCATTCACAAAGACACTAGATTACGCAGTTTTACAAGGATTCACTTTAGGAAAATCATATTTAAAATAAACCTAGTTGAACACATATTATACATTTATATTTAATACAACATAAAAGATTTTAAAATCTAGTCTATATCGCTATGAGGAATAATTTCATGTTAATTCTCTAGAACACTATTTTTACCTTTTGTACCCAAAGGCATAGAGCTTGATACATGAGGTTGCCTCATACTTATGGCTTATGTTTCACCTTTGATTAGACTGGAATATCACATGTGTGCAGGCTCTTGGTCAGTTCATTTAACAAATACCAATCACCTGACCCATACTCTCTGATCACTGATTTTTCCCAAATCCTACTTATATTCATAAGGACATTTGGCATACTCATTTGTCAAAAATTTTCCTTTCTTCACTAGAAAATGTTTTTCCCTTATTTACAACTTTTTCTTTTAATACTTTAAACATGTACACAAAGTCAATTACAAGTGATTATGAAAAACATGATACCACTATTTACATTACACTTGGAATCAAAATAAGCAGACTTTGTTTTCTTAGCTTCAATTTTCTCAATTCTAACATGTTAAAGAACAGCATACTACGTATATTTTATACCTATTTCTACTTTTTCATGCTGTGTACAGTTTCTTATCAATTTTTATGTTTACAGTTCTTTGCCACTAACATTTTATTCTATATAACATTTTTATCACATAAATAATATGATACTAACTAAAATTAACCTGAATGAGATTAACAAATTATGAAGAAGGAGAAAATAAAGAATTATCACTGTAGTTTATAAAGCTGGAAGCCAGAATATAAACTTTAGAATACTTAAGAACCTAATCTAGAAAAATAAAACTAATATAGTTCCACTTTTATGAAAGTCTTTCAAAATTAAATAATAAAAATATATATTTAAATAGCAATTTACTGTAGACAAAGTACCTTCAGATATATTTGAATCATAAATTATTTTTAAACAGTAGTGTTTTTGTTGCCAAAATCTCAAGAGAGACATAAGGAAAATACTTAAATCAACAGATAAAATTCATGTACTATGGAAAATATTTTATACCTAGAACTATTTGAAATGTTGACATCTCTATCAAAACTTGGAAGAAAAAATAATAACAAGACATTTAAAAAAATAGCTATCCATAAACTTAGCTCTAATTTATGTTCATTTCTGCTTAAAAACAATTCCCATATAATTATTTTCATAATGAGTATTAATCTTATTACTAAATAAAACAAGTGATTTTTCAAAGTAAATAGCACTCAAAGGAACTAAAGCATTCCTGCAAATTAATACAATTGCTGTAGATTAAAATAAAAATTCAAATGCTTTAACCTCCTTATGAAATGAAGTTCAAAAATAGAGTATTGATTAGGTGCCTAAAATTAAGGAAACATGATCATGTTATTTGTTAGATGAATTAATCACAGATATATATGAATTAAATGAAACAAATATCCTCCTAACACATAAAAACTCTTTGTTTTCAAATTTGTTTGTTCAAAATACAGTTTCTTGTACATAGAAAGAGTACTTTCAAAAGAAAAATATACTCAGCCTGATATATTAAAAATATTATATAATGCAGACTGAATATTTTATTATTATTGTGCAAAACTTTATATAGAAACTATTCCTACATGTCTTACGTAATCTATAACAATTATCTTAACACAAAACTTTTAAGAAGCAGTAAATTAGCATCTAAAAATAAGGAGGTATGGAAAACATGTATTTCCTTCAAAAGTGAAAATGTAACCTAAATGCTCTATTGATCATATTTTATTGATTTTTAAATTAATACACAGTTGCTTATATTTTTACTTTATGTTATACAGTATTTTCACAGGGGAGCTCTGAAAAACTGTTTAATTATAACATTAGGTAAGATCACCAAATCTTAATTGTATTGTGGGGATAATAGATCCAGCTGGGTTAGTATGTGATTTCAGTGGGTTGGAGATTAACATGATTTGCCACCAAGGTAAGAATCCATGGAGTTATATCCACAGGATATATACATTACCTGATAGCAAGAGACATTTACAACCCAGAATATAAGAGCAGGGCAGCCTCAAGTGACATCACCAGATCATCTGCAGTGTCAACCAACCTAGTGGAATATACATCCTCCACACCACCACTTCCCACTTTCTCACTGTTAGCAAACCTTCCATTGCCTTTATCAGTGTAAGAGAGCATGTGTCTTCTTTAAAAGCAAGATGTATGCTCACTCAAGTCAAAAGCAAATACAAAAACCAAAGGAAAAGAAATAAAAAAAAAAACCAAGACTGAGTACAATTTTCACTAACTTGACATAAAGGTTGTAGGAATAATACTGAAATGTTAAAAGAGAAAGTAATTTCAAGAAAAAGGAAAGAAGAAAGAAAGGGAGGGAGGGAGAAGGAGGAGGGAGGGAGAGATGAAGGGAGGGAAGAAGGAAGGAAGAGAAGGAAAAACCAGCCAAATATGCTGGAGACTAAATCTTGTCTGTAACTCTGATTTCCTCTCTAACCAGCAAACTGTGGAGAGCTTGAATGTCTTTCTAAAATATAATAACAGTAATAATACAGAGGAAAGGAACTCTATTGCCCCATTTTAATTCTCTTCTCATTTATCTGCAACTTATGTTTTACTTACAAGCGTTTGTTACGGCAAAGCTGTTGGCGGTCTCGATGTTGTCCACATGAGGTACCAAATTAAAAGGAGCTTCTGACGCATTGGGGCTGGTGTTATGAAGAAAAATTGCTAATCGAAAAGCAGTGTACTCCTGATCTGTGTTTCGGATGAAGAGACCACCTAGCAAAAACAGCAGAAAAAGCCCGTTCAGTGTTCCCTCTTGTAACTGTTATTACACCTGCACTAAGCACTGTCAAATCCATGGCCATTCACCAATACACACATTAAGGAGCTAGCTCTGCCACATCTTGGGAGACTGCCTTTTGTCTCTAAAGAGTATGTTTAGTATTTCAGTCTTTAGGACAACTCAGCTTTTTACTGTCCCAATTTGTCATGACCACAGTGGCCTCTGAGACAGACCATTTAGTGTGTTTTGCCTTCTCTCTCTTGCCCTCCCTATGATTCCCAGCACACTGCTACAGAAGCCAGCTCCAGGCATTTCTAAGATGCATGCGGATGAGCAGAAAAGACAATTTGCATTAAAATACAGAAATGAAGGTTTATGATGACATGCAGGTGAGAGGGAAATCAGAAGGGAGACGTGAACTTTGTTTTTGTGCAGTTCCTGGACCCAGCCTAATTAGCCCCGTTTTGTGCACTGTCCACGAGAAATGATGCAGTGTGAGGCTGGGCTTAGCTGGAAGGAATTCAATAGCTGCGTCCCATCAAAAGACAGGGGAGAACAGCAAAAAAAAAAAAAAAAAAAAAAAAGCCAAGGGCAGGACGGATAGGGTCCCCAGAAATAGAGTCCAGAGGGAGGATTAAGGGCAAAAAATTCAAGAGGAAAACAAAAGAAGAAAAGGTTCCAGGAAAGGGATATAATTTTGAAATCGGTTAACTGGTAGCAAGCAAAGGCAAGTAGGTCAGGGTGTAAATGTCTTCTTTCTTTTTTTAATCTAAACAATGTCTTCTTGTAATAGTGAAAGCTGTTGCCTATATAGCACAGGAGGAAGAGTGGATGGGTTTTGTTTTGTTTAAGGAAACTCTACATCCCTTCATACTCCAGAGAAAGAAACGAAAAGAGATATTAGATAAAATGCAATCAAACCCCACGGAGATTTTATCCCAACTTATTGCAATCCTACTTCAGCGACATGAAACTGAGGGTGGATGGAGTATAGACTGAGAACCTCTCTGTGCTGTTTCAACTGAACCAGCACCAAAGAGGCAGTCCTTATAAAGGGAAGAAAGGACGAGAAAAGAGGAGAAAGGAGACGCGGAATGTTCCCTTAAATTGCTTATCAGCAACTCATTTAACTCACTTTCGGTATCTGCTACAGCCACCCACATGCATACCCCACTGAATCAGAGCTTACCTATTTGCACGCTGCTCGGAAAGGCTCCCATGGCGAGTCCCCAAAATCCAGAAAATAACAAGACAATCTGTCTGCAAATAATCCTCATCTTCTTTTCTCCTCTCCCTGGCGCGCGCTCTTTCTCTCGCACTCTTCCTAAAGACCGTTCAGAGAGGCATTGAGGACTATGGCGCTAAAATTAAAAACAAACGGAACAAAAAAAAAAAACAAAAAAAAAAACCAGAAAGAGGTTTGGACTGTTTAAGGCTATGACTTCCCTTAGCAATCCATCCCGAGCTGCGAGATTTTTCCTGCAGTCTCCATAGCCCTGGGAGAGGTTTGCTGTCCGGCTGCAAATGTTGCACATGCAAAAGATGGTGGTGGAGCGGTTCCTGCTTGCTCGCAGGGATGAGACATGCGCTCTATCTGTGCCTAGCTCACACTCACGCTCGGCCCTCGCTTTCTCACCTACACACACACACGCGCGCGCGCGTACACACACACACACACACACACACACACACGTACACACACGAGCCGCGGCCGCCGCGCGCTCCGCGGCTGGGGTCTGCCACCGGCCACCTAGAGCCCCCGCCGCCCCGCGCGTCGCGCCCCCCGGCGGCCCCTCCACAGGCGCGGAGCGGTAGCTCCGAACGTCCCTCGCCCACCGCCCGGCGGGCTTCGCCCCCGGCTGCTCACCGGAGCGCCCCAGGCTCTCCGACGCTCCGCAGCCAGTGGAGACAGGTTTTTCCCTTTCACGGCTCCCGCCTCTCTCCTTCCCGCTTTGGCAGGGGGTTCCACTCTGGGAGTGGGCACCCCCAGGGTCCCGCTCTTTGCTTTCCAGGCGCCCCTGTTCCGCGGCCACGTGAGGCTGGAAATTCACCCGCGGGCCAGGTCCTCAAGCCCCGACCAGGGCCCCTGGGATCTGGTCCCTCCCGGTGCTCCCGGCACCCTGCCGCATTCTTGCAGGCTCTGGAGAGGATCGGCTGCCTCCCTCTCCAGTTCAGCCTTTCTCTCAGCCTCGCCCTCTTCTGCCACTGGGCTGCGCACAGGACTCCGGTCTGCGCTGCAGCAAATGTTTCTCATCAACAAACAGCCCAGGGAATCTGGAGGCCCTAGAAAGGGATGGATGAAATGAGGGGGCTCAGGGAGAGCAAGGATGAGGAAAGGTGCGAAGGGCAGCCGCCGGCGAGTCTAAGAGTCCGGGACCAGCGAGGAGAAGAAACACAGAGAGGCTGAAACAGGCTAGGAAAGAGAGCAAGGAAGGAAAAGTTAATTTAAAAAAAATAAAATAAAATAAAGAACAAAGAAGGGTAACGACCAAGGTGGGGGACTGAGAAATGAAAACGGAATAGGGCCTCTACGCTCTTCTTTGAAAGTCAGGGAACTAGGAGTAAGAACCGCTTAACCTGCAAAGTATGAAGGGGAGTTAAGGAGTCCTTTCTTTGCAGGCTCTTTTCAGGTGACACATTTCCGCTGTGCTGGGCCTGCCTCAGGATTTAGAAAGCACATAGTTCAGAGGCTGATGAAGGAGAATCTCTTGGTTCTCCTTGGGTTAGCGGACACAAGTGACTATTTGTGCCCGATAGAAAAATCGGGTGTTTTTCATGCACATCTTTTCTTAACTGGAGCTCCAGAATACTCATCTCTACTCCATGTCACCCCAGGAATGCTTAAGCACTGTGTTGATGATGTCAGTAGTTGCTTTAAATGGATAGAAGAAAATTAATTATCCTAGAAAATTTTAGAGCTATGGTGTCACTGCCTCTCCATGGGTCGTCTATAAGACTTCATTTCACTTGACTGTGTTGGATGGAGTCTGTGCCACACCCAGAGAGCCACTGCAGAAGCAATGAATGAAAGATTTCTAATTTCCTCTGTACCGTCTGTCTCCTGACCTAGACAGTATATTCAATCCCCAAATTCCACTAAGTGATGAAAGAAAAAGTGTTTTAAATCTTTACAGGTCTTTGGGTGCCATTGCTTGAATCATATTATTTTAGAGTCTGCAGGACTGGGTCACATCAGCTAAAGCCAAGATTCTGAAGAATTGTTAGAGGGAAGGATTCTCCTTAAAGGTTAACTGTAAGAAATTTTAGAAATTTAGTGGCATGATGCCTTCATTTAATGCATTAGTATCTTTTACACTTAAAGTACTGTCTTGTATTATATTTTAGGAATGAATATAGGAAGTGCCTGTGTTTATTTGATGTAACATTTGGGAAAAGAAGAGAAAGAACTGATTAATGTGGAGTTCTTACAAGGGCTCAATTGGTAAAGACTTCTTGAAATATGTATTACCTTTACTCCTTCAAGTATCCTTTTATTAGATGTCACCAAGTGCCTGTATTTGGAGTTTGAGGATGACATTTAATAATCCCTGCAATAACGTCAGAGTGCTTTTCTTCAGAGTGTTTCTCTAAGTTCTGAATTTTGCTTTTAAATACGTCTTTTTGTTGTTGTTATTCTTCCACTTTTCTGTTATATTTCACTACAAATTGTCATGACAAAAAACAACCTAAACAATTGTGAGTAACTGGATGTCACAAATCATACATTTGTCAGTTTAAAAGGCTTTAGTTTTTCAAGTCAAGTGGGATTTGAAATGCTTTCCTTTTTGTCTTTTCTGTCAATGTAAAAACCAAACTGTAATGATATTATTGTTTCTCTTATAAGAAGATAATAAAGTAGATCACATAAAATTTAAGTTGAAGTTAACTGAAATTAAAATTTCAAAACCCAAAAAGCCATTAAATTCATCACTTCCTGGGAAAATAGTCTAGCTCTCCTTAATGCATAGAGGTGATTATTAACCATTGTTCTAAAAAATGAAGAGTTGAGGTTTCATAGGATGAAATGCCACTATTAATTGAGGTGCAAAACAAGTTTTATTTTTCATCTAATCAGTATAATGACACCTTGGCTAATAATGACCTTGTCTATATTTTCCACTATATAGACCTAGATATTTTTCTCTATATCTATACCTACATGAATATACATATAGACATGCCTTCCTGTCATGCCTGTCTTTAAGGCAAATTCTTAAGATTTAATAAAAGAAAAAAAGTTTGGATTTGGCTAGGAAGGACAGCAAGTGGAGGCTGTGGCAAATGTTGTGCATTCATATATAACAGAAATGATAATCACAATGCTGAAGACAAAGCAGTGAAAAATAAAAATGGATCTGGTAATGGTACAGCTAACACCTGCACTTTTAATCTTGAATTTTTGGCCCTCCAAAAAATATTATATCTATTACTACTAAAACTATGCTATATATACTTACTACTATGATATTATATCTACTACTGTGGGCAAGGATCCCTTAGAAGAAATGAACTAGCCCTCATAGTCAACAAGAGTCCAAAATGCAGTACTTGGGTGCGATCTTGAAAATGATAGAATGAACTCTGTATGTTTCCAAGGCAAACCATTCATTATCACAGTAATCCAAGTCCATGCCACAACCACTAATATTGAACAAGCTGAAGGTGAATGGTTTTATGAAGACCTACATGACCTTATAGAATGAACATTAAAAAAAAAAAGTCATTTTTGCCATAGGCAACTGGAATGCAAAAGTAGGAAGTCAAGAGATGTCTGGAGTAACTGGCCTGTTTGGACTTGGAGTACAAAATTTGGACTTGAAGCAGGGCAAAGGCTAACAGAAATTTGCCAAGAGAACACACTATTCATAGCAAATACCCTCTTGCAGCAACACTAGAGATGACTCTACACATGGTCAATACTGAAAACAGATTGTTTACATTCTTTGCAGTCAAAGATGGAGAAGCTCTACACAGTCAGCAAACACAACATTGGGGGCTGACTGTGGCTCAGATCATGAACTCCCTATGGCAAAATTCAGACTGAAATTGAAGAAAGTAGGGAAAACCACTAGGTCATTCAGATATGACCTAAATTAAATTGCTTACAATGATCCAGTGGAAGTGACAAATAGGTTCAAGGGATTGGACTGAGAGACAGAGTGCCTGAAGAACTATGGACAATGGTTAGCAGCATTCTACATGAGGCTGTGATCAAAACCATGCCCAAGAAAAAGAAATACAAAAAAGCAAAATGGTTCTCAGAGGTGGTGGTTGTTTAGTCGCTAAGTTGTGTCCAACTCTTGCGATCCCAAGGACTGTAGCCCTCTAGGCTCTCTGCCCGTGGGATTCTCCAGGCAAGAACAATGGAGAAGATTGTCATTTTCTTCTCCAGGGAATTTTCCCATCCCAGGAATCTAACTTTGGTCTCCTGCATTGCAGGAAGATTCTTTACCAACTGAGCTACAAATAGGTGAGAAAAGAGGAGAAGTGAAAGGCAAAGGAGAAAAAAAAAGATATATGCATCTCTATCAGTTCAGTTCAGTTCAGGTGCTCATTCGTGTCCAACTCCTTGCAACCCCAGGCTTCCCTGTCCATCACCAACTCCCAGAGTTTGCTCAAACTCATGTCCATGGAGTTGGTGATGTTACCAACCATCTCATCCTCTGTCATCTCCTTCTCCTCCTGACTACTATCTTTCCCAGAATCAGGGTCTTTTCAAATGAGTCAGTTCTTCACATCAGGTGCCAAAGTATTGGAGTTTCAGCTTCAGCATCAGTCCTTCTGATGAATATTCATGACTGATTTCCTTTAGGATGGACTGGTTGGATCAACTTGCAGTCCAAGGGACACTCCAACATCACAGTTCAAGCATCAGTTCTTCAGTGCTCATTTCTTTATGGTGAATTCTCACACATATACATGAATACTGGAAAAACTATAGCTTTGACTAGACAGACCTTTGTAAAGTAATGCCTTTTACTATATTTTCTAGGCTGGTGATAGCTTTTCTTCCAAGGAACAAGTGACTTTTAATTTATGGCTGCAGTCACCTCTGCAGCAATTTTGAAGCCCAAGAGAATAAAGCCTGTCACTGTTTCTATGTTTTTCCCATCTATTTGCATAGAGTGATGGGACCAGATACCATGATCTTCATTTTTTGAATGATGAGTCTTAAGCTGGCTTTTTCACTCTGCTAAAGAGGCTTTTAGTTTCTCTTCACTTTCTGCCATGGGTGGTGTCATCTGCATATCTGAGATTACTGGTATTTCTCCTGGCAATCTTGAGTCTAGCTTGTGCTTCATCCAGTCCAGCATTACACATAATGTACTCTGCATATTAAGTTAAGTAAGCAGAGTGACAATATACAGCCTTGATGCACTCCTGTCCCAAGTTTGAATCAGTCTGTTGTTCCATTTCTTGTTCTAACTGTTGCTTCCTGACCTGCATGCAGATTTCTCAGGAGGCAGGTAAGGTGGTCTGGTTTTCCAATCTCTTGAAGAAGTTTCCATAGTTTGTTATGATCCACATAGTCAAAGGCTTTAGCATCATCAATGAAACAGAAGTAGATGTTTTTTTCTGGAATTCTTTTGCTTTTCCTATGATCCAGTGGAGTTTGGCAATTTGATCTCTGGTTCCTCTGCCTTTTCTAAATCCAGCTTGAACATCTGGAAGTTCTCAATTCACATAATGCTGAAGCCTAGCGTGATGAATTTTAAGCATTACTTTGCTAGTGTGTGAGATGAGTGCAACTGAACAGTAGTTTGAACATTCCTTGTCATTGCCTTTCTTTGAGATTGGAGTGAAAATTATTCTTTCCAGTCCTCTGGCCACTTCTGAGTTTTCCAAATTTGCTGGCATATTGAGTGTAGCACTTCCATAGAATTATGTTTTAGGAATTGAAATAGATCAACTGAAATTCCATCACCTCCACTAGCTTTGTCCATAGTGATGCTTCCTAAGACCCACTTGACCTCACACTCCAGGGTGTCTGGCTTTAGTTAATGATCACACCATTGTGGTTATCTGGGTCATAACATCTTTTCTTAATAGTTCTTCTGGGTATTCTTGCCACCTCTTCTTAATATCTGATGCTTCTGTTAGGTCCATATCATTTCTGTCTTTTATTGTGCCCATCTTGGCATGAAATCTTCCCTTGATGTCTCTAATTTTCTTGAAGAGATCTCTAGTCTTTCTCATTCTGTTTTTTTCCTCTATTTCTTTTCACTGATCACTTAGGAAAGCTTTCTTATCTCTCCTTGCTATTTCCTAGAACTCTGCATTCATATGGCTATATCTTTCCTTTTCTTCTTTGTCTTTTGCTTCTCTTCTTTTCTCAGCTATTTTTAAGGCCTCCTCAGGCAACCTTTTTGCATTTCTTTTTGTTTGGGATGGTTTTGATCACAATCTTCTGTACAATGTTCCTAACCTCCATCCATAGTTCTTAGCACTCTATCAGGTCTAATCCCTTGAATCTATTTGTCTTTTCCACTGTATAATCATAAGCAGTCTCATTTAGGTCATACGTGAATGATCTAGTGATGTTCCATACTTTCTTAAATTTAAGTCTGAATTTTACCATAAGGAATTGATGATCTGAACCACAGTGAGCTCCCAGTCTTGTTTTTGCTGACTGTATAGAGCTTCTTCATCTTCAGCTACAAAAAATATAATCAATCTGATTTCGATGTTGACCATCTAGTGATGTCCATGTGTAGAGTCGTCTCGTGTTGTTGGAAGAGTGTGTTTGCTATGACCAGTGCATTCTCTTGGCAAAACTTTTAGCCTTTGCCCTGCTTCATTTTGTACTTCAAGACCAAACATTTACTCCAGGAATCTCTTGACTTCCTACTTTTCATTCCAGTTCCCTATGATGAAAAGGACATATTTTTATTGTGTGTGTGTGTGTGTGTGTGTGTGTGTGTTTGTTCTAGAAGGTCATGTAGGTCTTCATAGAACTATTCAACTTCAGCTTCTTTGGTATTAGTGTTTGGGGTATAGACTTGGATTACTGTGATATTGAATGGTTTGCCTTGGACACACAGAGAGCATTCTGTCATTTTTGAGATTTTTATCCAAGTACTGCATTTTGGACTCTTTTGTTGACTATGAGAGCTAGTCCATTTCTTCTAAGGGATTCTTGCCCACAGCAGTAGATATAATGGTCATCTAAATTAAGTTTTCCCATTCCCATCTGTTTAGTTCACTGATTCCAAATATGTCTATGTTCATTCTTGCTATCAAGGTCTTTTCCAATAAGTCAGTTCTTTGCATCATGCGGCCAAAGTATTGGCATTTCAGCTTCAGCATCAGTCTGTCCAATGGATATTCAGGACTGATTTTTTTTTGGATGGACTGGTTTGATCTCCTTGCTGACCAAGTGACTCTGAAGAGTCTTTTGCAACACCATGGTTCAAAAGCACCATTCTTCGACTATCAGCTTTTCTTTATGGTCCAACTCTCACATCCATACATGACTGCTGGAAAAACCATAGCTTTGACTAGACAGACCTTTGTCGGCAAAGTAATGTCTCTGCTTTTTAATATACTGTTTAGATTAGTCATAGCTTTTCTTCCAAGGAGTAAGTGTCTTTTGATTTCATGGCTGCAGTCACCATCTGCAGTGCTTTTGGAGCTTAAGAAAATAAAGTCTGTCATTGTTTCCATTGTTTCCCATATATTTGTCATGAAGTGATGGGACTGTATTCCATGATTTGTTTTTTGAATGTTGAGTTTTAAGCCAACTTTTTCACTCTCCTCTTTCACCTTCATCAAGAGGCTCTTTAATTCTTCTTCACTTTCTGCCATAAGTTTTCTGCCATCTGTGTCTGTGAGGTTACTGTTATTTCTCCCAGCAATGTTGATTACAGCCCAGCATTTTGCATGATGTACTTTGCATAGAAGTTAAATAAGCAGGGTAACAATATACAGCCTTGACATACTCCTTTCCCAATTTGGAACCAGTCTGTTGTTCCATGTTTGGTTCTAACTGTTGCTTCTTGACCTGAATACAGATTTACCAGGAGGCAGGTCAAGTGGTCTGGCATCCCCATCTCTTGAAGAATTTTCCACAGTTTGTTGTGATTCACATAGTCAAAGGCTTTGAAATAGTCAATAAAGCAGAAGTAGGTGTTTCTCTGGAACTCTCTTGCTTCTTCGATGATCCAACAGATATTGACAATTTGATCTATGGTTTCTCTGCCTTTTCTAAATCCAGTTTGAACATCTGGAAGTTCTCAGTTCATGTAATGTTGAAGCCTGGCTTGGAGAATTTTGAGCATTACTTTGCTAGTGTGTGAGATGAGTGCAACTGTGTGGTAGTTTTAACACTCCTTGGCATTGCCTTTCTTTTGAAATTGCCGTGAACACTGACCTTTTCTGGTCTTGTGGGCACTGCTGAGTTTTCCAAATTTGCTGGAATATTGTGTGCAGCACTTTAACAGCATCATGTTTTAGGATTTGAAATGGATCCATTGAAATTCCATCACCTCCACTAGCTTTGTTCATAATAATACTTCTTAAGGCCCACTTGACTTCACATTCTAGGATTTCTGGCTCTAGCTGAGTGATCACACCACTGTGGTTATCTGGGTCATGAAGATCTCTTTTACTTAGTTCTTCTGTGTATTGTTTGTTGCTTACATTAGTTCATCTTCGGACATTTGGAGCTATTGTTATGACACCATCCTTTTGTGTTGTGAATACTCCCATGCTTATTGTGAGTTCCCTGATACCTTAGTTGATAAAGAATCTGCCTGCAATGCAGAAGACCCAGGTTTGATCCCTAGTTTGGAAGATACTCTGGAGAAGGAAATGGCAACACACTCCTGTATTCTTGCCTTGGAAATCCAATGGAGAGAGGAGCCTAGCAGGCTACTGTCCATGGGGTCACCACAATCAGACACCACTTAGTGACTACACCACCACATGCTTATTGCAGGGTTTCCCTGGTATCTCAGATGGTAAAGAATCTGCCTGCAATGCAGGAGACTCTGGTTCAATCCCTAGGTCAGGAAGATCCCTTGGAGCAGAAAATGGATACCCATTCCAGTATTCTTGCCTGGAGAATTTCATGGACACAGGAATCTGGCTGGCTCCAGTCTATAGGGTCACAAACAGTGGGACATGACTGAACAACTACCCTCACTTTTAGATGCTATTTCTGTTATAGCCTTAATATGGTACATTTCTTTAAAGAGTCCTATTTCCTCTTATTGGAGCATGATATTAAAAAAAAAAAAAAAAAGATCTGGACAATGAGTTTGCTCATTTTTACTGCATTGTCATTGCTTCTAGGTTTTCATGTAAGATAGAGCTTGTATACTAACCTATGTATACATACATACTGAAAGTTATTTTTCTAGCTATCCATTGGTGCTGTGCTGTGTTAAGTCACTTCAGTCATATCCAACTCTTTACAGCCCCTTGGACTGTAGCCTGACAAGCTCCTCTGTCCATGGGATTCTCCAGGCAAGAATACTGGAGTGAAATGTCATCCCTTACTCCAGGTTATCCCCCTACATATGTATTAAACTAAATATGAGTTCATACTGATGTTTCCACCTCAAATCCAGCACTACAGAGGTCTCTGTAGCCTCCCTTTTTCTCATCTTATTAAATATAAAAAAAATTATACCTGGAATATATTATATCACTGTTAAATCTATGATATAATGATGAGTTTAAAAAGAAACCATTCACATCAGTCTTTATATGTTAGGAAACCAATTCATCAGTTCAGATCAGATCAGTCACTCAGTCATGTCCGACTGTTTGCGACCCCATGAATTGCAGCACACCAGGCTTCTCTGTCCATCACCAACTCCCAGAGTTCACTCAGACTCACGTCCATCGAGTCAGTGATGCCATCCAGCCATCTCATCCTCTGTCGTCCCCTTCTCCTCTTGCCCCCAATCCCTCCCAGCATCAGAGTCTTTTCCAATGAGTCAACTCTTCGCATGAGGTGGCCAAAGTACCGGAGTTTCAGCTTTTAGCATCATTACTTCCAAAGAAATCCCAGGGCTGATCTCCTTCAGAATGGACTGGTTGGATATCCTTGCAGTCCAAGGGACTCTCAAGAGTGTTCTCCAACACCATAGTTCAAAGGCATCAATTCTTCAGTGCTCAGCCTTCTTCACAGTCCAACTCTCACATCCATACATCACCACTGGAAAAACCATATCATTGACTAGCTGGACCTTTGTTGGCAAAGTAATGTCTCTGCTTTTGAATATGCTATCCAGGTTGGTCATAACTTTCCTTCCAAGGAGTAAGCGTCTTTTAATTTCATGGCTGCAGTCACCATCTGCAGTGACTTTGGAGCCCCCCAAAATAAAGTCTGACACTGTTTCCACTGTTTCCCCATCTATTTCCCATGAAGTGATGGGACCGGATGCCATGATCTTCGTTTTCTGAATGTTGAGCTTTAAGCCAACTTTTTCACTCTCCACTTTCACTTTCATCAAGAGGCTTTTTAGTTCCTCTTCACTTTCTGCCATAAGGGTGGTGTCATCTACATATCTGAGGTTATTGATATTTCTCCCAGCAGTCTTGAGTCCAGCTTGTGTTTCTTCCAGTCCAGGTTTTCTCATGATGTACTCTGCATAGAAGTTAAATAAACAGGGTCACAATATATAGCCTTGATGTACTCCTTTTCCTATTTGGAACCAGTCTGTTGTTCCATGTCCAGTTCTAACTGTTGCTTCCTGACCTGCATACAAATTTCTCGAAGACAGATCAGGTGGTCTTGTATTCCCATCTCTTTCAGAATTTTCCACAGTTTATTGTGATCCACACAGTCAAAGGCTTTGGCATAGTCAATAAAGCAGAAATAGATGTTTTACTGGAACTCTCTTGCTTTTTCCATGATCCAGTGGATGTTGGCAATTTGATCTCTGGTTCCTCTGCCTTTTCTAAAACCAGCTTGAACATCAGGAAGTTCACGGTTCACATATTGCTGAAGCCTGGCTTGGAGAATTTTGAGCATTATTTACTACCGTGTGAGATGAGTGCAATTGTGTGGTAGTTTGAGCATTCTTTGGAATTGCCTTTCTTTGGGATTGGAATGAAAACTGACCTTTTCCAATCCTGTGGCCACTGCTGAGTTTTCCAAATTTGCTGGCATATTGAGTGCAGCACTTTAACAGCATCATTCATAACTTCTCTTTAACCATGAGAAACATGGTTCCCACAGTCAAGAAAAATACATTTACTTATGATATAAACCTGAATCTAAGTTTTCCAAATCAATTTAATTTTTTTTTACCATATTTTTGTTTTCATCCACTCATGATTACTGAAAAATCACGTATACTATTGTTGATTTTCTACATGCTTGGAACACAATGAATTCTATAGACATTAAAATAAATGGGGGGAGGGAAGTTCTAAGATGGAGGAGGAATAGGACGGGGAGACCACTTTCTCCCCCTCAAATTCATAAAAAGAACATTTAAACGCTGAGTAAACTCCACAAAACAACTTCTGAATGCCGGCAGAGGACATCAGGCACCCAGAGAAGCAGCCCATTGTCTTCAAAAGGAGGTAGGAAAAAATATAAAAGACAAAAAAAGACACAAAAGAGGTACGGACGGAGCTCCGTCCGAGGAAGGGAGTCTTAAAAAGAGAGAAGTTTCCAAACACCAGGAAACACTCTCACTGATGAATCTGTGGTGAGCCTTGGAAGCACAGAGGGCAACATAACAGGGAGGAAAAATAAATAAATAATTAAAACCCACAGATTAAGAGCCCAACGGTAACTCCCCCAGTGGAGAAGCAGCACAGAAGCCTGCACCCGCCACTAGCAAGTAGGGGGCTGGGCAGGGAGGCACGGGATGCATTGCTTAGAGTAAGGACTGGGCCTGAATGCCCCAAGGGCAATCTGAACAAACTATCTTGGGCTAGCAAACCAGACTGTAGGATAGCTACCATGCAAAAAGCCCTAACCTAAGATGCTACCAGGCCCGCACATAGAACAAGGGACTGAACAGAACTAGCCAGCTACAGACCATCCCCCTCTGGTGACAGACAGCCAGAGCTGGAAGGGGGGCAATCGCAGCCCCAGAGAGACATTATCTACCAAACTTCAAGCAGGCTTCTTTGCTAACTAAGACTTCTTGGGGTTCTGGACAGTCAACGTCTGCCTGAGATAGTGTGCTGGTTGTACACCCAGAAAATCGAGCAGCAAGGACTGGGGAGGTGTTAAGTCGCAGCAACCACGCTTGCCAAACACCTCATCACCTGAGCTGCTCGGACCTGGGAAGGGCACAAAACGCAGGCCCAACTGAATCTCCGCCTCTGAGGACTACCCGAGTGCCTGAACCTGAGTGGCTTAGACCTGGGAGGTGCATGCAGCCCAGGCCTGGCCTTGGTTCCCAGTGGAGCAACCTAGAGCCTGAGCAGTGTGGGCAGGGAGAGCATGTGCACTGTGAGCAGGGGCAAGCCCAGTGTGGCTGAGACACTGCGAGCACACGCCAGTGTTATTTCTTTGCAGCGCTGTTTATTTGTTCGCAGGTCCCTCCCTACCCACAGCGCAACAGAACAAGTAAGCCTAAAAAGAGTATCCATCACTGCCCACCTTGTGTTAGAGCGGAAATCAGACACTGAAGAGACCAGCAAACAGAAGAAGCTAAAACAGAGGGAACCGCCTTGGAAGTGACAGGTGCAATAGATTAAAACCCTGTAGTTAGTACCAACTACATAGGAAGGGGCTTATAGATCTTGAGAAATATAAGCTGGACCAAGGAAATATCCAAAAACGAACTGATCCCACACTGTCCACAATAACACCAGAGAAGTCCTAGATATAGTTTTACTATTGTTATGATCATTCTTTTAAAAAAATTTTTTTTTTAATTTTAAGTCCTCTATTATTCCTTTGTCATTTTTATAATCTATTATTACTTTGCAAAAAAAAGACCTTATTTTTTAAAGCAAATTTCATATGTATATATCAGTTCAGTTCAGTTCATTCACTCAGTCATGTTCGAATGTTTGAGACCCCATGAATCGCAGCAGGCCAGGCCTCCCTGTCCATCACCAACACCAGGAATTCACTCAGACTCATGTCCATCGAGTCAGTGATGCCATCCGGCCATCTCATCCTCTGTTGTATCCTACTCATCTTGCCCCCAATCCCTCCCAGCATCAGAGTCTTTTCCAATGAGTCAACTCTTCCCATGGGGTGGCCAAAGTACTGGAGTTTCAGCTTTAGCATCATTCCTTCCAAAGAAATCCCAGGGTTGATCTCTTTCAGAATGGACTGGTTGGGTCTCCTTGCAGTCCAAGGGACTCTCAAGAGTGTTCTCCAACACCACAGTTCAAAGGCATCAATTCTTCAGCACTCAGCTTTCTTCACAGTCCAACTCTAACATCCATACATGACCACTGGAAAAACCATAGCCTTGACTAGACGGACCTTTGTTGGTAAAGTAATGTCTCTGCTTTTGAATATGCTATCTAGGTTGGTCATAACTTTCCTTCCAAGGAGTAAGCGTCTTTTAATTTCATGGCTGCAGTCACCATCTGCAGTGATTTTGGAGCCTAAAAAAATAAAGTCTGCCACTGTTTCCACTGTTTCCCCATCTACTTCCCATGAAGTGAAGGGATCAGATGCCATGATCTTCATTTTCTGAATGTTGAGTTTTAAGCCAACTTTTTCAATCTCTTCTTTCACCTTCATGAAGAGGCTTTTTAGTTCCTCGTCACTTTCTGCCAGAAGGGTGGTGTCATCTGCATATCTGAGGTTATTGATATTTCTCCCGGCAATCTTGATTCCAGCTTGTGCTTCTTCCAGTCCAGCATTTCTCATGATGTACTCTGCATATAAGTTTAAAAAGCAGGGTGACAATATACAGCCTTGACGTACTCCTTTTCCTATTTGGAACCAGTGTGTTCCATGTCCAGTTCAAACTGTTGCTTTCTGACCTTCATATAGGTTGCTCAAGAGGCAGGTCAGGTGGTCTGGTATTCCCATATCTTTCAGTATTTCCACAATTTATTGTGATCCACACAATCAAAGGCTTTGCCATAATCAATAAAGCAGAAATAGCGTGGGCGGCTGTGACTGGCATACCTAGTGCGGCCGAGATGAGCTACCCCACGTCTGAGGTCAGGGATAGAAGCCAGGAGGATCCCATGCCCGAGGGGAGGTGGCCAAGAGGAGTTACCCCATGTCCGAGTACAGGGGCAGTGGCCGAGAGTGCCAGGCTGCGATGGCGCAGGAATGGAGGAGAGGAGCTACCCCACGTCCGAGGTTAGGGGCAGCGGCCAGGAGGAGCAACCCCAACTCCAAGGAGCGGTGGCTGCGCATGTACAAGAGGGCCTACAGGAGCTATTCCACGTTCAAGGTCAGAAGGGGCTGTGGTGAGGAGATAGCCCTCGTCCAAGGTAAGGAGTAGCAGCTGCGCTTTGCTGGAGCAGCCGTGAAGAGATACCTCACGTCCAAGGAAAGAGAAACCCAAGTAAGACGGTAGGTGTTGCAAGAGGGCATCAGAGGGCAGACACACTGAACCATACTCGCAGAAAACTAGTCAATCTAATCACACTAGGACCACAGCTTTGTCTAACTCAATGAAACTAAGCTATGCCCGTGGGGCAAGCCAAGATGGGCAGGTCATGGTGGAGAGATCTGACAGAATGCGGTCCACTGGAGAAGGGAATGGCAAACCACTTCAGTGTTCTTGCCTTGAGAACCCCATGAACAGTATGAAAAGGCAAAATGATAGGATACTGAAAGAGAAACTCCCCAGGTCAGTAGGTGCCCAATATGCTACTGGAGATCAGTGGAGAAATAACTCAAGAAAGAATGAAGGGATGGAGTCAAGGCAAAAACAATACCCAGTTGTGGATGTGACTGGTGATAGAAGCAAGGTCCGATGCTGTAAAGAGCAATATAGCATAGGAACCTGGAATGTTAGGTCCATGAATCAAGGCAAATTGGAAGTGGTCAAACAAGAGATGGCAAGAGTGAACGTCGACATTCTAGGAATCAGCAAACTAAAATGAACTGGAATGGGTGAATTTAACTCAGATGACCATTATATCTACTACTGCAGACAGGAATCCCTTAGAAAAAATGGAGTAGCCATCATGGTCAACAAAGAGTCTGAAATGCAGTACTTGGATGCAATCTCAAAAACGACAGAATGATCTCTGTTCGTTTCCAAGGCAAACCATTCAATATTATAGTAATCGAAGTCTATACCCCAACCAGTAATGCTGAAGAAGCTGAAGTTGAATGGTTCTATGAAGACCTACAAGACCTTTTAGAACTAACACCCCAAAAAAGATGTCCCTTTCATTACAGGGGACCGGAATGCAAAAGTAGGAAGTCAAGAAACACTTGGAGTAACAGCAAATTTGGCCTTGGAAAAAGGAATGAAGCATGGCAAAGACTAATAGAGTTTTGCCAGGAAAATGCACTGGTAATAGCAAACACCCTCTTCTAACAACACAAGAGAAGACTCTACACATGGACATCATTAGATGGTCAACACCAAAATCAGATTGATTATGTTCTTTGCAGCCAAAGATGGAGATGCTCTATACGGTCAACAAAAAGAAGACCAGGAGCTGACTGTGGCTCAGATCATGAACTCCTTATTGCCAAATTCAGACTGAAATTGAAGAAAGTAGGGGAAACCACTAGACCATTCAGGTGTGACCTAAATCAAGTCCCTTACGATTATACAGTGGAAGTGAGACATAGATTTAAGGGACTAGATCTGATAGATAGAGTGCCTGATGAACTATGGACAGAGGTTCATGACATTGTACAGGAGACAGGGATCAAGACCATCCCCATGGAAAAGAAATGCAAAAAAGAAAAATGACTGTCTGGGGAGGCCTTACAAACAGCTGTGAAATGAAGAGAAGCGAAAAACAAAGGAGAAAAGGAAAGATACAGGCATCTGAATGTAGAGTTCCAAAGAATAGCAAGGAGAGATAAGAAAGTCTTCCTCAGCGATCAATGCAAAGAAATAGAGGAAAACAACAGAATGGGAAAGACTAGAGATCTCTTCAAGAAAATTAGAGATACCAAGGGAACATTTCATGCAAAGATGGGCTTGATAAAGGACAGAAATGGTATGAACCTAACAGAAGCAGAAGATATTAAGAAAGGTGGCAAGAATACACAGAAGAACTGTACAAAAAAGATCTTCATGACCCAGATAATCACGATTGTGTGATCAGTCACCTAGAGCCGGATATCCTGGAATGTGAAGTCAAGTGGGCCTTGGAAAGCATCACTACAAACAAAGCTAGTGGAGGTGACGGAATTCCAGTTGAGCTATTTCAAATCATAAAAGATGATGTTGTGAAAATGCTGCACTCATGCCAGCAAAATTGGAAAACTCAGCAGTGGCCACAGGACTGGAAAAGGTCAGTTTTCATTCCAATCCCAAAGAAAGACAATGCCAAAGAATGCTCAAACTACCACACAATTGCACTCATCTCACACGCTAGTAAAGTAATGCTTTTATATATATATATATATATATATATATATATATATATATATATATATATATAATTTTTGTGACTTTGTTTCTTTTTTCGTTCTTTTCTTAATATTGTATCTTTGAAAATCCAACCTCTACTCTAGATTTTTAATCTTTGCTTTTTGGTATTTGTTATCAATTTTGTACCTTTAAGAATCCAATCTTCAGTACCTATTTTTACTTGGGAGTGAGATTATTGGCTTGACTGCTCTCTCCCCCTTTGAACTCTCCTTTTTCTCCACCAGGTCACCTCTATCTCTCCCTCCCCCTTCTCTTCTCTACCCAACTCTGTGAATCTCTGTGTGTTCCAGACAGTGGAGAACACTTAGGGAACTGATTACTGCTAGACCTCTCTCTTTTTGATTCCCCCCTTTTATCCTCCTGGCCACTTCTGTCTCTTTCCTCCCTCTTCTATTCTCTGTATAACTCAGTGAACATCTCTGAATGGTCCAGACTGTGGAGTGCACATAAGGAAGTGATTACTGGCTAGCTTGCTCTCTCCTATTTTGATTCCACCTCATCTCATTTGGGTCACTTCTAACTCCTCCTCCCTCCTCTCTTCTGCATGTAACTCTGTAAACCTCTCTGGGTGTCCCTCACTGAGGAGAAACTTTTCATCTTTAACCTAGATGCTTTATCAACAGTGCTGTATAGAAGGAGAAGTCTTGAGACTACTGTAAAAATAAGACTGAAAACCAGAAGCAGGAGGCTTAAGTCCAAATCCTGAGAACACCAGAGAACTCCTGACTCCAGGGAACATTAATTGACAGGAGTTAATCAAACACCTCCATACCTACACTGAAACCAAGTACCACCCAAGGGCCAACAAGTTCCAGAGCAAGAAATACCATGCAAATTCTCCAGCAACACAGGAACACAGCCCTGAGCTTCAATTTACAGGCTGCTCAAAGTTAATCCAAAAACATTGACATCTCATAACTCCTTACTGGACACTTCATCACACTCCAGAGAGAAGAAATCTAGCTTCACCCACCAGAACACCGACACAAGCTTCCCTAACCAAGAAACCTTGACAAACCACCTGTACAACTCCACCCATAGTGAGGAAACTCCACAATAAAGAGAATTCCACAAACTGCCAGAATACAGAAAGGCCGTCCCAAACTCAGCAATATAAACAAGATGAAGAGACAGAGAAATACCCAGCAGGTAAAGGAACAGGATAAATGTCCTCCAAACCAAACAAAAGAGAAAGAGATAGGGAATCCACCTGATAAAGAATTCCGAATAATGATAGTGAAAATTATCCAAAATCTTGAAATCAAAATGGAATCACAGATAAATAGCCTGGAGACAAGGATTGAGAAGATGCCAGAAAGGTTTAACAAGGACCTAGAAGAAATAAAAAAGAGTCAATATGTAATGAATAATGCAATAAATGAGATTAAAAAAAAAACACACTGGAGGCAACAAATAGAATAAAGGAGGCAGAAGATAGGATTAGTGAAGTAGAAGATAGAATGGTAGAAATAAATGAATCAGAGAGGAAAAAAGAAAAACAAATGAAAAGAAATGAAGACAATTTCAGAGACCTCCAGGACAATATTAAATGCTACAACATTCGAATCATAGGAGTCCCAGAAGAAGAAGACAAAAAGAAAGACCATGAGAAAATACCTGAGGAGATAATAGTTGAAAACTTCCCTAAAATGGAGAAGGAGATAATCACCCAAGTCCAAGAAACCCAGAGTCCCAAACAGGATAAACCCAAGGAAAAACACCCCAAGACACATATTAATCAAATTAACAAAGATAAAACATAAAGTACAAATATTAAAAGTAGCAAGGAAAAAACGACTAATAACACACAAGGGGATTCCCATAACAGCTGATCTTTCAATAGAAACTCTTTTTTTAATGTAAATTTATTTTAATTGGAGGCTAATTATATACTGGTTTTGCCATACATCAACATGAATCCACCACGGATATACACGTGCTCCCGATCCTGAACCCCCCTCCCATCTTCCTCTCTGTACCATCCCTCTGGGTCATCCCAGTGCACCAGCCCCAAGCATCCTATATCCTGCATTGAACATAGACTGGCAATTCATTTCTTATATGATATTATACATGTTTCAATGCCATTCTCCCAAATCATCACACCCTCTCCCTATCCCACGGAGTCCAAAAGACTGTTCTATACATCTGTGTCTCTTTTGCTGTCTCACATGCAAGGTTATCGTTACCATCTTTCTAAATTCCATATATATGCGTTAGTATACTATATTGGTGGTTTTATTTCTGGCTTACTTCACTCTGTATAATAGGATCCAGTTTCATCCACCTCATTAGAACTCTTCAGGCCAGGAGGGAATGGCAAGACATACTTAGAGTGATGAAAGAAAATAACCTGCAGCCCAGATTACTGTACCCAGCATGGATCTCATTCAAATATGAAGGAGAAATCAAAAGCTTTACAGACAGACAAAAGCTGAGAGAATTCAGCACCACCAAACCAGCTCTCCAACAAATGCTAAAGGATATTCTCTAGACAGGAAACACAAAAAAGGTGTATAAACTCGAACCCAAAACAATAAAGTAAATGGCAACGGGATCATAGTTATGAATAATTACCTTAAATGTAAATAGGTTAAATGCCCCAGCCAAAACACAAAGACTGGCTGAGTGAATACAAAAACAAGACCCTTATATATGTTGTCTACAAGAGACCCACCTCAAAACAGGGGACACATACAGACTGAAAGTGAAGGGCTGGAAAAAGATATTCCACCCAAATAGAGACCAAAAGAAAGAAGGAGTAGCAATACTCATATCAGATAAAATAGATTTTAAAACAAAGGCTGTGAAAAGAGGCAAAGAAGGACACTATATAGTGATCAAAGGATCAATCCAAGAAGAAGATATAACAATTATAAATATATATGCACCCAACATAGGAGCACCACAATATGTAAGACAAATGTTAACAAGTATGAAAGGGGAAATTAACAATAACACAATAATCGTGGGAAAATTTAGTACCCCACTTACACCTATGGATATATCAACTAAACGGAAAATTAACAAGGAAACACAAACTTTAAATGATACAATAGACCAGTTAGACCTAATTGATATCTATAGGACATTTCACCCCAAAACAATGAATTTCACCTTTTTCTCAAGCGCACACAGAACCTTCTCCAGGATAAATCACATCCTGGGCCATAAATCTAGCCTTGGTAAATTCAAAAAAATTGAAATCATTCCAAGCATCTTTTCTGACCACAATGCAGTAAGATTAGATCTCAATTACAGGAGAAAAACTATTAAAAATTCCAAATATGGAGGCTGAACAACACGCTGCTGAATAACCAACAAATCACAGAAGAAATCAAAAAAGAAATAAAAATATGCATAGAAATGAATGAAAATGAAAACACAACAACCCAAAACCAGTGGGACACTATAAAAGCGATGCTAAGGGGAAAGTTCATAGCAATACAGGCATATCACAAGATACAAGAAAAAAGTCAAATAAATAACCTAACTCTACACCTAAGGCAACTAGAAAAGGAAGAAATGAAGAACCCCAGGGTTAGTAGAAGGATAGAAATCTTAAAAATTAGGTCAGCTCAACATTCAGAAAACGAAGATCATGGCATCCCGTCTTATCACTTCATGGGAAATAGATGGGGAAACAGTGGAAACAGTGTCAGATTTTATTTTTTTGGGCTCCAAAATCACTGCAGATGGTGACTGCAGCCATGAAATTAAAAGACGCTTACTCCTGGGAAGGAAAGTTATGACCAACCTAGATAGCATATTCAAAAGCAGAGACATTACTTTGCCAACAAAGGTCCGTCTAGTCAAGGCTATGGTTTTTCCTGTGGTGATGTATGGATGTGAGAGTTGGACTGTGAAGAAGGCTGAGCGCCAAAGAATTGATGCTTTTGAACTGTGGTGTTGGAGAAGACTCTTGAGAGTCCCTTGGACTGCAAGGAGATCCAACCAGTCCATTCTGAAGGAGATCAGCCCTGGGATTTCTTTGGAAGGAATGATGCTAAAGCTGAAACTCCAGTACTTTGGCCCCACCTCATGGGAAGAGTTGACTCATTGGAAAAGACTCTGATGCTGGGAGGGATTGGGGGCAGGAGGAGAAGGGGACGACAGAGGATGAGATGGCTGGATGGCATCACTGACTCGATGGATGTGAGTCTCAGTGAACTCCGGGAGTTGGTGATGAACAGGGAGGCCTGGCGTGCTGCAATTCATGGGGTCGCAAAGAGTCAGACACGACTGAGCGATTGAACTGAACTGAAATGCAAAAGAAACAAAAGAGACCATAGCAAAATCAACAAAGCCAAAAGCTGGTTCTTTGAAAGGATAAATAAAATTGACAAACCATTAGCTAGACTCATCAAGAAACAAAGGGACAAAAATCATATCAATAAAATTAGAAATGAAAATGGAGAGATCACGACAGACAACACAGAAATACAAAGGATCATAAGAGACTACTATCAACAGTTATATGCCAATAAAATGGATAATGTGGAAGAAATAGACAAATTCTTAGAAAAGTACAACTTTCCAAAACTCGACCAGGAAGAAATAGAAAATCTTAACAGACCCATCACAAGCACGGAAATTGAAACTGTAATCAGAAATCTTCCAGCAAACAAAAGCCCAGGTCCAGACGGCTTCACTGCTGAATTCTACCAAAAATTTAGAGAAGAGCTAACACCTATCCTATTCAAAATCTTCCAGAAAATTGCAGAGGAAGGTAAACTTCCAAATCCATTCTATGAGGCCACCATCACCCTAATACCAAAAGCTGACAAAGATGCCACAAAAAAAGAAAAATACAGGCCAAAATCACTGATGAAAAAATCATGATGATGCAAAAATCCTTAACAAAATTGTAGCAAACAGAATCCAATGACACATTAAAAAGATCATACACCAAGACCAAGTGGGCTTTATCCCAGGGATGCAAGGATTCTTCAATATCTGCAAATCAATCAATGTAATACACCACATTAACAAATTGAAAAATAAAAGCCATATGATTATCTCAATAGATGCAGAGAAAGCCTTTGACAAAATTCAACATACATTTACGATAAAAACTCTCCAGAAAGCAGGAATAGAAGGAACATACCTCAACACAATAAACCTATATATGACAAACCCACAGCAACATTATCCTCAAAGGTGAAAAATTGAAAGCATTTCCCCTAAAGTCAGGAACAAGACAAAGGTGCCCACTTTCACCACTACTATTCAACATAGTTTTGGAAATTTTGGCTACAGCAATCAGAGCAGAAAAAGAAATAAAAGGAATCCAAATTGGAAAAGAAGAAGTAAAACTTTCATGGTTTGCAGATGACATGTTCCTTTACATAGAAAACCCTAAAGACTTCACCAGAAAATTACTAGAGCTAATCAATGAATATAGTAAAGTTTCAGGATATAAAATCAACACACAGAAATCCCTTGCATTCCTATACACTAATAATGAGAAAATAGAAAGAAATTAAGGAAACAATTTCATTCACCATTGCAATGAAAAGAATAAAATACTTAGGAATGTATCTACCTAAAGAAACTAAAGACCTATTTATAGAAAACTATAAAATGCTGGTGAAAGAAATCAAAGAGGAAACTAACAGATGGAGATATATACCATGTTCATGGATCGGACGAATCAATATAGTGAAAATGAGTATACTACCCAAAGCAATTTATAGATTCAATGCAATCCCTATCAAGCTACCAAGAGTATTTTTCACAGAGCTAGAACAAATAGTTTCACAATTTGTATGGAAATACAAAAAACCTTGAATAGCCAGAGCAATCTTGAGAAAGAAGAATGGAACTGCAGGAATCAACCTGCCTGACTTCAGGCTCTACTGCAAAGCCACAGTCATCAAGACAGTATGATACTGTCACAGAGACAGAAATATCGATCAATGGGAAAAAAAACAGAAAGCCCAGAGATAAATCCATGCACCTATGGACACCTTATCTTTGACAAAGGAGGCAAGAATATATAATCATTTAAGGACAATGTCTTTAACAAGTGGTGCTGGCAAAACTGGTCAACCACTTGTAAAAGAATGAAACTAGAACACTTACTAACACCATACACAAAAATAAACTCAAAATGGATTAAAAATTTAAACATAAGACCAAAAAATATAAAACTCCTAGAGGAGAACATAGGCACAACATTCTCTGACATAAATCACAGCAGGATTCTCTGTGACCCACCTCCCAGAATATTGGAAATAAAAGCAAAAATAAACAAAGGGGACCTAATTAAAATTAAAAGCTTCCGCACAACAAGAGAAACTATAAGCAAGGTGAAAAGACAGTCTTCAGAATGGGAGATAATAATAGCAAATGAAGCAACACTCAAAAAACTAATCTCAGAAATATACACACAACTACTACAGCTCAATTCCAGAAGAATAAACGACCAAATCAAAAAACAGGCCAAAGACCTAAATACACATTTCTCCAAAGAAGACATACAGATGGCTAACAAACACATGAAAAGATGCTCAACATCACTCATTATCAGTTCAGTTCAGTTCAGTTCAGTTGCTCAGTTGTGTCCAAATCTGTTCGACCCCATGAATCACAGCACACCAGGCCTCCCTGTCCATCACCAACTCCCAGAGTTCACTCAGACTCCCGTCCATCGAGTCAGTGATGCCATCCAGACATCTCATCCTCTGTCGTCCCCTTCTCCTCCTGCCCCCAATCCCTCCCAGCATCAGAGTCTTTTCCAATGAGTCAACTCGTCCCATGAGGTGGGGCCAAAGTACTGGAGTTTCAGCTTCAGCATCATTCCTTCCAAAGAAATCCCGGGACTGATCTCCTTCAGAATGGACTGGTTGGATCTCCTTGCAGTCCAAGGGACTCTCAAGAGTCTTCTCCAACACCATAGTTCAAAAGCATCAATTATTCGGTGCTCAGCTTTCTTCACAGTCCAACTCTCACATCCATACATCACCACAGGAAAAACCATAGCCTTGACTAGACGGACCTTTGTTGGCAAAGTAATGTCTCTGCTTTTGAATATGCTATCTAGGTTGGTCATAACTTTCCTTCCCAGGAGTAAGCGTCTTTTAATTCCATGGCTGCAGTCACCATCTGCAGTGATTTTGGAGCCAAAAAAAAAAAAAAAGTCTGACACTGTTTCCACTGTTTCTCCATCTGTTTCCCATAAAGTGATGGAACTGGATGCCATGATCTTCGTTTTCTGAATGTTGAGCTTTAAGCCAAATTTTTCACTCTCCACTTTCACTTTCATCAAGAGGCTTTTTAGTTCCTCTTCACTTTCTGCCATAAGGATGGTGTCATCTGCATATCTGAGGTTATTGATATTTTCCCCTGCAATCTTGATTCCAGCTTGTGTTTCTTCCAGTCCAGCGTTTCTCATGATGTCCTGTGCATACTCATTATCATAGAAATGCAAATCAAAACCACAGTGAAGTACCATTTCACGCCAGTCAGAATGGCTGTGATCCAAAAGTCTACAAGCAATAAATGCTGGAGAGGGTGTGGAGAAAAGGGAACCCTCTTACACTGTTGGTGGGAATGCAAACTAGTACAGCCACTATGGAGAACAGTGTGGAGGTTCCTTAAAAAACTGGAAATAGAATTGCCTTATGTCCCAGCAATCCCACTGCTGGGCATACACACTGAGGAAACCAGAATTGAAAGAGCCACGTGTACCCCAATGTCCATCGCAGCACTGTTTCTAATAGCCAGGACATGGAAGCAACCTCGATGTCCATCAACAGATGAATGGATAAGAAAGCTGTGGTACATATACACAATGGAGTATTACTCAGCCATTAAAAAGAATACATTTGAATCAGTTCTAATGAGGTGGATGAAACTGCAGCCTATTATACAGAGTGAAGTAAGCCAGAAAGAAAAACACCAATTCAGTATACTAACGCATATATATAGAATTTAGAAAGATGGTAATGATAACCCTGTATGCAAGACAGCAAAAGAGACACTGATGTACAGAACAGTCTTATGGAATCTGTGGGATAGGGAGAGGGTGCGATGGTTTGGGAGAATGGCAATGAAGCATGTATAATATCATATAAGAAATGAATCGCCAGTCCAGGTTCAGTGCAGGATACAGGAGGCTTGGGGCTGGTGCACTAGGATGACACAGAGGGATATACGGAGAGGGAGGTGAGACGGGACTTCAGGATGGGGAACATGTGTACACCCGTGGTGGATTCATGTTGATGTGTGGCAAAACCAGTAGAATATTGTAAATTAATTAACCTCCAATTAAAATAAATAAATTTAAATTAAAAAAAATAACAACAACAAGCAAACAAAATAAAATAAATGGATGACATTGTTTATGGTTTTATGTCCTATAAGAGGCCAATGCATTAAGTAGACTAATACCAACAGTTTAGTAAATATATTTTCTTATGTCCTTATTAACTAAATCATTTCTTGTTAGAGTTTAGATTTTTCAATATATACATATTTTTCCCCAATTAAACTGAACCATTTTGATTTTTGTATAGGTTGATGAAATCACTTTCCAGCAATGTGAATACCCTATTACCTCATTGTTGTAGCTTTTTATCTGTCAAACATGCTTGAAATCAGCACACTAATCTTGCCCTATAGCAATTGCTTGATTAATTTATTTTTTGTCTACTATCTCATAGAGTTTCTCCATGAAACTTACTGACACTGAGTATGATTTTAATGCTGATAGGTTATCTCTCCTTCAAAACCACAGAATCCTCAAACACTAAAAAAAAAAAAAAAAAAAAAGATTACTTTCCTTGTTTTATGTTCCCCATTCCTCTCTGGAGTCACTATAATTGAAAGGGATCTCTAAGTAAACCTAATTCACTCATTCATTCACTGTTTATTTATAGAACATTTATTATGTATCATGGCATCATGAAGGAATGAAAGCATGTTTTAGCAATTATGACATTTGTTTCTTAAAATTACAAGATCCTAAATACAGACTTGTATACATAAACACACATACACAAGTAAGTACCAAAAAAATTAATAAAGTAAACCCTACTTCAGTGGTAGAAACTGATGTGATTTATCTCCTTCAAGGTAAGAATTATGTTATATTAAACTTGAATTTATGTCTCCCTAATACTAGTTCCTCATCTTAATACTTACTTAAGGATAGAAATCATGAGGTACAGTATCATGGGAAAGTTAGTACTTGAGCATGATTACAAAACATTGATGGTTATCTTT
This sequence comes from Bos indicus, assembly GCF_029378745.1. Lineage (NCBI taxonomy): Eukaryota > Metazoa > Chordata > Mammalia > Artiodactyla > Bovidae > Bos > Bos indicus. The sequence goes on from NC_091774.1 coordinate 2,921,700, forward strand.
TGTTGAATAATGGAGGAGCATTCCAGACAGAGGAAAGAAGTGGGTGTGCATTAGAAACAATGAGTAACCCAGAGGTAGGAGTCAAGATGGCAATTAGTAACCAGTGGAGCTTCCCTGAAGGCTCAGCAGTAATGCATCTGCCTACAAGGCAAAGATTCAAAAGACACAGGTTCTATCCTTGGGTCGAGAAGATCGCCTGGAGGATGGCATGGCAACCCACTCTAGTATTCTTGCCTGGAGAATCACATGGACAGAGGAGCCTGGCAGACTGCAGTCCACAGGGTTGCACAGAGTTGGACATGACCAACTGAGCACGCAGTGACTGAGCATGCAGCTTCATGCAGCTAATTGGACTCAAGAGTTTGGTTAAAGCCAGACTTTGAAGAACTTGGCATATGTAGACGTTAAATAAATATTTGTAAACAAAACTGACAAATGATACATAAGGGGTGTTGAGCCATACGTTTCTTCTCTACCTTGTTAACAAATGCTATTGTATTTCTTTTAGTTATGAAGTCACAGGTTGTTTTGCTTAACTTGATTCATATATAGACAGTTGATGGAGAATTGATGAAATTATTTGGATAATCAAGCTTCTCCAAAATAATATTTCAGATTTAAAAAGTGAATATTATATTGTTAGTTTCTGTTTAAATAACCACACTGGACACATTCACAAATTATACATTTAATATTTAAAAGTTTAATTCAATTTTGGACATTTTAATAGTGATGGCTATGATTGTTCTTTATTAGGCAACTACTGTGATATAAGATGGAGAAGGCAATGGCACCCCACTCCAGTACACTTGCCTGGAAAATCCCATGGATGGAGGAGCCCAGTGGGCTGCAGTCCATAGGGTTGCTAAGAGTCGGACACGACTGAGTGACTTCACTTTCACTTTTCACTTTCATGCATTGGAGAAGGAAGTGGCAACCCACTCCAGTGTTCTTGCCTGGAGAATCCCAGGGACGGGGGAGCCTGATGGGCTGCCGTCTGTGGGGTCGCACAGAGTCGGACACGACTGAAGAGACTTAGTGGTAGTGGTGATATAAGAATGCAATTTTTAGTTCTTAAAAAAAATCTTCCAATGTAAGTACTACTAGCTTTGCTTTAGAGATGAGGAAATTAAAGCATAAACTGTTTAAGTAACAAGGCCAGTGTCACATAGCTAGTAATGGTGCATCAGGATTCAAAGAAATATTTAATTCCATAAACATCACATATATTTTTGAAAAAAGCCAAATGTTTGCTTTACAACAATCATTATCATTGTCATGGCTCTGATTTAAGCTGAAGCTTATGCATCATTAGTGAAAGAAATATTTTTATGTATATTTGCTTTTTTTTTTTTGAAATACTACTACTGACTGGGTCATTTAACAAAAATGCCATGATAGTAAAGTCAGATCAATTGTAATTATTTCTTCCAGCTTAACAAATATAAATGTTTGATTGGTTAAAAATGAAAAAAAAATATTAAAAAAGGGAAATACGCAGGCACACTCTAGTTACATAAGCATTTGGTACTTGGAAGAAAGTGTGAAAGTGTTAGTCTTTCAGTCATGTCCAGTGGTTTGCGATACCATGGAGTGTGGCCCATGTAGTCTTCTCTGTTCATGAGATTCTCCAGGCGAGACTACTTGATCAGGTTGCCATTTCCTTCTCCAGGAGATATTCCCCACCCAGGGACCTAACCGGGTCTCCCACGTTGCAGGCAGATTATTTACTGTCTGAGCCACCAGGGAAGGCCGGTACTTGAAACAACTCGAATAGTTGATGTATAATAGAATTACCTTCTTCTCTATTATTAATCATATACACCCCAGCTTATTACATTTAAGTTACATTTTTTTTTCAAATTATTTTTCTTTCTTCCTTTTTTGTCACATAAGATTGAGTTGTATGCATTTAGTCACACCCTATCCAACTGTATTCCCTTAGATATGTTTGACTGTGAATGAATGTATTTGGCATAGTATTTTTAACAAAAATAACGTGGAGTCATACTGATTTCACTTTCAAGATAATTCTGCTCACAAACTTTTCTGGTTTTCTGAATGTTCAAAACATTCTTGTGCAATGTTTTGTGTGCCAATTTGTTAAGCAGTTGGTCTGCCATCACACTTCTTAGTCCAACAGAGAGATTATAGATAACCTATCTATGAAAGTGATCAGTTACAACTATCCCCAGATATACTCTTAACATGGGATTATTTTAATAACTTTATTAGAAGAAAACAAAACTATATTTTTAAAAAATATATATATATATATAATTATACACAATAAAATATTGCATGTAACTCACATATATCAAATAAAGCATTCAGTTCAGTTCAGTCACCTAGTCACATCCAAGTCCTTGTGACACCATGGACTGAAGCATGCCAGGCTTACCTGTCCTTAACTATCTCCTAGAGTTTGCTCAAACTCATGTCCATTACGTTGGTAATGCCATCCAACCATTTCATGCTCTGTCACCCTCTTCTTCTCCTGCTTCCAATCTTTCCCAACATCAGGGTATTTTGCAGTAAGTTGGCACTTCTCATCAGGTAGTCAAAGTATTCAGCTCAGTTCAGTCGCTCAGTAGTGTCTGACTCTTTGTGACTCCATCGAATGCTGCACGCCAGGCTTCCCTGCTCATCACCAACTCCCAGAGTTCAAACTGGTGTCCATTGAGTCGGTGATGCTATCCAACCATCTTATCCTCTGTCATCCCCTTCTCCTCCTGCCTTCAATCTTTCCAAGCATCAGGGTCTCTTTAAATGAGTCAGTTCTTTGCATCAGGTAGCCAAAGTTTGGAGTTTCAGCTTCAACATCAGTTCTTCCAATGAACACCCAGGACTGATCTCCTTTAGGATAGACTGGTTGGATCTCCTTGCAGTCCAAGGGACCCTCAAGGGTCTTCTCCAACACCACACTTCAAAAGTATCAATTCTTTAGTGCTCAGCCTTCTTTATTGTCCAACTCTCACATCTGTACATGACCACTGAAAAAACCATAGCTTTGACTATAGGGACCTTTGTTGGCAAAGTGATGTCTCTGATTTTTCATACAGTCTCTAGGCTTGCTATATCTTTTCTTCCGAGGAGCAACTGTTCTTTAATTTCATGGCTGCAATCACCATCTGTGGTCACTTTGGAGCCCAAGAAAATAAAGTCTGTCATTGCTTCCATTTTTCCCAATCCATTGGCCATGAAAGGATGAGACTGGATGCCATGATCTTAGTTTTTTGAATGTTGAGTTTTAAGCCAGTTTTTTTTTTTGATCCCCTAGTTCACCTTCATCAAGAGGCTCTTTAGTTCCTCTTCACTTTCACCCATTGGGGTGGTATAATATTTCTCCAGGCAATCTTGATTCCAGCTTCTGCTTCATCCAGCCCAGCGTTTTGCATGATGTATTCTGCTTATAAGTTAATAAGCAGAGTGACAATATACGCCCTTGACATACTCCTTTCCAAAATTTGAACCAGTTCGTTGTTCCCTGTCCAGTTATAATTGTTGCTTTTTTACTTTCATAAAGATTTGTCAGGAGGCAGGTAAATTTGTCTGGTATTCCTACCTCTTTAAGAGTTTTCCACAGTTTGTTGTTATCCACACAGTCAAAGGTGTTAACATAGTCAATGAAGCAGAAGTAATTTTTTCCCCCCTAGAATGCTCTTGCTTTTTCTATGATCCAATGGATATTGCATTTTGATCTCTGGCTCCTCTGTCTTTCCTAAATCCAACTTGTATATCTGGAAGTTCTTAGTTTATGCATTTTTGAAGCATATCTTAAAGGATTTTGAACATTGTTTCTAGCATGTGAAATGAGCACAACTGTGTCATAGTTTGAACATTTTTTGACATTTCCCTTCTGTGGGGTTGAAATGAAAAATGACTTTCCAGTCCTGTGGTCACTGCTTACTTTTCCAAATTTGCTGTCATATTGAGTGCATCACTTTTACAGCATCATCTTTTAGGGTTTGAAATAGCTTGGCTGGAATTTCTTCACTTCCACAAGCTTTGTTCATAGTAATGCTGCCTAAGGCCCACTTGACTTCACACTCCAGGATGTCTGGCTCTAGGTGAGTGATCACATCATCGTGGTTACCTGGGTCATTAAAATCTTTTTCGTATAGTTCTTCTGTGTATTCTTGCCACCTCTTCTTAATATCTTCTGCTTCTGTTAACTCTATACTACTTTTCTTCTAAGGGATTTTTGCCTTGAGTAGTAAATACAATAATGATATGAATTAAATTTGCCCATTCCCGTCCAGTTTTGTTCTCTGATTCCTAAAATGTCAATGTTCATTATTGCCATCTTCTGTTTGACGACATCCTATTTACTTTGATTCATGGGCCTAATCTTCCAGGTTCCTATGCAGTATTTTTCTTTACAGCATCAGACTTTATTTTCACCACCAGACACATCCACAAGAGGGCATCATATACACTTTGGTTCAACCTCTTCATTCTTTCTGGAGTTATTTCTCCACTCTTCTCCAGTAGCATATTGGACACCTCCTGACCTGGGGGATTATCTTTCAGTGTCATATATTTTTGCCTTTTCATATTTTTCATGGTGTTCCCAAGGCAAGAATGCTGAAGTGGTTTGTCTTTCCCTTCTCAAGTCAACCACGTTTTGTCAGAAGTCTCCAACCATGACCTGTCCAAATTGGGTGGCCCTACATAGTGTAGCTTACAGTCTCATTGAGTTACACAAAGCTGTGATCAATGTAATCATTTTATTTACTTCTCTGTGATTGTGGTTTCCATACTGTTTACCCTCTGATGGATGAAGATAAGGGGGTTGTTCCAACTTCCTTACAGGAGGGACTGGCTGTGGGGAAAACTGGGTTCTTGCTTTGGTGGACAGAGCCGTGCTCAACAAATCTTTAATGCGATTTTCTGCTCATGAGTGAGGCTTGCTCCCTCCCTGTAGTTTGGCCTGAGACAGCCGAGTCCTGGAGTCTTGTACTCTCCATGGAAGTGCTATAGTCTTTGTTAGGCCTAATGGCAACCTCCTCCAAGATGACTTATGCCAACACACTGCACTTCCTAGGAATGCTGCCAGCAGTGGTCCTGATCCCACAGCAGGCCACTGTGAACCCATTCTTCTCCCCAAGACTCCCAAACAGCATTCTTCTACCCGGCCATCTAACTTGAAGCCAAAGAAAACATTATTAATGGTTATTTGGGGGATGAGGTATCGTAAGTATTTTTATCTTCTTTTATATATTTTAAATACTTTCAAAATATTCTAAATTAGTCTGTATTGATTTATTGAGCTGTGGTTGATTTATAGTATTATATCAATTTCAGTGTACAACATAGTGATTTAACATTTTTGTAGATTGTACTCCATTTAAAATTGTATAAAATATTTATTAGATTCTAGTGCTGTGCAATATATCCTTATGCCTTATTTATTTTATACTTGGTAGTTTGTACCTCTTAAGCCCCGCCCCCCCTTATCTTGCATCCTTCCCTCTTACCTATTCCTACTAGTACCCAATTGTTTCTTCCCTACTGAGGGAAGAGAGTCTGCTTGTCTTTTATTAAATTTATGGTTTTTTTTTTTCTTTTAATTCCACATTTAAGTCATAACACACAGTATTTGTCTTTCTCTGTTGATTTATTTCACTCAGTTTAATATCTATTTGGTCACCCATGCTTTTGCAAATGGCAAATTTTCATTCTTTTTTAAAGCTGAGTAATATTCTATTGCATGTATGCTGCATCTTGTTTATTTATTCATTTGTTGATGGACACTTAACGTTTCTTCCATATCTTGGCTTGTGGAAATGATGCTGTTATGAATTTTGGGGTGCACGTCTATTTTCCCATTAGTTTCATTTTCTTTGGATACTTAACCAGATTAAAATTGTTGGATTATATACAAGTTCTATTTTTACTCTTCTTAAGAAACTCCACATTGTTTTTCATAGTCACTACACCAACTACCATTCCCATCAACAGTGTACAGGGTTCCCTTTTATCCAACATTTTTTATTTGTGTTCTTTTTTATAATAGCCATTCTGATGGGTGTGAGGTGATATCTCATTTTTGTTTGGATTTGTAGGTTCCTTGTGCATAGCAATGGTGAACATATTTTCATATGCTTGTTGGCTATATCTATGTCTTCTTTAAAAAAAAAGTTGATGTCTTCTGCCTGTTTTTCAATTGGATTGTTGTTTTTGATATTGAGTTATATGAACTGCTTATATATTTTGGATAATGACCCCTTTCCATTCACATGATTTGCAAATATTTCTTGCCACTCAGTAGGTTGTCTTTATGTTTTCTTGATGGTTTCCTTTGCTGTGTAAAAGCTTTTAAGTTAAATTAAGCCCCATTTAAAATTTGCTTTTGTTTCTTTTGCCTTAGGAAACAATTCCAAAAAAAATATTGCTGATTTATATGGACAGGGAGGCCTGGCATGCTTCAGTCCATGGAATCACAAACAGTCAGACATGGCTGATGACTGGACTGAACTGAACTGAACTGAATATCAAAGAGTGTTCTGCTTATCTTTACTTCTAGAAGTTTTAATGATTTTAGTCTTATATTTAACCCATTATGAGTTTATTTTTGTATGTAGTATGAGAAAATGTTCTAATTTCCTCCTTTTATGTGTAGATGCACACTTTTCCCAGCAGCACTTACTGGAGAGACTATTTTTCCCCTACTGTATATTCTTGCCTCTTTTGTCATAGACTAATTGAGTGTAAGTATAAGTGCACAGGTTTATTTCTGGGCTCTCTACTCTGTTTTATTGGTCTATATGTCTTTTTCTGGGGGGTGGGGCTAATGCCACACTCTTTTGATTTCTGTAGCTTTGTAGTATAGTTTGAAGTCAGAAAGCATACCACCTATAGTTCTGTTCTTATTTCTCTAGATTGCTTTGGTTATTCAGGGTCTTTTGTGATCCCATGCAAATTGTAGATATATTTGTTCTAATTCTGTGGAAAATGCCATTGGTGTTTTAATAGAGATTGCATTGATTTGTAGATTGCCTGAGGTAATATGGTCATTTTAATAGTTTTTCCAGTCCTTGAACATACTTTATCTTACTATCTATTCATGTCATCTTCAACTTATTTTTGTCCAGTGTCTTATAGTTCATTGAGTAAAGTTCTTTTATAATACCTTCTTAGACTAATTCCTTATTTTATTCTTTCAATGTAGTTATAAATGAACTTGTATTATGTTTTTGATACTTTCCTGTGAGTATTTCTATATATTAGTTTTGTACCCATTCTTACATTGTTTATTATATATGCATAAAGAAAGTTAGAATATAGGTCAGACAGATGGTAGACAAAGGAACCACATAGCATCCTGTGGACATGGTTGTATTATGAAAGACTTTTAATATTGTGATTATAGCAGTATCCAGAATTTTTTCATTTTTTATTAATAAAAAAAGAACACACATTCTAATGTAAATTTAATGATATTTATAATAATTTGCATTTATTATGACCAAAAATATTTTTGAACATTAGCTATATATTATCAGTTTAATGTATTTGGACATTAAACCAATTGGTGGAGAAAAGTGGTTGAATTTCCTTTATAATTGGAAGAAATAAAATGTATGTGATTGAAATGGACCAAGTACTTCTAGAACAAGCACAAAAATATGTAGAATATCTTGGTTGGAGTAGAATCCATATCCCATAAGTGAAATTCATGGTAAGACAGAGAAGGAGCATATCAGATAGGTAGAGGAATTTGAGCAACACACAGGCTATGCCAATATGTGAAAAAGTGATTGAATATTTTCTAATGGCAGAGTGTATGTCAATTCTTAGGTAAACCATGGAAATTTGGATATTAAGAAGTAGGAAATAAAAAAAAATTTTGATTTAATTTTTTTCATAGGAGGAAAATCTTTTAATTTTCCCTAAAATATTGTTTTTAAATTTATTAATAAAATAAGTAGCATGTTCTGTATCTTTCAGTAAGTTTTTATTTATCAATAGTTTGTGAGAAAGCAGTTTGATCAAATACATTTCATTAGTTTTGAAATTTTGCTTTCGTTCTTTAAGATACAGGTATTTGAAGATCTGGTTATAATTTTGGTTTGTTTTGTTACTGGTTTTAATGGCCATCAAAGTTGAAAATACACTGTAAAGGTATACAGATTTGGAAGAATGGCATTGAAACATGTATAATATCATATAAGAAATGAATCACTAGTCCAGGTTCGATGCAGGATACAGGATGTTGGGGCTGGTGCACTGGGATGACCCAGAGGGATGGTACGGGGAGGGATGTGGAAGGGGGGTTCAGGATGGGGAACATGTGTACACCTGTGGGAGATTCATGTTGATGTATGGCAAAACCAATACAGTATCGTAAAGTAATTAGCCTCCAATTAAAAAAAATAAATTTAAATTAAAAAATGTACACAGATCTAAATGGAACAAGTTTACTGTGCTATGTACTATATCCACTCATGATATTTATTTTTTGATTGATCCAACCAGAAAATTATTCAAACTCTGTGTGCTCAAGCCTTGCATTTATTTATTTATTTTTTTTAAATGAGAACTCTTAGGATTTATCCTCTTAACAGCTTTTGCATACAACATAGAGCAATGTTACTTACATTTATCATGTTATATATTACATCCCTAGTACTTAAATACCTTGAAACTGGAACTTTGTACTTCTGATTACCTTCATTCAGTTCCACCTCCCCTTAATTCTCTCCTCTCAGTTCAGTTCAGTCACTCAGTCATGTTTGACTCTTTGCGACCCCATGAATCGCAGCACGCCAGGCCTCCCTGTCCATCACCAATTCCCGGAGTTCACTCAGATTCACGTCCATCAAGTCAGTGATGCCATCCAGCCATCTCATTCTGTCATCCCCTTCTCCTCCTGCCCCCAATCCCTCCCAGCATCAGAGTCTTTTCCAATAAGTCAACTCTTCACATGAGGTGGCCAAAGTACTGGAGTTTCAGCTTTAGCATCATTCCTTCCAAAGAAATCCAGGGCTGATCTCCTTCAGAATGGACTGGTTGGATCTCCTTGCAGTCCAAGGGACTCTCAAGAGTCTTCTCCAACACCACAGTTCAAAAGCATCAATTCTTCGGCACTCAGCCTTCTTCACAGTCCAACTCTCACATCCATACATGACCACAGGAAAAACCATAGCCTTGACTAGATGGACCTTTGTTGGCAAAGTAATGTCTCTGCTTTTGAATATGCTATCTAGGTTGGTCATAACTTTTCTTCCAAGGAGTAAGCATCTTTTAATTTCATGGCTGCAGTAACCATCTGCAGTGATTTTGGAGCCCAAAAAATAAAGTCTGACACTGTTTCCCCTGTTTCCCCATCTATTTCCCATGAAGTGATGGGACCGGATGCCAAGATCTTCATTTTCTGAATGTTGAGCTTTAAGCCAACTTTTTCACTCTCCACTTTCACTTTCATCAAGAGGCTTTTGAGTTTCTCTTCACTTTCTGCCATAAGGGTGGTGTCATCTGCATATCTGAGGTTATTGATATTTCTTCCAGAAATCTTGATTCCAGCTTGTGTTTCTTCCAGTCCAATGTTTCTCATGATGTACTCTCCATATAAGTTAAATAAGCAGGGTGAAAATATACAGCCTTGATGTACTCCTTTTCTCCTCTAGTACCTGCAAATCTGATCTTATTCTGAGTAGGTTTGCTTGTTTTTTGTTATAATTGACCTAAAGTACTATGTCAGTTCCTGGTACATAATATAGTGATTTAATATTTCTATACATTTCAAAATGACCACTTGGCTATGATAAGCCTATTTATGAAATGTAACCAAATAAAGATATTACATGATTATTGACTATATTCTTCATGCTGTACATTCTATAACCATACAAGTTATTTGTGGTCTTTTTGATAATAGAAATTCTACCAGGTGTGAGATGATATCTCATTGTGGTTTTGATTTGATTTCCCTTATGATTAGTGATGTTAATTGTCTCTTCATATGCCTCTTGGACATCTGCATGCATTTTTTGGAAAAAAAATATCTATTAAAGTCATCTTTCCATTTTTTAATAGGTTTTCTTTTCTGTGTTGACTTATGTGAGTTCTTTGTATACTTTGAATATTAATGTCTCATGGGATACATTATTTGTAAATATCTTCTTGAATTCAGTAGGTGACCTTTCCTTTCTATTGATAGCTTATTTTGCTCTACAAAAACTTCTTAATTTGATGCAGTTCCATTTGTTTACTTTTGTTTCTGTCTTCCTTGCCTGGGGAGATATATCCATATTTATTAGCAAGACCAATATCGAAAAGTGTACTGTCTATGTTTTCTTCCAGAAGTTTTATGATTTCAAGTGTCACAATTACATCTTTAATCTACTTACCAAATTGAAAGTAACTGATACTTTCAATTTTTCAAATTGATTTTATATACATGGTGTCAGAGAGTAGTCCAATTAGATTCTTTTGCATATAACTATTCAGATTTCCTTCTTCGCATGAGGTGGCCAAAGTACTGGAGTTTCAGCTTTAGCACCATTCCTTCCAAGGAACACCCAGGGCTGATCTCCTTTAGAACGGACTGGTTGGATCTCCGTGCAGTCCAAGGGACTCTCAAGAGTCTTCTCCAACACCACAGTTCAAAAGCATCAATTCTTCAGTCCTTAGTTTTCCTCACAGTTCAACTCTCACATCCATACATGACCACTGGAAAAACCATAGCCTTGACTAGACGGACCTTTGTTGGCAAAGTAATGTCTCTGCTTTTGAATATGCCATCTAGGTTGGTCATAACTTTTCTTCCAAGGAGTAAGCGTCTTTTAATTTCATGGCTGCAGTCACCATCTGCAGTAATTTTGGAGACCCCCAAAATAAAGTCTGATACTGTTTCTACTGTTTCCTCATGTATTTCCCATGAAGTGATGTGACTAGATGCTATGATCTTCATTTTCTGGATATTGAGCTTTAAGCCAACTTTTTGATTCTCCTCTTTTACTTTCATCAAGAGGCTTTTTAGTTCCTCTTCACTTGAGGAAAAGAGAACGACAGAGGATGAGATGGCTGGATGGCATCACTGACTGGATGGACATCAGTTTGAGTGAATTCCGGGAGTTGGTGATGGACAGGGAGGCCTGGCGTGCTGCGATTCATGGGGTTTCAAAGAGTCGGACACGACTGAGTGACTGAATTGTACTGAACTGATTCAGTTTTCCCATCAATATTTATATAAGAGGATATCTTTCTCTGTTGTATATTTATTTCTGAGCTCCTATTCTGTTGCATTGATTATCTGTCTGTTTTTGTGTAATATCATACTTGTTTTATTATTGTAACTTTGTAGTATACTTTGGAGTCAGGGAGCCTGATATTTCCAGCATTGTTTTTTCTTTCTCAAAATTGTTTTGGCTATTCAGATGCTTTTGTGATTCTGTAAAAACTTTAGAACTATTTGTTTTAGTTCTGTGAAAAAAGAGTCATTTGTGTTTTGGTAGAGATTACATGAAACCATAGATTGCCTTTGAAGTACACTGATATGAAAAATACTAATTCTTCCAATCCATGAACACAGTATACCTTTCCATCTGTTTGTGTAATCTTCAATTTCTTTTGCCAGTGTGTCTTCTGAATACATGTCTTTTACCTTCTAAGTGAGATTTATTCCCAGATATTTTATTCTTTTTGATGTGGTTGCAAATGGTATTATTCTCTTAATTGCTATTTCTGATAGTTTATTGTTAATGTATAGAAATGCAGCAGATATATTAATCTTGAATACTAGAGCTTTACTGAATTCATTGATGAATTTTAGGAGCTTTGGGTGATGTCTTTGGGATTTCTTAAATATAGTATGATGTCACATGCAAAAAATAGTTCTATTAATACTTCTTCCTTCTTAACTTGCATTCTTTTAATTTCTTTTTTCTTTTCTGATTGCTGGAGCTAGGACTTTCAAAATGACGTGACGAAGAATAGTTTTGTTCCTGTTCTTAGAGGAAATATTTCTAGCTTTTCACTACTGAGAATGATAATTGTGTGTATGTGTTATTTGATCTTTATTATGTTGAAATATGTTCCCTCTGAACTCACTTAATTGAGAGCTTTTATTATAAATGGATGCTGAACTTTGTCAAAACTTTTTTTTCCTTTTCATCTGTTGAGATAATCATATGATTTGTCTTTTTAAAAATTTTTATTGGAGTACAGTTGATTTACGATGGTGTGTTAGTTTCTGCTATATAGCAAAGTGAATCAGTTTCGCATATACACATACATACGCTTTTTAAGATTCTTTTCCAATATTGGTCATTACAGAGAACTGAGGGGAGTTCCCAGTCTTATACTGTAGACCCTTATTAGTTATCTATTTCGTACATAGTAGTGTGCATATATCCATCACAACTTCCTAGTTTATCCTCTCTTCCTCTGCCACTTTTTCCTCTGGTAACCAAAAGTTTGTTTTTATATCTGTGACTCTATTTCTGTTTTGTAAAGAAATTCATGTTTGCCATGCCTATTGGAATGTAAAAGTAGGAAGTCAAGAAACACCTGGAGTAACAGGCAAATTTGGCCTTGGAATACGGAATGAAGCAAGACAAAGGCTAATAGAGTTTTGCTAAGAGACAACACTGGTCCTAGCAAACACTCTCTTCCAAGAGCACAGGAGAAGACTTTACACATGGACGTCACCAGATGGTCAACACCAAAATTAGATTGATTATACTTTTTGCAGCCAAAGATGGAGAAATCAGTCTATACAGTCAGCAAAAACAAGACCGGGAGCTGACTGTGGCTCAGATCATGAACTCCTTATTGCCAAATTCAGACTGAAATTGAAGAAAGTAGGGAAAACCACTAGATCATTTAGGTATGACCTAAATCAAATCCCTTATGATTATACAGTGGAAGTGAGAAATAGATTTAAGGGACTAGATCAGATAGACAGAGCACTTGATGAACTATGGATGGAGGTTCGTGACATTGTACAGGAGACAGGGATCAAGACCATCTCCATGGAAAAGAAATGTGAAAAAGCAAAATGGCTGTCTGAAGAGGCTTTACAAATAGCTGTGAAAAGTAGGGAAGTGGAAAGCAAAGGAGAAAAGGAAAGATATAAGCATCTGAATGCAGAGTTCCAAAGAATAGCAAAGAGAGACAAGAAAGCATTCCTCAGCGATCAATGCAAAGAAATAGAGGAAAACAACAGAATGGGAAAGAATAGAGATCTCTTCAAGAAAATTAGAGATACCAAGGGAACATTTCATGCAAAGATGGGCTCGATAAAGGACAAAAATGGTATGGACCTAACAGAAGCAGAAGATATCAAGAAGAGACGGTGAGAATACACAGAAGAACTGTACAAAAAAGATCTTCCCACCCAGATAATCACGTTGGTGTGATCACTCACCTAGAGCCAAACATCCTGGAATGTGAAGTCAAGTGGGCCTTGGAAAGCATCACTACGAACAAAGCTAGTGGAAGTGATGGAATTCCAGTTGAGTTATTTCAAATCCTGAAACATGATGCTGTAAGAGTGCTGCACTCAATATGCCAGCAAATTTGGAAAACTCAGCAGTGGCCACAGGACTGGAAAAGGTCAGTTTTCATTCCAATCCCAAAGAAAGGCAATGCCAAAGAATGCTCAAACTACTACACAATTGCACTCATCTCACACGCTAGTAAAGTAATGCTCAAAATTCTCCAAGCCAGGCTTCAGCAATACATGAACTGTGAACTTCCAGATATTCAAGCTGATTTTAGGAAAGGCAGATTAACCAGAGATCAAATTGCCAACATCCACTGGATCATGAAAAAAGCAAGAGAGTTCCAGAAAAACATCTATTTCTGCTTTATTGACTCTGCCAAAGCCTTTGACTGTGTGGATCACCACAAACTGCAGAAAATTCTGAAAGAGATTGGAATACCAAACCACCTCACCTGCCTCTAAAAGACCTATATGCAGGTCAGGAAGCAACAGTTAGAACTGGACATGGAACAGCAGACTTGTTCCAAACAGGAAAAGGTGTACATCAAAGCTGTATATTGTCACCCTGCTTATTTAACTTCTATGCAGAGTACATCATGAGAAACGCTGGGCTGGAAGAAGCACAAGCTGGAATCAAGATTGCTGGGAGAAATATCAATAATCTCAGATACGCAAATGACACCACCCTTATGGCAGAAAGTGAAGAAGAACTAAAAAGCCCCTTGATGAAAGTGAAAGAGAAGAGTGAAAAAGTTGGCTTAAGGCTCAATATTCAGAAACCTAGATATGTCTCTTTTTAATATGTATATCTGAGGTTATTGATATTTCTAACTTTGCTAACAAAGGCCCATCTAGTCAAGGCTATCGTTTTTCCATTGGTCATGTATGGATGTGAGAACTGGACTGTGAAGAAAACTGAGCGCTGAAGAACTGATGCTTTTTAACTCTGGTCCTGGAGAAGATGCTTGTGATTCCCTTGGACTGCAAGGAGATCCAACCAGTCCATTCGAAAGGATAGCAGTCCTGGGTGTTCATTGGAAGGACTGATGCTGATGCTGAAACTCCAAAACTTTGGCCATCTCATGTGAAGAGTTGGCTCATTGGAAAAGACCTTGATGCTGGGAGGGATTGGGGGCAGGAGAAGGGGACAACAGAGGATAAGATGGCTGGATGGCATCACTGACTCGATGCACCTGAGTTTGGGTGACCTCCGGGAGTTGGTGATGGACAGGAAGGCCTGGAGTGCTGTGATTCATGGGGTCGCAAAGAGTCGGACACGACTGAGCAACTGAAGTGAACTGATGCTTATTGTTGGACATTGGGGTGCATGTATCATTTTGAATTATGGTTTTGTCTATATATATGCCTAAAATAGGGATTGCACGATTATATGGTAGCTTTTTTTTTTTTTTTAAAAGAAACAGTCATAGTGTTCTCCATAGTGGCTATACAATTTTAAATTCTGAACAATAGTGTAGGAGGGTTCCCATTACTCTGCACCCTCTACAGAACTTACTGTTTGCAGATATTTTATGATGGCTATTCTTAGTGGTGTGAGATGATATATCATTGTAGTTAGATTTGGATTTTTCTAATAATTAATGATGCTGAGCATTTTTCCCCCTATGCTTTTTGGCCATCTGTGTATTTTATTTGGAGAAATATCTGTTTAGTTCTTCTGCCATTTTTGGATTGGGTTATTTGATTTTTTTGGTACCAAACTGCATGAGCTGTTTGTATATTTTGGATATCAATTGTTCATCCATTGCATGGTTTGCAGGTATTTTCTCTTATTCTAAGGATTGTTTTTCTGTTTTGTTTTTTATTTCTTTTTCTATGCCAAAACTTTTAAGTTTAATTAGGTTCCTCTTGTTTACTGTTGTTTTTAGTTTCATTACTCTAGGAGATGGATCAAAAAATATTTTGCTGCAATTTATGCCAGAGAATGTTCTGCCTATATTTTCTACTAAAATTGTTACACTATCCGGCCTTATATTTAGGTCTTTAATTCATTTTGAATTTATCTTTGTGTATGGTTTCAGGGGGTCTTCTAAATGCATTCTTTTACATGTAGCTAGCTGTTCAGTTTCCCCAGCATCATTTACTGAAAAGATTGTCTTTTTTCCATTGTTACCTCCTTTGTATTATGGTGACCATATGTGCTTGAGAGTTTCTCTGAAATTTCTGTCTTATTCCATTGATCTATATTTCTGTTTTTGATCCAGTTCCATAATGTCTTGATTATTGTAGTTTTGTAGTATAATCTTAAGTCAGGAAGCCTGATCTCTCCAGGCTTCATTTTTCTTTCTCAAGATTGCTTTGGCTATTGGGGGTCTTTTATATTTCCATATAAATTGCAAAATTTTGTGTTCTAATTTTGTGCAAAATGCCACTGATACATTGATACAGATTACACTTATCTGCTTGCTTTGGGTAGTACAATCATTTTCACAATATTGATTCTTCCAATCCAAGTACATGGTCTATCTCTCCATCTCTGTCATTTGCAATTTTTTTATTTCTTTCATCAATATCTTACAGTATTTTGACTACAGGTCTTTTTCAGCCTTAAGTCATTTTATTCTAGATTCCATAGACATTTTATTCCTTTTGCTGGGATGAAAAATGAGATTGTTTCCTTAATTTCAATTTATAATCTTTCATTGATAATGTATAGAAATACAAGAGATTTCTGTGTATTAATTTTGTATCCTACAAGTTTACCAAATTCATCGATGAGCTCTAGTAATTTTCTTGGAGAAGGCAATGGCACCCCACTCCAGTACTCTTGCCTGGAAAATCCCATGGATGGAGGAGCCTAGAAAGCTGAAGTCCATGAGGTCGCTGAGGGTCGGACACGACTGAGCGACTTCACTTTCACTTTTCACTTTCATGCATGGAGAAGGAAATGGCAACACACTCCAGTATTCTTGCCTGGAGAATCCCAGGGACAGGGGAGCTTTGTGGGCTGCCATCTATGGGGTCGCACACGACTATGGGGTTGGACACGACTGAATCAACTTAGTAGTAGTAGTAGTAGTTATTTTCTGGTATCATTTTTAGGATCTCATGTATATATCATCTGCAAAGAGTGAAATTTTTATTTCTTGTTTTTCAAATTGGATTCCTTTTATATATTTTTCTTCTCTTATTTACAGGTCTAGGACTTTGAAGATTGTGTTAAAGAAAAGTGGCAAGAGTGGAAAACCTGTCCTATTCCAGATCTTACAGGAAATGCTTTCAGTTTTTCAACATTAAGAGTATTTGCTATGGGTTTGTCACATATGTCCTACATTATATTGATGTAGGTTCACTCTATGAACACTTTCTGTACAGTTTTTATCGCAAATAGGTGCTGAATGTTGTCATGATCATATGACTTTCATTCTTCACTTTTCTAGTATGATGTATCATGATGATTGATTTACATATATTGAAGAATCCTTGCATTCCAGGGATACATCATACTTGACCAAGTTTTTTGATCCTTTCAATGTGTTGCTAGATTCTGTTTGCTCCTGCTGGGTTCTATATTCTTCAGTGATATTGGCTGTAATTTTCTTATTTTTTTGTGGTACTTTCGGCTTTTTTTTTTTTAGAGAGACCTTTTTTTTTTTTTTTTTTTTTGATATCAGGGTGTTACTGGCCCTGTAAAATGAACTATGGAGTATTCTTTCCCCTGAAACTTTTTGGAATAGTTTCAGAAGTATAGGTTTTAACTCTTCTCTAAATGTTTAATATAATTATCTTGTAAAGCCAAAAAATAGACTTTTGTTTGTTGGAAGTTTCTTAATCACACTTTCTATTTCTGTACTTGTGATTGCTCTCTTTATATTTTCTATTTCTTCTTGGTTCAGTCTTGGAAGGTTGCACCTTTCTAAGAATTTCTCCATTTTTTCTTTGTTGTTTATTTTATTGGTGTATAGTTGCTTGTAGTATCTCTTATGATCTTTTGTATTTTTGTGGAGTCAGTGTAATATCTCCTTTTTCATTTTTAATTTTATTGATTTGAATCCTCTGCCATTTTTTTAAATTGATGAGTCTAGTTTAAGGTTTATCAGTTTTGTTTATCTTCCCAAAGAACTTTTAGTTTTATTGATCTTTGCTATTGTTTTCTTTTTTTCTATTTCATTTACTTTATGCTCTGGTCTTTATGATTTCATTCCTTCTATTAATTTTGGGTTGATTTGTTTTTCTTTTTCTATTTCCTTTAGACATAAGGTGAGTTTCTTTATTGGGGATTTTTCTTATTTATTGAGGCAAGATTTTATTTTTATAAACTTTCCTTTTTTTTTTTTCCAATTTCCAAAAGGCTTGCTTCTGCTTCATCCCATAGGTTTTTATATTGTTACATTTTTATTGTGGTTTGCTTCTAGGATTTTTTTTAACTTTCTCCTTTATTTTTTCAATGATCAAATGGTTATTTACTAACATAATGTCTAGCCTCTATGTGTTTCAGTTTTTTACAGGTTTTCTCCTGTAATTAATTTCTAATCTTGTAACATTGTCATCCAAAATGGTATTTGACATGATTTCAGTTTTCTTAAATGTATTAAGACTTAATTTGTGACCCAATATGTCATTTGTGCTGGAAAATATTCCATGCGCACTTGAGAAGAAAGTGTATTCTTCTGCTTTTGGATGGAATGTCTTATAAATACCAAATAAGCCTATTTGGTATAATTTATCATTTCAGACTTTTGTTTCCTTATTAGTTTTATGTCTGGAAGATCTGTCCACTGGTGAATGTGGGATGCTAAAGTGAAAGTGAAGCTGCTTAGTCGTGTCCGACTCTGCAACCCCATGGACTGTAGCCTACCAGGCTCCTCCGTCCATGGGATTTTCCAGGCAAGAGTACTGGAGTGGGTTGCCATTGCCTTCTCCAGGAGATCTTTCCAACCCTGGGATTGAACCCATGTCTCCTGCATTGGAGGCAGACGCTTTACCATCTAAGCCACCGATTCTCCCACTATTATTGTGTTACTGTAAATATCTTCTTTTTTGGCTGTTAGCATTTGCCTTATTTGTTAAGATGCTCTTATGTTGGTATATACATATTTACAATTGTTGTACCTTCTCCCTGGA
The DNA here is from genome assembly GCF_029378745.1 of Bos indicus. NCBI lineage: Eukaryota > Metazoa > Chordata > Mammalia > Artiodactyla > Bovidae > Bos > Bos indicus. Next base: position 2,940,238 of record NC_091774.1, read on the forward strand.
TTGATCCCTTGATCATTATGGAGTGTCCTTCCTTGTATCGTGTATCAGTCTTCATTTCACAGTCTGTTTTGTCTGATAGAAGTATTGTTACTCCACCTTTTTTTGCTTTCCATCTGCGTTGAATATCTTTTCCCATGCCCCCACTTTCAGTTCATATGTGTCCCTAGATCTGAAGTGGATCTCTTCTAGAGAGCATATATATGGGTCTTGTTTTGTATTCATTCAGCCAGTCTATGTGTTTTGCTTGGAACAGTTAATCTATTTATGTTTAAGGAGATTACACCATATTCATGGTGTAAACATGATTATGATTACACCATATTCATGGTTTTGAGTTTTTTTCTTTTCAAAGTTCTTTCTTCTTTCTTTCCTCTTTTGTTTTCTTCTCTTGTTAAATGCCGATCTTTAGTATTGTGTTTGGATTGCTTTTTCTTTTTTTGTACATCTATTGTATTTTTTGGTTTGCATTTTCCACCAGGTTTTGATATAGCAGTCTCTCTCTCTCTCTCTCTCTCTCTCTCTCTCTCTCTTTCTCTCTCTCTCTCTCTCTCTCTCTCATATATATCAATGAGCTTTCCCATTTGTGTTTTTCTTGTTTCTACTTGTGACCTTTTTTTACCTCCTACTTAGAGAAATGCTGTCAGCATTTCTTGTGAAGCTGGTTTGGTGGTGCTGAATTTTCTTAGCCATTGCTTGTCTGTAGTTTCTAATTTTTCTATCAAATCAGAACGTGAACTTTGCTATTTAGAACATTCTTGGTTATACATTCTTCCCTTTCATTACTTTAAATATATTGTGCCACTTTCTTCTGACCTGCAGAGTTTCTGCTGAGAAATTAGTTGATAACCCTACAGAAATTCCCTTGTAAATTATTTGTTGCTTTTCCTTTGTTGGCTTTAATATTTTTAAATTGATTTATTTCTTTTAATTGAAGGCTAAATACTTTACAATATTTTGGTGGTTTTGGCCATACATTGACATGAATCAGCCATGGGTGTGCATGTGTCCCACCAACCTGAACTCTCACTCCCAACTTCCTCCCCATGCCATCCCTCTGGGTTGTCCCAGAGCACCAGCTTTGAGTGCTCTGCTTCATGCATCAAACTTGCACTGACCATCTATTTTACATATGGAAATATACATGTTTCAATGCTTTTCTCTCACGTCTTCCCACCCTCACCTTCTATCACATAATCCTAAAGTCTGTTTTAACATCTGCGTCCCTTTTGCTGTCTTGCATATAGGGTCGCCATTACCATTTTTCTAAATCCCATACATATGTGTTAATATACTGTATGGGTGTTTCTCTTTCTGGCTTACTTCACTATGTATGATAGGCTCCAGTTTCACCCACCTTATTAGAACTGACTCTAATGTGATCCTTTCTATATCTGAGTAATATTTCATTGTGTATATGTACTACAACTTCATTATCCATTCATCTGTGGATGGATATCTAGGTTGCTTCCATGTCCTGGCTATTGTAAACAGTGCTGTGATGAGCACTGGGGTACACATGTCTCTTTCAGTTCTGGTTTCCTCAGTGTGTATGCCGAGAAGTGGAATTGCTGTGTCATCATGGAAAAAGCAAGAGAGTTCCAGAAAAACATCTATTTCGGCTTTATTGACTATGCCAAAGCCTTTGACTGTGTGGATCACAATAAACGGTGGAAAATTCTGACAGAGATGGGAATACCAGACCACCTGATCTGCCTCTTGAGAAATTTGTATGCAGGTCAGGAAGCAACAGTTAGAACTGGACATGGAACAACAGACTGCTTCCAAATAGGAAAATGACTTCGTCAAGGCTGTATATTGTCACCCTGTTTATTTAACTTATACGCAGAGTACATCATGAGAAATGCTGGACTGGAAGAAACACAAGCTGGAATCAAGATTGCCAGGAGAAATATCAATAACCTCAGATATATAGATGACACCACCCTTATGGCAGAAAGTGAAGAGGAACTAAAAAGCCTCTTGATGAAAGTGAAAGTGGAGAGTGAAAAAGTTGGCTTAAAGTTCAATATTCAGAAAACGAAGATCATGGTATCCGGTCCCACTACTTCATGGGAAATAGATGGGGAAACAGTGGAAACAGTGTCAGATTTTATTTTTCTGGTCTCCAAAATCACTGCAGATTTTGACTGCAGCCATGAAATTAAAATACGCTTACTCCTTGGAAGGAAAGTTATGACCAACATAGATAGCATATTCAAAAGCAGAGACATTACTTTGCCAACAAAGGTTCGTCTAGTCAAGGCTATGCTTTTTCCTGTGGCCATGTATGGATGTGAGAGTTGGACTGTGAAGAAGGCTGAGTGCCAAAGAATTGATGCTTTTGAACTGTGGTGTTGGAGAAGACTCTTGAGAGTCCCTTGGACTGCAAGGAGATCCAACTAGTCCATTCTGAAGGAGATCAGCCCTGGGTGTTCTTTGGAAGGAATGATGCTAAAGCTGAAACTCCAGTACTTTGGCCACCTCATGTGAAGAGTTGACTCATTGGAAAAGACTCTGATGCTGGGAGGGATTGGGGGCAGAAGGAGAAGGGGACGACAGAGGATGAGATGGCTGGATGGCATCACTGACTTGATGGACGTGAGTCTGAGTGAACTCCGGGAGTTGGTGATGGACAGGGAGGCCTGGTGTGCTGCGATTCATGGGGTTGCAAAGAGTCGGACACGACTGAGCGACTGATCTGATCTGATCTGATAGCAGTTCTATTTCCAGTTTTTTAAGGAATCTCCACACTGTTTTCCATAGTGGCTGTACTAGTTTACTTTCCCACCAACAGTGTAAGAGGATTCCCTTTTCTCCACACCCTTTCCAGCGTTTATTTTTTTGTAAACGTTTTGATGACAGCGATTCTGACTGGTGTGAGATGATACCTCATTGTGGTTTTGATTTGCATTTATCTGATAATGAGTGATGTTGAACATCTTTTCATGTGTTTGTTAGCCATCTGTATGTCTTCTTTGGAGAAATATTGTTTTAGTTCTTTGGCCCAGCTTTTGACTGGGTTCTTTATTTTTTAGTATTTAGCTTCATGAGCTGCTTGTATATTTTGGAGATTAATTCTTCATCAGTTGTTTCATTTGCTATTATTTTCTCCCATTCTGAAGGATGCCTTATCCTCTTGCTTATTATTTTCCTTCATTGTCCAAGAGCTTTTAAGTTCAAGCATGTCCTATTTGCTCATTTTTATTTTTATTTCCCTTACTATGGGGTGGTCCTGCTGTGATTTATTTCAGAGAGTGTTCTGCATATATTTTCCTCTAGGGGTTTTGTAATTTCTCATCTTATATTTAGATCTTTAATCCATTTTGAATTTATTTTTGTGTATGGTGTTAGAAAGTGTTCTTGTTTCATTCTTTTACATGTGGTTGACCAGTTTTCCCAGCACTACTTGTTAAAGATATTGTCTTTTCTCCATTGTATATTCTTGCCTCCTTTGTCAAAGACAAGGTGTCCATAGGTGCTTGGATTTCTCTCTGGGATTGTTCCATTGATCTATATTTCTGTCTTTGTGCCAGTACCATAATATCTTGATGACTGTAGCTTTGTAGTATAGTCTGAAGTCAGGCAGGTTGATTCCTCCAGTTCAGTTCTTCTTTCTTAAGATTGCTTTGGCTATCGAGGTATTTTGGTGTTTCCATACAGACTGTGAAATTATTTGTTCTACTTCTGTGAAAAGTACCATTGATAGCTTGATAAGGATTATATTGAATCTATAGATTGCTTTGGGGCATATACTCATTTTCACTATGTTGATTCTCTCAATCCATAAATGTGCTATATTTCTCCATTTATTTGTGTCATTTTGTTTTCTTTCATCAGTGTTTTCTAACTTTCTATACATAGGTCTTTTGTTTCTTCAGGTAAATGTATTCCTGAGTATTTTATTGTTTCTGTTGTAATGGTAAATGGATTGTTTCCTCAATTTCTCTGTTTTCTCACTGTTAGTGTATAGGAATGCAAGGTATTTCTTTGTATTAATTTTATATCCTTCAGCTTTACTATATTCATTGATTAGCTCTAGTAGTTTTCTGGTGGTGTCTTTAGGGTTTTATATGGATTAAAGAGGATGAGATGGTTGAATGGCATCAATAGACATGAGTTTGAGTAAACTCCAGGAGTTGGTGATGGACAGGGAGGCCTGGCATGCTGCAGTCCATGGGCTCACAGAGAGTTGGACATGTCTCAGTGACTGAATTGAACTGACTGATTCATCATTTTCATCTTTTAATTGGATTAGTTGCATTTTTGCTATTGACTTGCATGAGTTCATTATCTGTTTAGTATCTTAACCCCTTATCAAGATACATGGGTGACAGATATTTTCTCCCATTCTATAAGTTGCCTTTTCAATTTATTAATTGTTCCTTTTGCTATACAGAAGCTTTTCAGTTTGATGTAGTCTCACTTGCTTTTTTAGCTTTTGTTGCCTGTGATTTTATTTCTTATCCAAGAAATCATTGCCAAGATCTATATCAAGTAGCTATCTAGGAGTTTTATAGCTTTTTACATTTAAGTCTTGATTCATTTCAAGTTAACCTTTTTGAGTAGTGTAAAATAGGGTTATAATTTTATTATCTTGTACGTTGGTCACCAGTTTGCCTAGCACCATTTATTGAAGAGATTATTATTTTTCAGGTGTGTTTTCTTGGCATCCTCAGTTCAGTTCAGTTCAGTTCAGTTGCTAAGTCGTGTCCAACTCTTTGCAACCCCATGAATCGCAGCACGCCAGGCCTCCCTGTCCATCACCAACTCATGGAGTTCACTCAGACTCATGTCCATCGAGTCAGTGATGCCATCCAGTCATCTCTTCCTCTGTCGTCCCCTTTTCCTCCTGTCCCGAATCCCTCCCAGCATCAGAGTCTTTTCCAATGAGTCAACTCTTCACATGAGGTAGCCAAAGTACTGGAGTTTCAGCTTTAGCATCATTTCTTCCAATATACACTGGTATATATATATATATATATATATATATATATATAGTCTCTCTTTTGTTCCACTAGTCTGTTTCTATTTTTATGCCAATACCACACTGTTTCAATTGCTTTGTAATACTGCTTAAAATCAAGGAAATATGATGCCTCTGAGTTTGTTCTTCTTTCTAAAGATTGGTTTGGTTATATCGGGTCATTTCAAGATAGTTGTTTTCTATTTCTGTGAAAAATGCCATTAGAATTTTGATAAGGATTGTACTGAATCTGTAGATCACTTGGGGTTCTATATACATTTTCACAACATGGATTCTTCCTTTCCAAGAACATGGAACATCTTGCAATTTATGTGTCTTCTTTAATTTCTGTGATCAAACTATTATGTTTTTCAGGGTAAAGTCTTTTATCACTTTGAGTAAATTTATTCTCGAGTATTTTATTTTTTTTATGCCATTGTGAATACGATTGCCTTATTCATTTCTCACTGTTAATATACAGGAACACAACTGATTATTGTATGGTAAGTTTATAACCTACAACTTTACTGAATTCACTTAGCAATAAGGTTGCAATAATTTTCCATATATATGATTGCATATTCTGCAATCAGAAATAATTTTACTTCTTCCTTTTCAATATGAATGTTTTTTTTTTTTTTCCCCCCTTGCCTGATTGCTATGGCTCAAACTACCAGTACTATGTTCAATAGAAATGGTGAGGGTGGACATTAATGTATTATTCCTTAACTTTTCACTAATAAGTTTGATATTAGTTTTCATATATGGCTTTTATTATATTGGGGCATATTCTTTTTATATCCAATTTCTTGAGACTTTTTAATCATGAAACAATGTTGTATTTTGTCTAATGATTTTTCTGGATCTATTGTGATGATAGGGCTTCCCTCATAGCTCAGTTGGTAAAGAATCTGCCTGCAATGCAGGAGACACCAGTTCAATTCCTGGGTTGGGAAGCTCCTCTGGAGAAGGGAAAGGCTGCCCACTGCAGTATTCTGGCCTGGAAAATCCCATGGAATGTATAGTTCATGGCATCACAAAAAGTTGGACACAATTGATATGAGTTTATCATTTTTTGTTAATGTGGTATATCAATCATATTAAATGATTTGCATATATTAGCCAATCCTTGCATTAAGGATGAAGCCCTTCATCATAATGTAGAATCCTTTTAACTTGCTCTTGAATTCAGTTTGTTAGTACTTTATTGAGGATATTTGCATATGTGTTCATCAGGGATATTAGCCTATATCTTTTCTTTTCTTGTGTTTTTATCTGGTTTCACTATCAGGGTAATGTTGGGCTAGTAAAATGAGCTATATGTGAAGGCAAAAGTAGAGACTAATGAAATAATAGTAGGCACCTCAATGTTCCACTCTAAATGACAGATAGTGTATTCAGACAGAATATCAATAGGAAAAGATTGATTAGAACAAATGGATTTACTATTCCATCCAACAACTGTAGAATTCACTTTTTTTTTTTCCCAAAGTACACCTTCTAAGGATAGATATGAATCACAAAATAAATATTAACAAATGTAAGAGGATTGATTTACATGTAAGATAATTCCACAAACTGCAGAACAATAATACCAAATAAATTCTCATACTGTTAAGAAAGTTCTAGGAAACACAATAGATTTCCCAACCTGGGGATTTGGCAAAGGGACTGAAAACCCCCAGGGAATTTGACTTTGGAGGCCAGTTGGATTTGATTACAGAACTTAAATAGGACTGTGGAAACAGACTCTTGGAAGGCACAAACAAAACCCTGCATGCACCAGAACCCAGGAGATAGGAGTAGGGACCCAATAAGAGACTGACTCAGACTTGCCTGTGAGTGTCCAGGAGTTTCTAGTGGAGAAGTGGATCAACAGTGGCCTGCTGCAGGGTGAGGGGCACTGAAATACAACAGTGCCTGCACAAGACCTTTTGAAGAAGGTCACCATTACCTTCATTACCCTTATTTTAGCTTGGTCTCAGGTCAAACAACAGGGAGGGATCACAGCCCGGCCCATCAAAAGAAAATTGGATTAAAGATTTACTGATCAGGACCCTGCCTATCAGAACAAGACCCAGTTTCCCCCACAGTCAGTCTCTCCTATCAGGAAGCTGCATAAGCCTCTTATATTTATGCTTCAGAGGGAAGACAGAATGAAAACCACATTCATGGAAAACTAATCAAACTGATCATATGGACCACAGCCTTGTCTAACTCAATGAAACTATGAGCCATGCCATGTAGGATCACCCAAGATGAACTGGTCATGGTGGAGAGTTCTGACAAAACATGGTCCACTGGAGAAGGAAATGGAAAGCCACTTCAGTATTCTTGCCTTGAGAACCCCATGAACAGTATGAAAAGGCAAAAAATATATGACACCCCAGGTTGGTAGATGCCTAATATGCTACTGGAGAAAAGTGGAGAAATAACTCCAGAAAGAATGAAGAGACAGAACCAAAGCAAAAACAATGCACATTTGTGGATGAGACTAGTGATGGAATTAAAACCCAATGCTGTAAAGAACAATATTGCATAAGAACCTGAAATGTTAGGTCCATGAATCAAGGTAAATTGGAAGTGGTCAAACAGGAGATGGCAAGAGTGAACATTGACATTTTAGGAATAAGTGGACTGGAATGGGTGAATTTAATTCAGATGACCATTATATTTACTACTGTGGGCAAGAATCCTTTAGAAAAAATGGAGTAGCCCTCATAGTCAACAAGTCTGAAATGCAGTACTTGGGTACAATCTCAAAAACGACATAATGATCTCTGTTGCTTTCCAAGGCAAACCATTTAACATCAGTAACCCAAGTCTATGCCTCAATTACTAATGCCAAGGACTGAAGTTGAACAGTTCTATGTAGACATACAAGATCTTCTAGAACTAATGTCCCCAAAGATGTCCTTTTCATCATAGAAGAATGAAATGCAAAAGTAGGAAGTCAAGAGATACCTGCAGTAACAGAAAATTTGCTCTTGTAGTATAAAATTAAGCAGAGCAAAGGCTAACAGAGTTTTGCCAAGAGGATGCATTGGACATAGCAAACACACTCTTCCAATAACATGAGATGACTCTACAAATGGACATCACCCGATGGTCAATGCCGAAATGAGATTGATTATATTCTTTGTACCCAAAGATGGAGAAACTCTATACAGTCAGCAAAAACAAGACTGGAAGCTGACTGTGGCTCAGATCATGAAATCCTTATTGCAAAATTCATGCTTAAATTGAAGAAAGTAGAGAAAACAAACAGACCATTCAGGGATGACCTAAAATGAATCCCTTATGATTATACAGTGGAAGTGAGAAATAGATTCAAGGGATTAGATATGATAGAAAGAATGGTGGAAGAACTAAGGATGGAGGTTCATAACATTGGGCAGGAGACAGTGATCAAGACCTTCTCCAAAAAAGATATGCAAAAAGGCAAATGGTTGTCTGAGGAGGCCTTGGAAATAGCTGAGAAAAGAAGAGAAGCAAAAGAATGAGAAGAAAAAGAAAGATATACCCCTTTAAATGCAGAGTTCCAAAGAATAGCATGGAAAGATAAGAAAGACTTCCTCAGTGATCAATACAAAGAAATAGAGGAAAACAATAGAATGGGAAAGACTAGAGATATCTTCAAGAAAATTAGAGATACCAAGGGAACATTTCACTCAAAGATGGCAAAATTAAGGACATAATTGGTATGGAACTAACAGAAGCATAATGTATTAAAAAGAGGTGGCAATAATATACAGAAGAATTATACAGAAAATATATATATGACTCAGATAACCACAATGGTGTGATCACTCACCTAGAGTCAGATATCCTGGAGTGTGAAGTCAAGTGGGCCTTAGGAAGCATCACTATGAACAAAGCTAGTGGAGGTGATGGGATTCCAGTTGAGCTATTTCAAATGCTAAAAGATGATGCTGTGGAAGTGCTGCACTCAATATACCAGCAAATTTGGAAAACTCAGCAGTGGCCACAGGACTGGAAACAGTTTTCATTCCAATCTAAAAGAAAGGCAATGACAAAGAAGATTCACACTACCACACAATTGTACTCATCTCATACACTAGGAAAGTAATGCTCAAAATTCTACAAGCCAGGGTTCAACAGTATGTGAACTGAAATATCAGATGTTCAAGTTGTATTTAAAAAGGCTTAGGAATTAGAGATCACTGAGTGACTGAACTGAACTGAGCTGAAGATGATTGAAGTTTTATCAAGTATATGTTTGTTATGATTAAATCTAATTATTTAATTTTTCAACCATAATGGAAATTGATATATTAGGAAATCTGGCAAATTAATAAATATGTCAAAATTAAACAGTGTACTTCTGTACAACCAATGTGTCACAAAAAGAACACAACAGGAAGATAAAAATAATTCTGAGACATGAACTAATGGAACCCAATAAAGCAAAACTTTTAGGATTCAGCAAAAGCAGTTCTAAGCAAAAGAAAGTTTATAAATGCCTTTATTAAGAAACAAACAAAAAAAAAGCTCAAAAACGTAGCATCTTTATGCCTCAAGAAATGAAGAAAGGAAGAACAATCTAGAGTACATTTGCAGAAGAAAATAATAAAAATTTGTGCTGAAATAGGAGAAATAGAAACAAAGACATAAAATAAAAAAGATCAAAAAAACTAATAGTTGTTTTTTAAAAGATAAATACAATTGACAAAGTGTTAACTAGGTTGAGAAAAAGGTCCATTTCTCAAATTAATAAAATTATAAACAAGTGAGTAGACATTACTCATGCCACAGAAATACAAAGGATCATGAGAGTCTGTTATGATTGATTACTAGCCAGAAAATTAGATAACTTAGAAAAAATAAATTTCTAAAAATATACAGCTCACCAAAACTGAGTCATGATGTAATAGAAAATTTAAACAAATCAAGAATGAGCAAGGAGATTAAATCAGGAATAAAAAAATTCTCCCCAAAGAAAGTTCAAAATGAGATAATTTTATAGGTAAAATCCATGAAAAAATTAAAGAATACTTTATCTTAATTATTCTTATTAAAGAAAATAAATGAAGAATAAATACTTTTAAATGTATTATTTAAAATTTTAATATATGTAGGTCCACAAAAAGCATAGTCTATATTATTTGCATGCATGGGTTATGTGTTAAAGTTGTCAACTGCTGCTACAAAATATTGATGAAGAAGTGTGAAAATGATACAAATAAATAAAAATTGCCAAAACAATTGTGAGAAAAAATAATTAAACTGGAGGTGTTATTCTCTGTAACTTCAAGCTATGCTACAAAGATGCAGTAATCAAAAGCTACAGTCACAAAAATCAATGTAACAGAATAGAGAGCCCAGAAATAAAACAAGAAGAGACTTCACAGATACAGAAACAAATTACTAGTGGGGAGAGGAAATAGAGGAGGGGCAAGGTAGAGATATAGGCTTTATTTAAAATACAAAAGCTATAAAGATATATTCTACAGAAGAGGGAAATATAACAGTTGTTTTGTAATAAATATAAATGGAGTGTAATTTATAAAATATTCAATCACTCTATAGTAACTGAGCTAATATAATCTGTACATCAATTCTACTCAATAAATATAAAATAGAATAAAATAAATTGCCATGCACTAATAGTAAACCAAACTATATGTCATTCTAATACCATGCTCCCATTATTCATTTCTTTCCTTGCAGGTATAAGCTAAATTCGATTTATTGTAAAATGTAATTTATAAACTTAGGTTGTTAGCAGGAATATTAAAGTGAAAGTGTTAGTCTTTCAGCTGTGTCCTACTCTTTGCTACCCCATGTACTATAGCCTGCCAGACTCCTCTGTCTATGGTTTTCTCCATGCAAATATACTGGAATGGGTGGCCATTCCTTCCTCCAGGGGATCTTCCCAACCCAGGGATGAAACCCAGGTCTCCTACATTGCAGGCAGATCCTTTACTGTCTGAGCCACAAGGAAAGTCACGTAAGAATACTACTATTGTTGTTCAGTCACTCAGTCAGGTCTAACACTTTGCAATCCCATGGACTGAAGCACACCAAGCTTCCACATCCTTCACTCTTTCCCAGACCTTGCTCAAACTCATGTCCATCAGGTCAGTGACGTCATCTAACCATCTCACCCTCTGTCATCCCCTTCACCTCCTGCCTTCAATCTTTCCCAGTATCAGGGTCTTTTCTACTGAGTTGGCTCTTTGCATCAGGTGGTTGAGGTACTGGAACTTCAGTTTCAGTATCAGTCCTTCTAATGAATATTCAGGATTGATTTTCTTTATGTTTGACTAGTTTGACCTCCTTGCAGTCCAAGGAATTCTCAGGAGTCTTCTCCAACACCACAGTTCAAAAGCATCCATTCTTTGGTGCTCAACCTTCTTTATGGTCCAACTCTCACATCCACACATGACTATTGAAAAAACCATAGCTTTGACTATATGGGTCTTTGTCAGCAAAGTGATGTCTCTGCTTTTTAATATGCTGTCTAGTTTCGTCATCAGATCAGATCAGTCACTCAGTTGTGTCCGACTCTTTGCGACCCCATGAATCGCAGCACACCAGGCCTCCCTATCCATCACCAACTCCCGGAGTTCACTCAGACTCACGTCCATCGAGTCAGTGATGCCATCCAGCCATCTCATCCTCTGTCGTCCCCTTCTCCTCCTGCCCCCAATCCCTTCCAGCATCAGGGTCTTTTCCAATGAGTCAACCTTTCTCATGAGGTGGCCAAAGTACTGGAGTTTCAGCTTTAGCATCATTCCTTCCAAAGAAATCCCAGGGCTGATATCCTTCAGAATGGACAGGCTGGATCTCCTTGCAGTCCAAGGGATTCTCAAGAGTCTTCTCCAACACCACAGTTCAACAGCATCAATTCTTCAGCGTTCAGCCTTCTTCACAGTCCAACTCTCACATCCATACATGACCAGACGAAAAACCACAGCCTTGACTAGCCAGACCTTTGTTGGCAAAGTAATCTCTCTGCTTTTTAATATGCTGTCTAACTTGGTCACAGCTTTTCTTCTGAGGAGCAAGTGTCTTTTAATTTCATGGTGCAGTCACCATCTGCAGTGATTTTGGAGCCCAAAAAAATAAAGTCTGACACTGTTTCCACTGTTTCCCCATCTATTTGCCATGAAATGATGGGATCACATGCCGTGATCTTAGTTTTTTGAATGTTGAATTTTAAGCCAACCTTTTCAATCTCCTCTTTCACTTTCATCAAGAGGCTCTTGAGTTCCTCTTCAGTTTCTGCTGTAAGGGTAGTGTCATCTGTGTATCTGAGGTTATTGATATTTCTCATGGCAATCTTGATTCCAACTTGTGTTTCATCCAGTCCAGCATTTTACCTAATGTACTCTGCATAGAATTTAAATAAACAATATACAGCCTTGACATACTCCTTCCCCAATTTGGAACGAGTCTGTTGTTCCATGTCTGTTTCTAACTGTTGCTTCTTGACCTGCATACAGATTTCTCAGGAGGCAGGTAAGGTGGTCTGATATTTCCATCTCTTAAATAATTTTCCACAGTTTTTTTGTGATCTACACATTTGAAGACTTTGTCATAATCAATAAAGCAGCAGCAGATTTTTTTCCCCCAGAATTCTCTTGCTTTTTCAATGATCCAGGGGATGTTGGCAGTTTGATCTCTGGTTCCTCTTCTTTTTCTAAATCCAGCTTGAACATCTGGAAGTTCACGGTTCATACACTGTGGAAGCTTGGCTTGGGGAATTTTGAGCATTACTTTGCTAGCATGTGAGATGAGTACAATTGTGTGGTAGTTTGAACATTCTTTCGCATTACCCTTCTTTGGAACTGGAATGAAAATTGACCTTTTCCAGTCCTTTGGCCACTGCTATTTTATTAACATAAAACTATTTTATTAACACAAAACTATTTTATTAACACAAAAATAGTGGATATAGTGATAGTGGAAAACATTTTTAGATTTGACTACATACAAATATAATACTCATAGAAATACTAGAAATATACAAGACTTTCCAGGAGTTAAATTCCTTAGTACATAAATGATTATTAGAGTCCCAAAGAAAAATGTTGATTTCTAATTAAAACACAGGGAACAAAAAACAAAGGACTTGTACAGAGGAAACAAACACATACATGAAAAATATATCAACATTAACTAAAGAAAGAACATTGAACCTATAGATGATATTATTATTGATCTCATTAGCAAAACATACAGAATGATACAATGCTCATAAACTGCAAAAGTAAATGTAGGAATAAATCTTCTGTAAAGCAACTTGACAAGGATGATCAAGTGTTTAAATAATGTTATTACTCTTATGTAGTAACATACTGTCAGAATTTGTACTAGAGAAATAATTGTAATTGTAAATATCTATGTAGCCAAATAATGTGTTTGTGGGCTTCATCGTGTCCTGCTCTTTGAGACCCCATGGTCTGCAGTCTATCAGGCTCCTCTGTCTATGGAATTTCCTAAGCAAGAATACTTCAGTGGGTTGCTGTTTCCTCCTCCAGGGGATCTTCCCAACACAGGGATTGAACCTGTGTCTCCTGTATCTCCTGCATTGACAAGCAGATTATTTAACACTAAACTACCTGGAAATCCCCACTAGAATAATAATTATCCTCTTCAAAATTAATCAAAATAAAAATATATTGTCTGATATTATTTTTAAAAACAAATTGACTATAATACATGAACTCAATTCAGTGTTATGCACTTATTTTGCTTTAAAGAATATACAATGGGCATGATAAAATATTTAGATTATAAGGTTAGGTGCACAAGCAAGATGGCCAAACAGTATTAAGTTTTGGATTCAAGATTTAAATTGGATAAATATATATATGCTTATTTATAAATAAAATATTGTGAAAGAAAGGCATTAGACCACTACCAGTGGTTATAATTGGGGTGGTGAAATTACAGAAAATATTTTTTTAACTCTGTTTAGTCATTTTCAAGTTTTTTTAAAAAAAATTAATGTGTTGGTCTTTATTAGCTTTTTATTTGGGGGAATATTTTAATAATTCATACTATTGGTAACAGCTTTGAATTTACAGAAAAATTGCAAAGATTAGTACACAAAGTCCCATATGTCCTGTACACAGTTCCTCCCTTATAATGTCTTACATTAGTATGCTACAGTTGTTACAATTACTGAGCTTATATTGGTACATTATTATTAATTTAAGTCTATAATTCATTCAGTTATCATTAGTATGGAGAAGACAATGGCACCCTACTCCAGTACTGTTGCCTGGAAAGTCCCATGGACGGAGGAGCCTGGTAGGCTGCAGTCCATGGGGTCGCTAAGAGTCAGACACAACTGAGGGACTTCACTTTCACTTTTCACTTTCATGCATTGGAGAAGGAAATGGCAATGCACTCCAGTGTTCTTGCCTGGAGAATCCCAGGGACAGGGGAGCCTGGTGGGCTGCCCTCTATGGGGTCTCACAGAGTCGGACACGACTGAATCGACTTCGCAGCAGCAGCATCATTAGTATTTTCCTGGTCTTCTTTCCTGTTTCAAGATACCTCCTTACCTTAAGCATTCATTTATCTTTAAGCTAATTTCAGCTTTTTACACTTTCTTTGCTGTTGATCATCTTGATAATATTTAGGGATACTGATCAGATATTTTGTACAATACCTTCAATATTCTCAAATGTCTTGGTAAATGTTTCATGTGAAAATAATGTGTATTCTGCAGTATTGGATATACTCTCCTGTCAATAAGATTAAAAGTGTTCATCAAAAGTGTTGATCAGATGTTCTTTATCCATTAATTTTATTTCAGTTTTTATTCGTTTTGTCAGTTACTGAGAATATGGTCATAAATCTCCAACAGTTATTTTAGATTTTTATATATCTCACTTTATTTCTGTCAAATTTTCTTAATGTATTTGAAGGTATGTTATTTATGGCATGCTCATTTAAAATTAGCTTCCCTGATAGCTCAGTTCATAAAGAATTTGCCTGCAATGCAGGAGACCCTGGTTAAATTCCTGGGTCAGGAAGATCCACTGGAGAAGGGATAGGCTACCCTCTCCATTATTATTGGGCTTCTTCATAATAGATATAATAGATAATTCTTCATAATAGAATAATAGATACTTCTTCAAAGAAGATATACAAATAGCTCAAAAGCATATGAAAATATACTCAACATAACTAATAGCGAAATGAAAATAAAAAGTGCAATGAGTTATCACTTCACACTGGTCAGAAGGACCATTATCAAAAAGCCTACAAACAATAAATGATGGAGAGGGTGTGGAGAAAGGGGTACTCTCCTATCCTGTTAGTTGGAATGTAGCATGGTGCAGCCATTATGGAGAATAGTTATTCAAAAAGCTAAAAGTAGAGCTACCGAGCAATCCCACTCCAGGACATATATTTGGAAAAACCATTCTTCAAAAAGATACATGCATCCCAATATTCATAGGAGCACTATTTACAGTAACTAAGACACGGAAGTATCTTAAATGTACATTGACAGATGAATGGACAAAGTGGAGGTGGTACGTATATGCAGCAAAATATAACTCACACCTAAAAAGAGAATGAAATAATGCCGTATACAACAACATAAATGGTCTTAGAGCTTATTATACTGAATAAAGTAAGTATGACAAATAAAGACAAATATCATGATATCACTTATATGTATGATTCAAAAATGATACAAATGAACTTATTTGCAAAACTAAAACAGACTTAGAAAATAAATTTATAGTTACCAAAAGGGAAAGTTTGGGAGAGGGATAAACTAGGAGAGTGTGATTAACATATATACACTGCTATCTACAAAATGGAAATCAACAAGGACCTACTGTATAGGACAGGGAACCTTACTCAATATTCTGTAATAAACCATATGGGGAAATATTCTGAAAAAGAATAGGTACACATATAGGAATAACTAAATTACTGTGTCTGACACTTGAACCTTGCAAATAAACAACAACATTGCAAATAAACTATGAAAAGTGAAAGTGTTAATTGCTCAGTCCTGTCCGACTTTTTGCCACTTCATGGAATGTAGCCCACCAGGTTCCTCTGTCTATGGAATTCTCCAGGGAAGAATACTGGAGTGGATAGCCATTCCCTTCTCTAGGGGAGCTTCCTGATCCAGGGATCGAAGCCAGGTCTCCTGCATTACACAGACTCTTTACCATCTGAGCCACCACCAGGAAGCCCGCTCCAACACACACACACACACACACACACACACACACACAAATATTAAAGTAGTTATATCATTCCTAGTCTGACCAGCAGTGGAAGAATTCATTTCTCTATAAATTTTGTGCATGCTCAGTTGCTTCACAGAGCTAAGTTGCTCTTTGTGACCCTATGGACTGTAGCTGGTCAAATAGTTCTGTCCACCGAAGTACTCTGTCCATGGGAGTACTCTGCCCAGTACTCTCTGGACGAGTACTGGCTTGGATGCCATTTCCTCCTCCAGGGGATCTTCCCAACCCAGGGATCAAATCCACATCTCTTGTGCCTTCTGAATTGGCAGGCAAGTTCTTTACCACTGGCACAACATAGGATAGCCTTTGGCTTTGTAATTATAAGAATTTTAATAATTGTAATTTAGAGGTAACTCATTGCAATTTATATTTTAATTTATAGTGTGCCTAATGATGTTGAGTATGTTTTCATGTGCTTATTCACTTCACTTCACTTCAGTCCCAAAGTCCTGTCCAAGTCTTTGTGACCCCGTGTACTGCAGCATGCCAGGCTTCCCTGTCCATCATCAACTCCCAGAGTTTACTCAAACTCATGTTCATCAAGTCGGTGATGCCACTCAACCATTTCATCCTCTGTTGTCCCCTTCTCCTGCCTTAAATCTTCCCAGCATCAGGGTCTCTTCCAGTGAGTCAGTTCTTCGCATCAGGTGGCCAAAGTATTGAAGTTTCAGCATCAGTCCTTTCAATGAATATTCAGGGTTGATTTTCTTAAGGATTGACTGGTTGGATGTCCTTGCAATCCAAGGGACTGCATCACAGTGCATCACAGTGCAAAACATCACAGTGCAAAAATATCAGTTCTTCAGTGTTCAAGTTTCTTTATAGTTGAACTCTCACATCCATACATGTCTACTGGAAAAACTATAGCCTTGACTAGATAGACCTTCGTTGGCAAAGCAATGTCTCTGCTTTTTAATATGCTGTCTAGGTTGGTCATAACTTTTTTTCCAAGGAGTAAGAGTCTTTTAATTTCATGGCTGCACTCACCATCTGCAGTGATTTGGGAGCCCCCCCAAAATAAAGTCTGCCACTGTTTCTCCATCTATTTGCCATGAAGTGATGGGACCGGATGCCATGATCTTTGTTTTCTGAATGTTGAGCTTTAAGCCAACTTTTTCACTCTTTTCAACCAAAGAACCAAGGCTCTTTGGTTCTTTGCTTTCTGCCATAGGGTGGTGTTATCTGCATATCTGAGGTTATTGATATTTCTCCCAGCAATCTTGATTCCAGCTTGTACTTCCTCTAGCCCAGCATTTCTCATGATGTACTCTGCATATAAGTTAAATAAGCATAGTGACAATATACAGCCTTAACATACTCCTTTCCCAATTTGGAACCAGTCTGTTGTTCCATGTCCAGTTCTAACTATTGCTTCCTGACCTTCATACAAATTTCTCAAGAAGCAGGTCAGGTGGTCTGCTATTCCCATCTCTTTCAGAATTCTCCACAGTTTATTGTGATCCACACAGTCAAAGGCTTTGGCATAGTCAATAAAGCAGAAATAGACATGTTAAGGAAAAAAAAAAAGAAAAATGTATTTCTAACCAATCTGAACAATATAACCTGAGAGATAGACTCTCAAAATCACCAACTGTTCTGTTTTTTACCTGTGGTGGATTCATTTTGATATTTGGCAAAACTAATACAATTGTGTAAAGTTTAAAAATAAAATAAAATAAAAGTCAAAGGCAGAGTCATATCCGTTTTGAGACAAATAATTTTACATCAGGATGAAGTTCTGAAATTTTACATAAATTTCACCAAATATATATAGTCCAGGTAAGCACATAGAAAGCAATAAGGAAGTTATTATGATCCCCTATAGAGTTGGGAAAGATTGCTATTTTTATTTAAAAAAATTTCCATTGCTAGTCAGAAGAAGAAAAAAATAATAATATATGTTCTCAAACAGGCAGTAAACTAACATCATTGAGGAGTTCAGTTTAATATATAATGCAGAAACACTGCAAATAAGAGAGGGAGGAAATGGCCATGTCCAAAAATAGATTTTCATGTTTGAATTTATCTTGTCATGCCTTAAAATACAAATTTTATTTCATCAAACTGGATATTAATGTTTTGTGACAATTTGTGTTGATCACTCAAGGTGTTTCCTAAGTTTTGGGAACCAGAAGTTGTAACATACAAAAGGAAACTGCTGATCTTCTTTTGCTGTTTCTCTGGAAAATTCCAAGTATCTAGAGAAGGCAATGGCACCCCACTCCAGTACTCTTGCCTGGAGAATCCCAGGGATGGGGGATCCTGGTAGCCTGCCGTCTATGGGGTCGCACAGAGTCGGACAAGACTGAAGCGACTTAGCAGCAGCAGCAGCAGCAGCAGCAGAGATTTATAAAAACAACTGAAAATATCACTAAAATCAACTTCTTAAATGGAATGCTCTAAATCTGCACATTGAATAAGTTTCAGTTCAATCACTCAGTCATGTCCAAATCTTTGTGACCCCATGAACTGCAGCATGCCAGGCTTCCTTATAAATCACCAACTCCCAAAGCTTGTTCAGACTCACGTCCATCTAGTCGGTGATGCCATCCAACCATGGTATCCTCAGGTGTCCCCTTCTCTTCCTGCCTTCAATCTTTCCCAGCTTCAGAGTCTTTTCCAAGGAGTCAATTCTTCGCATCAGGTGGTCAAACTACTGGAGTTTCAGCTTCAGCATCAGCCCTTCTGATAGCTTACAATGAACGATGTTGGATTTGTGATTTCAGAAGAAGAAGATTTGGCTTTGGGATCAAGGACCAGGCTTTATCACTCAAGAGCTTTTGTGTAGCAGAGCTTTATTAACTTAAGAAAAGGGACAGACAGAACTTCTGACTTAGACATCAGAAGGAGAGTGACCCACTCGCTAGTCTTTAGCAAGGGAGTTATATACTTTTTGGGTTTTTTTCTGTTATTTTTTTTTAATTTTATTTTATTTTTAAACTTTACAATATTGTACTGGTTTTGCCAAATATAGAAATGAATCCACCACAAGTATACATGTGTTCCCCATCCTGAACCCTCCTCCCTCCTACCTCCCCATATCATCCCTCTGGGTCGTCCCAGTGCACCAGCCTCAAGCATCCAGTATTGTGCATCGAACCTGGACTGGCGACTCGTTTCATACATGATAGTATACATGTTTCAATGCCATTCTCCCAAATCTTCCCACCCTCTTCCTCTCCCACAGAGTCCATAAGACTGTTCTATACATCAGTGTCTCTTTTGCTATCTCACATACAGGGTTATTGTTACCATCTTTCTAAATTCCATATATATGTGTTAGTATATTGTATTGGTGTTTTTCTTTCTGGCTTACTTCACTCTGTATAATCGGCTCCAGTTTCATCCACCTCATTAGAACTGATTCAAATGTATTCTTTTTAATGGCTGAGTAATACTCCATTGTGTATATGTACCACAGCTTTCTTATCCATTCATCTGCTGATGGACATCTAGGTTGCTTCCATGTCCTGGCTATTAGAAACAGTGCTGTGATGAACATTGGGGTACACGTGTCTCTTTCCCTTCTGGTTTCCTCAGTGTGTATGTCCAGCAATGGGATTGCTGGATCATAAGGCAGTTCTATTTCCAGTTTTTTAAGGAATCTCCACACTGTTCTCCATAGTGGCTGTACTAGTTTACATTCCCACCAACAGTGTAAGAGGGCTCCCTTTTCTCCACACCCTCTCCAGAATTTATTGCTTGTAGACTTTTGGATCGCAGCCATTCTGACTGGTGTGAAATGGTACCTCATAGTGGTTTTGATTTTCATTTCTCTGATAATGAGTGATGTTGAGCATCTTTTCATGTGTTTGTTAGCCATCTGTATGTCTTATTTGGAGAAATGTCTATTTAGTTCTTTGGCCCATTTTTTTTTTTTAATTTTTAAATTTACATAATTGTATTAGTTTTGCCAAATATCAAAATGAATCCGTCCCACTGCTGGGCATACACACTGAGGAAACCAGATGGCCCATTTTTTGATTGGGTCATTTATTTTTCTGGAGTTGAGCTGTAGGAGTTGCTTGTATATTTTTGAGATTAGTTGTTTGTCAGTTGCTTCATTTGCTATTATTTTCTCCCATTCTGAAGGCTGTCTTTTCACCTTGCTAATAGTTTCCTTTGTTGTGCAGAAGCTTTTAAGTTTAATTAGGTCCCATTTGTTTATTTTTGCTTTTATTTCCAATATTCTGGGAGGTGGGTCATAGAGGATCCTGCTGTGATGTATGTCGGAGAGTGTTTTGCCTATGTTCTCCTCTAGGAGTTTTATAGTTTCTGGTCTTACGATTAGATCTTTAATCCATTTTGAGTTTATTTTTGTGTATGCTGTTAGAAAGCGCTCTAGCTTCATTCTTTTACAAGTGGTTGACCAGTTTTCCCAGCACCACTTTTTAAAGAGATTGTCTTTAATGCATTGTATATTCTTGCCTCCTTTGTCAAAGATAAGGTGTCCATAGGTGTGTGGATTTATCTCTGGGCTTTCCATTTTGTTCCACTGATCCATGTTTCTGTTTTTTTGCCAGTACCATACTGTCTTGATGACTGTGGCTTTGTAGTAGAGCCTGAAGTCAGGTAGGTTGATTCCTCCTGTTCCATTCTTCTTTCTCAAGATAGCTTTGGCTATTCAAGGTTTTTCGTATTTCAATACAAATTGTGAAATTATTTGTTCTAGCTCTGTGAAGAATACTGTTGGTAGCTTGATAGGGATTGCATTGAATCTATAAATTGCTTTGAGTAGTATACTCATTTTCACTATATTGATTCTTCCAATCCATGAACATGGTATATTTCTCCATCTAGTAGTGTCCTCTTTGATTTCTTTCACCAGTGTTTTATAGTTTTCTATATATAGGTCTTTAGTTTCTTTAGGTAGATATATTCCTAAGTATTTTATTCTTTCCGTTGCAATGGTGAATGGAATTGTTTCCTTAATTTCTCTTTCTATTTTCTCATTATTAGTGTATAGGAATGCAAGGGATTTCTGTGTGTTGATTTTGTATCCTGCAACTTTACTATAATCATTGATTAGTTCTAGTAATTTTCTGGTGGAGTCTTTAGGGTTTTTTATGTAGAGGATGATGTCATCTGCAAATAGTGAGAGTTTTACTTCTTCTTTTCCAATTTGGATTCCTTTTATTTCTTTCTCTGCTCTGATTGCTGTGGCCAAAACTTCCAAAACTATGTTGAATAGTAATGTTGAAAGTGGGTACCCTTGTCTTGTTCCTGACTTTAGAGGAAATGCTTTCAATTTTTCACCATTGAGGATAATGTTTGCTGTGGGTTTGTCATATATAGCTTTTATTATGTTGAGGTATGTTCCTTCTATTCCTACTTTCTGGAGAGTTTTTTTTATCATAAATGGGTGTTGAATTTTGTCAAAGGCTTTCTCTGCATCATTGAGATAATCATATGGTTTTTATCTTTCAATTTGTTAATGTGGTGTATTACATTGATTGTATTGCAGATATTGAAGAATCCTTGCATCCCTGGGATAAAGCCCACTTGGTCTTGGTGGATGATCTTTTTAATGTGTTGTTGGATTCTGATTGCTAGAATTTTTAAAGGATTTTTGCATCTATGTTCATCAGTGATATTGGCCTGTAGTTTTCTTTTTTTGCGGGATCTTTGTCAGCTTTTGGTATTAGGGTGATGGTGGCCTCATAGAATGAGTTTGGAAGTTTACCTTCCTCTGCAATTTTCTGGAAGAGGTTGAGTAGGATAGGTGTTAGCTCTTCTCTAAATGTTTGGTAGAATTCAGCTGTGAAGCTGTCTGGACCTGGGCTTTTGTTTGCTGGAAGATTTGTGATTACAGTTTCAATTTCCGTGCTTTTGATGGGTCTGTTAAGATTTTCTATTTCTTCCTGGTCCAGTTTTGGAAAGTTGTACTTTTCTAAGAATTTGTCCATTTCTTCCACATTATCCATTTTATTGGCATATAATTGTTGATAGTAGTCTCTTATGATCCTTTGTATTTCTGTGGTATCTGTTGTGATATCTCCATTTTCATTTCTAGTTTTATTGATTTGATATTTCTCCCCTTGTTTCTTGATGAGTCTGGCTAATGGTCTGTCAATTTTATTTATCCTTTCAAAGAACCAGCTTTTGGCTTTGTTGATTTTTGCTATGGTCTCTTTTGTTTCTTTTGCATTTATTTCTGCCCTAATTTTTAAGATTTCTTTCCTTCTACTAACCCTTGGGTTCTTCATTTATTCCTTTTCTAGTTGCTTTAGATGTAGAGTTAGGTTATTTATTTGACTTTTTTCTTGTTTCTTGAGGTATGCATGTATTGCTATGAACTTTCCCCTTAGGACTGCTTTTATAGTGTCCCACAGGTTTTGGGTTGTTGTGTTTTCATTTTCATTCGTTTCTATGCAAATTTTGATTTCTTTTTTGATTTCTTCTGTGATGTGTTGGTTATTCAGCAGCGTGTTGTTCAGACTCCATATTTGGAATTTTTAATAGTTTTTCTCCTGTAATTGAGATCTAATCTTACTGCATTGTGTTCAGAAAAGATGCTTGGAATGATTCTATTTTTTTGAATTTACCAAGGCTGGATTTATAGCCCAGGATGTGATCTATCCTGGAGCAGGTTCCACGTGCGCTTGAGGAAAAGGTGAGATTCATTGTTTAGGGATGAAATGTTCTATAGATATCAATTAGGTCTAACTGGTCTATTGTATCATTTAAAGTTTGTGTTTCCTTGTTAATTTTCTGTTTAGTTGATCTGTCCATATGTGTGAGTGGGGTATTAAAGTCTCCCACTATTATTGTGTTATTGTTAATTTCTCCTTTCATACTTGTTAGCATTTGTCATACATATTGCAGTGCTCCCGTGTTGGGTGCATATATATTTATAATTGTTATATCTTCTTCTTGGATTGATCCTTTGTTCATTATGTAGTGACCATCTTTGTCTCTTTTCACAGCCTTTGTTTGAAAGTCTATTTTATCTGATATGAGTATTGCTACTCCTGCTTTCTTTTCGTCCCTATTTGCATGGTAAATATTTTTCCAGCCCTTCACTTTCAGTCTGTATGTGTCCCCTGTTTTGAGGTGGGTCTCTTGTACACAACATATGTAGAGGTCTTGTTTTTGTATCCATTCAGCCAGTCTTTGTCTTTTGGTTGGGGCATTCAATCCATTTACGTTTAAGGTAATTACTGATAAGTATGATCCCATTGCCATTTACTTTATTGTTTTGGGTTCGAATTTGTACACCCTTTTTGTGTTTCCTGTCTAGAGAATATCCTTTAGTATTTGTTGGAGAGCTGGTTTGGTGGTCTGAATTCTCTCAGCTTTTGCTTGTCTGTAAAGCTTTTGATTTCTCCTTCATATTTGAATGAGATCCTTGCTGGGTACAATAATCTGGGCTGTAGTTTGTTTTTCTTTCATCACTTTAAGTATGTCTTGCCATTTCCTCCTGGCTTGAAGAGTTTCTATTGAAAGATCAACTGTTATCCTTATGGGAATTCCCTTGTGTATCATTTGTTGTTTTTCCCTTGCTGCTTTTAATATTTGTTCTTTGTGTTTGATCTTTGTTAATTTGATTAATATGTGTCTTGGGGTGTTTCTCTTTGGGTTTATCCTGTTTGGGACTCTCTGGGTTTCTTGGACTTGAGTGATTATTTCCTTCCCCATTTTAGGGAAGTTTTCAACTATTATCTCCTCAAGTATTTTCTCATGGTCTTTCTTTTTGTCTTCTTTCTTCTGGGACCCCTATGATTTGAATGTTGTAGCATTTAATATTGTCCTGGAGGTCTCTGAGATTGTCCTCACTTCTTTTAATTTGTTCTTCCTCTCTGATTCATTTATTTCTACCATTCTGTCTTCTAATTCACTAATCCTATCTTCTGCCTCTGTTATTCTACTATTTGTTGCCTCCAGAGTTTTTAATTTCATTTATTGTATTATTCATTATATATTGACTCTTTTTTATTTCTTCTAGGTCCTTGTTAAACCTTTCTGGCATCTTCTCAATCCTTGTCTCCAGGCTATTTATCTGTGATTCCATTTTGATTTCAAGATTTTGGATCAATTTCACTATCATTATTCGGAATTCTTTATCAGGTAGATTCACTATCTCTTCCTCTTTTGTTTGGTTTGGTGGGCATTTATCCTGTTCCTTTATCTGCTGGGTATTCCTCTGTCTCTTCATCTTGTTTAAATTGCTGAGTTTGGGGTGTCCTTTCTGTATTCTGGCAGTTTGTGGAGTTCTCTTTATTGTGGCATTTCCTCACTGTTTGTGTGGGTTTGTACAGGTGGCTTGTCAAGGTTTCTTGGTTTTAGAAGCTTGTGTCGGTGTTTTGGTGGGTGGAGCTGGATTTCTCTCTGGAGTGCAATGAAGTGTCCAGTAATGAGTTTGAGATGTCTATGGTTTTGGGGTGTCTTTGGGCAGCCTGTATCTTGGAGCTCAGGGCTGTGTTCCTTTGTTTCTGGAGAATTTGTTTGGTATGTTTTGCCCTGGAATCTTGGCCCTTGTGTGGTGCTTGGTTTCAGTGTAGGCATGGAGGCGTTTGATGAGCTCCTGTCAATTAATGTTCCCTGGAGTCAGGAGTTCCTTGGAGTCAGGGTTTGGACTTAAGCCTCCTGCTTCCAGTTATCAGTCTTATTTTTACAGTAGTTTCAAAACTTCTTCTTCTATACAGCACCATTGATAAAACATCTACTTTAAAGATGAAAAGTTTCTCCACCGTGAGGGTCACCCAGAGAGGTTCACAGCGTTACATGGAAAAGAGAAGAGGGAGGAGGGAGTTAGAGGTGACCCGAATGAGATGAGGTAGAATCAATAGAGGAGAGAATGGGCTATCCAGTAATCACTTCCTTATGTGCACTCCACAACTGGACCACTCAGAGATGTTCACGGAGTTATACAGAGAAGAGAAGAAGGAGGATGGAGGCAGAGGTGGCCAGGATGATAAAAGGGGGGAATGAAAAGGAGGGAGACAGATCCAGCCAGTAATGAGTTCCCTAAGTGTTCTCCTCCGTCTGGAACACACAGAAATTCACAGAGTTGGGTAGAGTAGAGAGGGGTTAGCGAGGAGACACAGGCGACCTGGTGGAGAAAAAGGAGAGTCCAAAGGGAGAGAGAGCAGTCAAGCCAGTAATCTCACTCCCTAGTGAAAAACGGGTACTGAAGATTGTGTTCTTAAAGGTACAAAATTGGTAACAAATACATAAAAGCAAAAATTAAAAATCTAGAGTAGAGTTTGGAATTTCAAAAATACAATGTTAAAGAAAAGAAAAAGGAAAAGAAAGAGAGAAAAAACAACAACAAAAAAACAAAAACAAAGTTGCAAAAATTATAAAGAAAATATAGGTATAAAATTGATAACGAATACCAAAAAGCAAAAGTTAAAAATCTAGAATAGAGTTTGGAATTTCAAAAATACAATGTTAAAGGGAAAAAAAGGAAAAGAAAGAGAGAAAAAACAAAACAAAACAAAAACACAAAAACAAAGTTGTAAAAATTATAAAGAAAATATAGGTATAAAATTGATAACGAATACCAAAAAGCAAAAGTTAAAAATCTAGAATAGAGTTTGGAATTTCAAAAATACAATGTTAAAGAAAAGAAAAAGGAAAAGAAAGAGAGAAAAAACAAACAAAAAAAAAAAACACAAAAAAAAACAGAAACAAAGTTGCAAAAATTATAAAGAAAATATAGGTATAAAATTGATAACAAATACCAAAAAGCAAAAGTTAAAAATCTAAAATAGAGTTTGGAATTTCAAAAATACAATGTTAAAGAACAGAAAAAGGAAAAGAAAGAGAGAAAAAACAAAAACAAAGTTGCAAAAATTATAAAGAAAATATAGGTATAAAATTGATAACAAATACCAAAAAGCAAAAGTTAAAAATCTAGAATAGAGTTTGGAATTTCAAAAATACAATGTTAAAGAAAAGAAAAAGGAAAAGAAAGAGAGAAAAAGTTGCAAAAATTATAAAGAAAATATAGGTATAAAATTGATAACAAATACCAAAAAGCAAAAGTTAAAAATCTAAAATAGAGTTTGGAATTTCAAAAATACAATGTTAAAGAAAAGAAGAAAAATAAAGAGAGTGAAAAAAAAAAAAACAAAGTCACAAAAATTATAAAGAATATATAGTTACAAAATTGATAACAAATACCAAAAAGCATAAATTAAAAATCTGGAGTAGAGTTTGGAATTTCAGGTATACAATGTTATATAAAAGAAGAAGAGAAAGAAAGGGAGAGGAAAAAAAAAGTCACAAAAATTTTAAAAACAAAATATAGGTACAAAATTGATAAGAAATACCAAAAAGCTAAAATTAAAAATCTAGAGTAGAGTTTGGAATTTCAAAAATACAATGTTAAAGAAAAGAAGAAGAAGAAAAAAAAAAGAGTCAAAAAATTATAAAAAATTTATATATGAAGTTTGCTTTAAAAAATATGGGGTTTTTTTTGGCAAAGTAATAGTAGGTTATAAAAGTGAAAATTAAAGGAGTAATAGAGGACTTAAATTTTTTAAAAAAATTAAAAAAAAAAAAGAAAGAATGATCGTAAAAATAGTAAAAATATATCTAGGACTTTCTGTGGTTTTGTTGCAGGTATTGTGGGTTCAGTTCATTTTCAGCTAGTTCCTTGGTCCGACTTATATTTCTCAAGATCTATAGGCCCCTTCCTATGTAGACAGTGTTAACCACAGGGTTTTAATCTATTGCCTGTAGCTTCCAAGGCGGTTTCCTCTGTTAGAGCTTCTTCTTTTTGCTGGTCTCTTCAGTGTCTGGTTTCCGCCCTGACACAAAGGGGACGGTGGAGGACACTTTTTTTTTTTTTTTTTAGGCTCACTTGTTCAGTTATGCTGTGGGGAGGGAGGGACGCTGCAAACAAATAACACTAGCATGTGCTCGCAGTGCCTCAGCCACACTGGGTCTGCCCCCGCTCACGGCATGTGTAGCCTCCCTGCCCACACTGCTCAGACTCTAGGTTGCTCCGCCAGGAACCATCCGTGGCCGGCCTTGGGCTGCTTGCACCTCCCAGGTCCAAGCCGCTCAGGTTCAGGCACTCAGGTAGTCCTCAGAGGTGCAGACAGGGTTGGGCCTGTGTTTTGTGCCCTTCCCAGGTCCGAGCAGCTCAGGTGGTGAGGTGTTTGGCGAGCAGGATTGCTGCAACTTATCGCCTCCCCGCCGCTCAGTTATCTAGGTGTACAACCCGCACACCTTCTCAGGCGGATGTTGACCGTCCAGACCCCCAAGAAGTCTTAGTTAGCAAAGAAGCCTGCTTACAGTTTTATAGATAATGTCTCTCTGGGGCTGCGATTGCCCCCCTTCCGGCTCTGGCTGCCTGTCACTGGAGGGGGATGGTCTGCAGCTGGCTATCTCTGTTCAGTCCTTTGTTCCGTGTGCAGGCCTGGCAGTGTCTTAGATTAGGGCTGGCTTTTCACGTGGTAGATATCCCACAGTCTGGTTTGCTAGCCCAAATTATTTCGCTCAGATAGTGCTCAGGGTATTCAGGCCAGATCCTTACTCTAAGTGATGCAGCCCGCGCCGAGCCTCCCTGCCCAGCCCCTGCTTGCTAGTGGCGTGTGCAGGCATCTGCGCTGCTTCTCCACTGGGAGAGTTACCATAGGGCTCGTAATCTGCGGGTTTTAATTGTTTATTTATTTTTCCTCCCTGTTTTTTGCTCTCTGTGCTTCCAAGGCTCGGCACAGATTCGGCAGTGAGAAGGTTTCCTGGTGTTTGGAAACTTATCTCTTTTTAAGACTCCCTTCCTGGGACGGAACTCCGTCCCTCCCTCTTTTGTCTCTTCTTTTGTCTTTTATATTTTTTCCTACCTCCTTTCGAAGATTTGGGCTGCTTTTCTGGATGCCTGATATCCTCTGCTGGCATTCAGAAGTTGTTTTGTGGAATTTACTCAGCGTTTAAATGTTCTTTTGATGAATTTGTGGGGGAGAAAGTGTTCTCCCCATCCTACTCCTCCACCATCTTAGCTCATCCCCCCAGTTATATACTTTTTAAATTAGTTATTACAATAAATCAAAAGAATTATTCAAGGTTGTAAAAAGTTTACCAAACCCTCTCCAATAAAATTTATATTCTAGTATAATCGGATTAGAATTTAACAACAGAGAGATTCTACCAGACTGACTCCCATAAAATATATTCTAAGATATCAGGATTAATCAAAAGGTTTTCAGGAAGTAGAAACTGTCCTCAAACAGTATACTGCTATATAATCCCTAGCACAGAGTTTAAATTTAGTTGTTTGCTGTGTAATCATCAGTTCCTGGCTTAAAAAAGAAAAAAAAAAAAAAATGTTTTATGTGACTAAGACTAAGGAATGTAGAGGAAAAAAAAAAAAAATTTGTCTGTTACTCCTCCTTGAGGATTCCAGACTCCTGATCATAGTTTTTCTTCAAGGAGCAAGTGTCTTTTAATTACACGGCTGCAGTCACAAACTACAGTGATTTTGGAGCCCAAGAAAATCAAGTCTGTTATTGTTTCCACTGTTTCCCCATTGGTTCGTCATGAAGTGATGGGACTAAAACCATGATTTTTCTCAGTGAAGAACTAAAGTAGTGAGTTTTAAGCCAACTTTTTCACTCTCCTCTTTTACTTTCAGCAAGAGGTTCTTTAGTTCTTCACTTTCAGCCATAACCATGGTGTCATCTGCATACCTGAGGTTATTGATATTTCTACTGACAATCTTGATTCCAGCTTGTGCTACATCCAGCCCAGCATTTTGCATGATGTGTTCTGCATATAAGTTAAATAACAGAGTGACAATATACAGCCTTGACATACTCCTTTTCCTATTTGGAACCAGTCTGTGGTTCCATGTCCAGTTCTAACTGTTGCTTCCTCACCTTCATACTGATTTCTCAAGAGGCAGGTCAGGCGGTCTGGTATTATCATCTCCTTAAGAATTTTCCACAGTTTGTGGTGATCCACACAGTCAAAGACTTTGTCATAATCAATAAATCAGAAATAGATGTTATTTGTTTTTTTCCAGAATTCTCTTGCCTTCTTGATGATCCAGGGGATGTTGGCAGTTTGATCTCTGGTTCCTCTGCTTATTAAAGTCCAGCTTTATCATCTGGAAGTTCACAGTTCACATACTGTTGAAGCCTGGCTTGGAGAATTTTGAGCATTACTTTACTAGCCTGCGAGATGAGTGCAATTATGCAGTAGTTTGAGCATTCTTTGGCATTGCTCTTCTATGGGATTGGAATGAAAACTGACCTTTTCCAGTCCTGTGGCCACTGCTGAATTTTCCAAATTTTCTGGCATATTGAGTGTAGCACCTTCATAGTATCATCTTTTAGGATTTGAAACAGCTCAACTGGAATTCCATCACCTCCACTAGCTTTGTTCATAGTGATGCTCCTAAGGCCCAATTGACTTCGCATTCCTTGATGTCTGGCTCTAGGTGAGTGATCACACCATTGTGATTATCTGAGTCAAGAAGATCTTTGTTGTATAGTTTTTCTGTGTATTCTTGCCACCTCTTTTTAGTATCTTCTCCTTCTTTTAGGTCCATACCATTTCTGTCCTTTATAGAGACCATCTTTTCATAAAATATTCCCTTGGTATATCTAATTTTCTTGACGAGATCTCTGGTTTTTCCCATTCTATTGTTTTCCTCTATTTCTTTCTTTCTTTTTTTAGCAATATATTTTTATTTTAATTATTTCAAAATTATGGGAATTTCACAAGAATAATTTTAAGTATCCCTTAATTCCAGAATTCCCAGTTTTTTCCATTCTGCCACATTTGCGTGTGTGTTGTCTATAAATTCTTTTGGTGGTATTATTGTAAACCTCCTGCAGCTCAATTCCAGAAAAATAAATGACCCAATCAAAAAATGGTCCAAAGAGTTAAATAAACATTTCCCCAAAGAAGACATACAGATGGCTAACAAACACATGAAAAGATGCTCAACATCACTCATTATCAGAGAAATGCAAATCAGAACCACAATGAGGTACCATTTCACGCCAGTCAGAATGGCTGTGATCCAAAAGTCTACAAGCAATAAATGCTGGAGAGGATGTGGAGAAAAGGGAACCCTCTTACACTGTTGGTGGGAATGCAAACTAGTACAGCCACTATGGAGAATAGTGTGGAGGTTCCTTAAAAAACTGGAAATAGAACTGCCATATGACCCAGCAATCCCACTGCTGGGCATATGCACTGAGGGAAAGAGACACGTGTACCCCAATGTTCATCGCAGCACTATTAATAATAGCCAGGACATGAAAGCAACCTAGATGTCCATCAGCAGATGAATGGACAAGAAAGCTGTGGTACATATACACAATGGAGTATTACTCAGCCATTAAAAATTTTGAATCAGTTCTAATGAGGTGGATGAAACTGGAGCTGATTATACAGAGTGAAGTAAGCCAGAAAGAAAAACACCAATACAGTATACTAACACACATATATATATATAGAATTTAGAAAGATGGTAATGATAACCCTGTATGTGAGACAGCAAAAGAGACACAGATGTATAGAACAGTCTTTTGTTTTCCTCTATTTCTTTGCGTTGATTGCTGAGTAAGGTTTTCTAATCTCTGCTTGCTAGTCTTTGAAACTCTGCATTCAGAAGCTTATATCTTTCTTTTCCTCCTTTGCTTTTTGTGTCTTTTCTTTTCACAACTATTTGTAAGGCCTCCTCAGACAGCCATTTGCTTTTCTTTCATTTCTTTTCCTTTGGGATGGTCTTAATCCCTCTCTTCTGAACAATGTCACAAACCTCCATCCATAGTTCTTCAGGCACTCTGTCTGTCAGATCTAATTCCTTTAATCTATTTCTCACTTCCACTGTATAATCACAATGGATTTGACTTAGGTCATATCTGAATGGTCTAGTAGTTTTCCCTATTTTCTTAAATTTAAGTTTGAATTTGGTAATAAGGATTTCATGATCTGAGCCACAGTCAGCACCAGGTCTTCCTTTTGCTGCCTGTATAGAGCTTCTCAGTCTTTGGCGGCAAAGAATATAATCAATCTGGTTTTGGTGTTGACCATCTGGTGATGTCCATGTGTAGAGTCTCTTCTTGTATTGTTGAAAGTGGATTTTTGCTATGACCAGTGCGTTCTCTTGGAAAAACTCTATAAACCTTCACCCTGCTTCATTCTGTACTCTAAAGCCAAATTTTCCTGTTACTCCAGCTGTTACTTGACTTCCTACTTTTGCATTCCAGTCCTTTATAATGAAAAGGGCACCTTTTTGGTGTGTTAGTTTTATAAGTTCTTGTAAGTCTTCATAGAACCGCTCAACTTCAGTTTCTTCAGCATTACTCTTAGGGGCATAGACTTGGATTGCTGTGATATTGAATGGTTTGCCTTGGAAATGAACAGAGATCATTCTGTCATTTTGGGGATTGCATCCAAGTACTGCATTTTGGACTCTTGTTGACTATCATGGCTACTCTATTTCTTCTAAAGGATTATTGCCCTCAGTAGTAGATATAATGGTCATCTGAGTTTAACTCACCCATTTCAGTCCATTTTATTTTGCTGATTCCTAAAATGTTGATGTTCACTCTTGCCATTTCCTGTTTGACCACTTCCAATTTGCCTTGATTCATGGGCCTAACATTCCAGGCTCCTAAGCAATATTTCTCTTGACAGCATCAGACTTTACTTCCATTACCAGTCACATCCACACTTGGGTGCTGTATTTGTTTTGGTTCTGTCTCTTCATTCTTTCTGGAGTTATTTCTCCACTGATCTCCAGTAACATATTGGGCATCTGCTCTCCTGGGTAGTTAATCTTTCAGTGTCCTATCTTTTTGCCTTTTCATACTGTTCATGGGGCTATCAAAGCAAGAATACTGACATGGTTTGACATTCCCTTCTCTAGTGGATCACATTTTGTCAGAACTCTCCATCAACTTTTTCTCTGGTTAGATACAAAATACAACAAAGCACTGTTTTCTGCAGCCAGCCATTGAACCTATAGGCATTCATTTATGTGAGTTCCTTGCTTCGTTGTTAGAATTCTAGAAAGCAGCAAATGTGAAGGACTGAGAATTTATTTTTCAATGAGTATAAAGTTAGTCATGTGTGATGAATAAGTTCTAGACATCAGCAATACAGCATAATGCCTATAGTGATCAATTCAATGTGATGCACTTTAAAGCTTTAAACTTCGTAAGAGAGTAAGTCTTACATTAAGTAGTGTTACCAATGATAACCAGGATTCTTGACTATCCCCCTAATCAATACAAATTGATGAGCCCAGACCAAAAACCTAGGGAAGCCTTTATTCAGGACCTTGCTGCAGCATGGAGGAGTGAAAATAAGTACCTGATTCACCTTCTTGATCCCCAAGTAGGGGAAATTGGTTTCTTGATACAGGGTGATGCTAAGGGTATGTCCAGGGGTCAGGCCAGAGGGATGGCTTAGGTGGTTCCCACACTTTGAGTGGTGTTAAGTCCAAGAGATGTATGCAGTGCTCTGCTTTTTTTCTTGACATTTTGTTTTTGACCTGGCTCTTCAGAAGTGGCATTTGGCTTCTTTTGGTCTTTTTGTATCTTGTTGTCCATAATATGCCTCAACTGTGCTTGTACACAGTTGTTTGTTGTTATTGTTGTTTGTTTGTTTGTTTGTTTAGTTCTTCATACTGTCTCTGTGTTTTGTTGCTTGAGGAGAGATTTGTCCACGTGCAAACCCTGATACAAGGTCCCATCCTATCTTATTTCCCTTTGAGAGATTTTGTACCCTTATTCCTATGGGGTAAGGGGCTAAAGGTTTCTTCATCTGAACTTTCTTCCTGCTGGATAGGGGCTGAAGACCTTAGCCTACCCTGGAGGTATAGCCTGTCTTGGAGTCAAGTTCCTCGTTGACACTTCCAAGGACTTTTACAAACCTGGGCAGCTATCAACTGGAAGGGGTTGAATTCCTAAAGCCATCATGAGCCTTACTTCAAATTATCAGAGCCTGGAAGACATAATCTTAACCAAAAGCTCAAGGAAATGAGGAGAAAAAAGGAAAGGAATAATAGTAACCACTAAAGGGCCCAGAAAGGGAAGAACCAGGTTAATTTGGGGAAGGTTTTCGTTATTGCTGACCAGACAGAGGAGGCTATATCACCCCTGCCAAAAAGTCATTCTGCCTGATATACACTCATGTTTGTCAACCTCGGGGTTAAAACTTAACATGTTTTCCTATTTTTAGAAAGAACTGGACCAGTGTGTTCCAGCTCTCCTTCTTGGTCCAAAATGACTTAGTCACAGGTTTACAACAACAGGGAAAACAATGGAGTACTAGACAAAATATAGCATAAATCAATGTGACTGAAAAGAAAAGGGTTATTATGAGTAAATGAAAACCTCCTGCTAGAAAGTTTTTATATTGTGCGATCCAAAAGAACAAACTAGAGACCAGTTTTCAATTTGCCAACCGATATTCAGTATCGAGAATTGTGGTTAATTGTGTTTGTTTGGGGTTTTGAACTGTTTCTATTAGATGTGAAATCTCAGCTCTATATTTTACAGAGAATTTTTTTACATTTAAAAGTCCTCTTTCAGAAACCAATACAACATTGCAAATTAATACTTTAAAAAAAAATCCTCTTCATTTCAGATAGCTGAGTGGGCATGTAAAGAAGGAAGGTATATTTTGAGTCTGTGTATATCTACTACTGTGGGCAGGAATCCCTTAGAAGAAATGGAGTAGCCATTGTGGTCAACAAAAGAGTCCAAAATGCAGTACTTGGATGCAATCTCAAAATTACAGAATTATCTCTTTTCGTTTCCAAGTCAAACCATTCAATATCACAGTAATCCAGGTCTATGCCCCAACCAGTAATTCTGAAGAAGCTGAAGTTGAACGGTTCTATGAAGACCTACAAGACCTCTTAGAACTAACACCCCAAAAAGATGTCCTTTTCATTATAGGGGACTGGAATGCAAAAGTAGGAAGTCAAGTAACACCTGGGGTAACAGGCAAATTTGGCCTTGGAATACGGAATGAAGCAGGGCAAAGGCTAATAGAGTTTTGCCAAGAGAACGCATTGGTCATAGCAAACATCCCCTTCCAACAACACAAGAGAAGACTCTACACATGGACATCACCAGATGGTCAACACCAAAATCAGATTGATTATATTCTTTGCAGCCAAAGATGGAGAAGCTATATACAGGCAGCAAAAACAAGACCAGGAGCTGACTGTGGCTCAGATCATGACTCCTTATTGCAAAATTCAGATTTAATTGAAGAAAGTAGGGAAAACCATGAGACCATTCAGGTATGACCTAAATCAAATCCCTTATGATTATACAGTGGAAGTGAGAAGTAGATTTAAGGGGCTAGATCTGATAGATAGAGTGCCTGATGAACTATGGATGGAGAATTGTGACATTGAACAGGAGACAGAGATCAAGACCATCCCGATGGAAAAGAAATGCTAAAAAGCAAAATGGCTGTCTGGGGAGGCCTTACAATTAGCTGTGAAAAGAAGAGAAGTGTAAAGCAAAGGATAAAAGAAAAGATATAAGCCTCTGAATGCAGAGTTCCAAAGAATAGCAAGGAGAGATAAGAAAGCCTTCCTCAGCGATCAATGCAAAGAAATAGAGGAAAACAACAGAACGGGAAAGACTAGAGATCTCTTCAAGAAAATTAGAGATACCAAGGGAACATTTCATGCAAAGATGGGCTTGATAAAGGACAGAAATGGTATGGACCTATAAAATATCTTCATGACCCCGATAATCACAATGGTGTGAAAACTCACCTAGAGCCGGAAATCCTGGAATGTGAACTCAAGTGGGCCTTAGAAAACATCACTACCTACAAAGCTACTGGAGGTGATGGAATTCCAGTTGAGCTATTTCAAATCCTGAAAGATGATGCTGTGAAAGTGTTGCACACAATATGCCAGGAAATTTGGAAAATTCAGCTGTGGCCACAGGACTGGAAAAGGTCAGTTTTCATTCCAAGCCCAAAGAAAGGTAATGCCAAAGAATGCTCAAACTGCCACACAATTGCACTCATCTCACACGCTAGTAAAATAATGCTCAAATTCTCCAAGCCAG
Source organism: Bos indicus (assembly GCF_029378745.1). Taxonomy (NCBI): domain Eukaryota; kingdom Metazoa; phylum Chordata; class Mammalia; order Artiodactyla; family Bovidae; genus Bos; species Bos indicus. The sequence goes on from NC_091774.1 coordinate 2,975,463, forward strand.
GCTTCAGCAATATGTGAACCATGAACTTCCAGATGTTTAAGCTGGTTTTAGAAAAGGCAGAGGAACCAGAGATCAAATTGCCAACATCTGCTGGATCATGGAAAAAGCAAGAGAGTTCCAGAAAAACATCTATTTCTGCTTTATTGACTATGCCAAAGCCTTTGACTGTGTGGATCACAATAAACTGTGGAAAACTCTGAAAGAGATGGGAATACCAGACCACCTGATCTGCCTCTTGAGAAACCTATATGCAGGTCAGGAAGCAACAGTTAGAACTGGACATGGAACAACAGACTGGTTCCAAATAAGAAAAGTAGTACGTCAAAGCTGTATATTGTCACCCTGCTTATTTAACTTCTATGCAGAGTACATCATGAGATACACTGGGCTGGAAGAAGCACAGCTGGAATCAAGATTGCTGGGAGAAATATCAATAACCTCAGATATGCAGATGACACCACGCTTATGGCAGAAAGTGAAGAGGAACTAAAAAGCCTCTTGATGAAGGTGAAAGAGGAGAGTGAAAAAATTGGCTTAATGCTCAACATTCAGAAAACAAAGTTCATGGCATCTGGTCCCATCACGTCATGGGAAATAGATGGGCAACAGTGGAAACAGTGTCAAACTTTGTTTTTTTTTTTTTTTTTTTTTTTTGGTGGGGGGGCTCCAAAATCACTGCAGATGGTGATTACAGTCATGAAATTAAAAGATGCTTACTCCTTGGAAGGAAAGTTATTACCAACATAGATAGCATATTCAAAAGCAGAACATTAATTTGCCAAAAAAGTCCATCTAGTCAAGGCTATGGTTTTTCCAGTGGTCATGTATGGATGTGAGAGTTGGACTGTGAAGAAAGCTGAGCACTGAAGAATTGATGCTTTTGAACTATGGTGTTGGAGAAGACTCTTGAGAGTCCCATGGACTGCAAGGAGATCCAACCAGTCCATTCTAAAGGAGATCAGTCCTGGGTATTCTTTGGAAGTACTGATGCTAAAGCTGAAACTCCAGTACTTTGGCCACCTCACATGAAGAGTTGGCTCATTGGAAAAGACCCTGATGCTAGGAGGAATTAGGGGCAGGAAGAGAAGGGGATGACAGAGTGTGAGACGGCTGGATGGCATCACCGACTCGATGGACATGAGTTTGGGTGAACTCCAGGAGTTGGTGATGGGCAGGGAGGCCTGGTGTGCTTCAGTTCATGGGGTCGCAAAGAGTGTGACATGACTGAGCGACTGAAATGAACTGATAACTTTCTAATTTTTATTTCCTCTAATTTAAGGTTCAGGGTAGGGCTATCAGTTTAGCTTTCTGGGCTGATGTGCTGGGTGGCAAAGGCTTTGCATCTATGATACTGTGTGTGCTCACAATAGCATAGACTGCCTTCATGACACTATCTTAACAAAATGATTTCCATCAGTAAACCATTCCTCCTCAAGATTTTCTGTGGCCTGGTCTAATAGATCAGGCTTTTGAACTGTGGTATTAGAGAAGACTCTTGAGAGTCCTTTGGACTACAAAGAGATCAAACTAGTCAATCCTAAAGGAAATCAATCCTGAATATTCACTGGAAGGACTGATACTGAAGCTCCAATCCTTTGACTACCTGATGCAAAGGACTGACTCATGAGAAAAGGTCCTGATGATAGGAAAGACTGAAGGAAGGAGTAGAAGGGGACAGCAGAGGACAAGATGGTTGGATGATGTGACCAACTCAATGGACATGAGTTTGAGCAAGCTCCAGGAGTTGGTGATGGGCAAGGAAGCTTGGCATGCTGCAGTCCATGGGGTTGCAAAGTCAGGCACAACTGAGCGAATGAATGGACAGGTATAAAGGGTATGGTAAGTTTTGAGGATTACTTTGAGGGAGTCAAGGAGTACTTGGTACTTAACAAGTATCTGGTACTTGTTATGGCAGCCTCCAGTTACCCAGTGGTGACATTTAATCTCCAGAATTCCTTGTCATTGATGAGGAGTCTGGGCTTCCTCAAGTGGTTGTTCAAAGATAAGCTTTTTAGCATCTTCAACTAATAAAGAGATGGCAGCTACCACCCAGAGGCAGTGAGACTAAACTTGGGCCATAAAATGTAATCTTGGAAAAGTAGCCTATAGGCTGAGGAGCTTCTCTCAGTTTTTATATGAGGATTCTCGGAGCTGCCCCCTGCTTTTTTGCTAGGTGCAAGAAAAATGACTTTTTTTTTTTTAATTGGGAAGACCCAGAGCAGCTTTGGTGAAGGCCTGTTTGATATAATAAACATCTCTTGTTTCCTAGTCCAAAGAAATGTTTCTGTATCTGGGCCTTTAGTGGCTTCATATATAAGCTTAGTCATTAGTCTGAATCCTGGAATCCAAAATTTTCAAGATCCTGCCATGCCTGAGAAGGTGTTTCTTTGTTTTTAGGGTGCTTAGGTCTACTATAGTTTGATTTCTATCTGGAGATAATTGTCTACTTCCATGGTTTACAAGATATCTCAAGTATTTAACATGATCTTTTGAGATTTGTGCTTTTTTTTTTTTTTTTTTTTTTAGAAATACTATAGCCCTGGGTCCCAAGGAAACTAAGAACTTCGATGGTTCTGATCTGAGGCCTCCATGGTGGGGCTACATATTGATAAATCATCTATATCATGTAGAATTGCTCCTTATTTTAAGTGTATTCCCTTTAATCATTTTCCTAGGTCCTGGACCAACAAGTGTGGGCTTTCCTGAAATACCTAAAATAGCACTGCACAGGTATATTGTTACATTTGGCCACAAGGGGTGACAGTCTTTTAAGGGAGATAGATACCGTGAGGAAAGATGAAGTTGGATCCAAAGGAAGGTGAGAATAGTAAACTGTTTGGCATCTCCATGAACCTGGGCTAATATAAGGATTGGTCAGAAGGGGATATATAAGGACCATGGCATCATTTACTGCTATAATGTCTTATACCATTTGATATCTTCCATTTGACTGAACAATTAGCAGAATAGGGTTATTGCATGGAGACTGAAAGTGTATTAAGAGGCCATATTTTAAAAATTTATCTATAAAAGGTTGCAAACCCTTTCTTTTTTGTTTCCAACTTTATGGGATATTCTCTCTTGCTAGGATGTGTGACTTATAGCTTAAGGTTAATTTTTATATATTGAACATTTATAGCCCTCCCAGAGATTCCTTTGTTTCAAACTACAGGATTTACTATGTACAGAATGTGACTGGTAATAAGCCCCTGTTCCCCTAGATGATTTGTCTTAGATTCAGGAAAAGAGGCTTCTCGGGCCTCCTAACCATAATATGGCCCCAGAGGAGCCCATAAGATCTCTCCAGAGCACTCAATTCATTTCAGTTCAGTCCCTCAGTCATGTCCGACACTTTGCAACCCCATGAATTGCAGCATGCCAGGCCTCCCTGTCCATCACCAACGCCCTGAGTTCACCCAAACTCACGTCCATCGGGTTGGTGATGCCATCCAGCCACTCATACTCTGTCGTGCCCTTTTCCTCCGGCCCCTAATCCCTCCCAACATCAGAGTCTTTTCCAATGAGTCAACTCTTCGCATGAGGTGGTCAAAGCACTGGAATTTCAGCTTTAGCATTCCTTCCAAAGAACACCCAGGGCTGATCTCCTTTAGAATGGACTGGTTGGATCTCCTTGCAGTCCAAGGGACTCTCAAGAGTCTTCTCCAACACCACAGTTCAAAAGAATCAATTCCTCGGCACTCAGCTTTCTTCACAGTCCAACTCTGACATCCATACATGACCACTGGAAAAACTATAGCCTTGACTAGACAGATCTTTGTTGGCAAAGTAATGTCTGCTTTTCAATATGCTATCTAGGTTGGTCATAACTTTCCTTCCAAGGAGTAAGCATCTTTTAATTTCATGGCTGCAGTCACCATCTGCAGTGATTTTGGAGCCCAAAAATACTGTTTCCACTGTTTCCCCATCTATTTCCCATGAAGTGATGGGACCGGATGCCAAAGTGCTGTACCTCAAGCTTTTCACTTTTATTCTAAAGTACATCCTTTAGGAGCTCCTTTACTGAGGGTCTTTGTATGATATACTCTCTCAGGTTATTGGGAGCAGGACAGGATGTTTTTATTGCTTTTCTCTGTTTTGATTTCCTAGGAATATTTTTTGTGTATACCTTTCCATGAAATAAAGCTTTATGGGACATGGAGCTCTAGATTGATAGCTATCTTTTCTCAGCATATTGAAAAAATTCATACAATGTGTTTTATTCTAGACTTGTTCTTACAAAGTGAATTATGAGTCTAATTGTTCATTTCTATAGGTGATTTTTCTCTTCTCTGGGTACTTTAAGATCTCACTCTCAATCTCTTGCTCTCTTTCAATTTGTTTGTATTCTGCTGTTTCACTATGATTTCACTATGATGTGTCTAGAGGAGAATATATTTTAATACATGCTGCTTGAAATTCACTGTGTTTCCTGGGTCTAAGAAATACTGGCTCTTTTGCATTCTTACTATATTTTCCTAGAACTCTGCTTATTGGACCTTTACATTAGCCTAAGATACATTAGTATCTTAGGTTATTTAAGTATCAATAACATCAGATACGCAGATGACACCACCCTTATGGCAGAAAGAGAAGAGGAACTAAAGAGCCTTGATGAAAGTGAAAGAGGAGAGCAGAAAAGTTGGCCTAAAACTCAACATTCAGAAAACTAAGATCATGGCCCCATTATCTTAGTGATCTGGTCCCATCACTTCACGGCAAATAGATGGGGAAACAGTGGAAGCAGTGGCAGACTTTATTTTTGGGGGGCTCCAAAATCACTGCAGATGGTGACTGCAGCCATGAAATTAAAAGACGTTTACTCCTTGGAAGGAAAGTTATGGCCAACCTAGACAGCATATTAAAATGCAGAGACATTACTTTGCCAACAAAGGTCCGTCTAGTCAAGGCTATGGTTTTTCCAGTAGTCATGTATGGATGTGAGAGTTGGACTATAAAGAAAGCTGAGCACTGAAGAATTGATGCTTTTGAACTGTGGTGTTGGAGAAGACACTTGAGAGTCCCTTGGACTGTAAGGAGATCCAACCAGTCCATCCTAAAGGAAATCAGTCCTGAATACTCATTGGAAGGACTGATGTTGAAGCCGAAACTCCCATACTTTGGCCACCTAATGTGAAGAACTGACTCATTAGAAAAGACCCTGAATCTGGGAAAGATTGAAGGCAGGAGAAGAAGGGGACAACAGAGGATGAGACGGTTGGATGGCATCTCCGACTCAATGGACATGAGTTTGAGCAGGCTCCAGGAGTTGGTAATGGACAGGGAAGCCTGGCATGCTGCAGTCTATGGGGTCGCAAAAAGTCGGACACAACTGAGCAACTGAACAGAACTCAACAAACTAGTCTCTTTATAATATGATTCTCTTTTTATGTTAGTCTAATACATGTGGAAATATCTTCAGATATTCAGTTCTCTGATTTTCTTCATCTATGAGTAACTTCTTTTTAATGCATTGAGGGGTACAGCTTTATTGAGGCATAATCAACATAAAATAAACTGTACATTTCAGTGTGTACACTTTGATGAATTTTGACATACAGATATACTCATGAAATCATCATGGCAACCAAAATAATAAATAAATCATTTATCACTTAAAAATAAATAAATAAAAGTAAAGAGAGGTGGCAAAGCAAGACCTGGTGTAAAGAACTTGGGGCACTGAATATCCTGATGAGTTTGGACCATTCACCTTGGAAAAGAAGCACAAAAAAGAATTCAATTTTATATTATTTGAGCCACTATTTGATTGAGTCCTCTTGTTTCAGCAGCTTTGCTTTTCAACTCAATAATTTCACCAAATAAAAATTAATAACTAGCAATCATTGAGCATTTACTGTATTAAGGCAGAACTGCTATACTGCACAATTGTACTCTGAGTGATCTATATGTATTAGACCCTTTAATCTTCACAAAAAGTGTTTGAAGCATGTACTGTTGTTTGGTTGGTAAGTAGTGTCCAACTCTTTGCAACCCCATGGACTGCAATACTTCAGGCTTCTCTGTCCTCCACTATCTCCCAGAATTTGTTCAGATTCAACTACATTCAGTTGATGATGCTATCTAACCGTCTCATCCTCTGCTGTGCCCTTCCCTTTTGCCCTCACTTTCCCAGCATCAGGGTCTTTTCCAATGGGTCAGCTTTTTGCAGTAAGTGGCCAAAATATTGGAGCTTCAGCATGAGTCTTTCCAGTCAACATTCAGAGTTGATTTCCTTTAGGATTGAAGAATTTCATCTCCTTGGAGTCAAAGGGACTCTGAAGAGTCTTCTCCAGCACCACAATTCAAAAGCATCAATTCTTTGGTGCTCAGCCTTATTTATGGTCTAACTCTGACATCCATATATGACTTCTGGTACTGTCATTTTCTCCCTTTTCCTAGGCATGGAAATGTTAAGTAACTTACCTAATGTGTTCTGGTGTGTAGGTAGCATGGGTATTGTTTTAAATCACCTTAGTCTTGTTCCAAATATAAACTTCTTAATCTCTACATTGTATTGCCATTCAATAGAAACATCCAAAGATAAGTAATTATTTCATATTTGCATTTGTATATCAACTCATTTCCTATCAATATATGTATTATATTAAACCAAATCATAGCATTGGAAATATTTAATTTACAGTAAACTCACATAACTTTTCATCCAGCATTTTAACACACATTTATAAAATTTCCAGATTACTCAATTGTAAGAAGTAAACTCAGAAAATTAGTAATTTCAAAGGAAACTATGTTTGATTTTTTATTATTTGTGTTAATTGGAGGATAATTACTTTACAACACTGTGATAGTTTTTGACATACATTGAAATGAATCAGCCACAGGCACATGTGTTCCCCATCCTGAACCCCTCTTCCACATCCCACCTCATCTCATCTCTCTGAGTTGTCTCAGAGCAACAGGTTTGAATTCCTTGCTCCATGCATCAAACTTGCACTGGTCATCTATTTTACATATGGTAATATACATGTTTCAATGCTGTTCTCTCAAATCATCCCAAACTCACCTTCTCCCACAGAGTCCAAAAATCTGATTTTTACATCTGTGTCTCTTTTTCTGCCCTGCATATACAATTATTGTTACCATCTTTCTAAATTCCATATACATATACATATACAGCATTTGTGTTTCTCTTTCTGACTAACTTCACTTTGTATAATATGCTCCAGGTTCATCCACCTCATTAGAACTGACTCAAATGTATTCTTTTTTATAGCTGACTAATATTCCATTGTGTATATGTATCACAACTTCCTTATCCATTCATCTGCCAATGGACATGTAGGTTGTTTTCATCTTCTAGCTATTGTAAATACTGCTGCAATGGACATTGGGCTACACGTGTCTCTTTTAATTCTGTTTTCCTCAGGATGTATGTTTTTAAATTTTTTTTTTTGTATTTTAAATTTAGTTAATTTTTATTTGAAGAATAATTGCTTTACAAAATTGTGTTGATTTCTGCCAAACATCAACATGAATAAGCAATAGGTAAACACATGTTTCCTCCCTCTGGAACCTCTTTCCCATCTCTCTTCCCATCCTGCCCCTCTAGTTTGCTACAATGTTCCATCATGAGTTTCCTGGGTCATACAGAAAATTTCCATTGGCTCTCTATTTTCAACATAGTAATGTAAGTTTCCATGTTACTCTTTCCATACATCCCACTGTCTCCATACTGCTCCCCACCCCATGTCCATAAGTTTGTTCTCTATGTCTATGTCTCCACTGCTGCCTTGCAAATGATTTCATCAGTACCATCCTTCTAGATTCCATATATATATTAACATATGCTATTTATTTTTCTCTTTCTGACTTACATAACTCTGTATAATAGGCTCTAGGTTTATCCACTTCATTAGAACTGAAACAAATTCACTCTTTTTTATGGTTGAGTAATATTTCATATAAATGTACCATAGCTTCTTTATCTATTCATCTGTCAATGGACATCTAGGTTGCTTCCATGTTCTAGCTGTTGTAAATAATGTTGCAGTAAACATTGGGGTACATGTGGTTTTGTTTTCAATTTTGGTTTCCTAAGGGTGTATGCCTAGTAGTGGGATTACTGGGTGATATGTTGGAAAGATGGCATCACCAACTCAGTGTACATGAGTTTGAGCAAGTTCCTGGAGTTGGTGATGGACAGGGAAGCCTGGCATGCTGCAGTCCATGGGGTCACAAAGAGCTGGACATGACGGAACTGAACTGATGGTGGTTTTATTTCTAGTTTTTAAAGGAATCCCCGTGCTATCTTCCATAGTGGCTGTATCATTTTATATTCCTACCAACAGTGCAAGAGGTCCCTATTCTCCACATTTCCTCCAGCATTTATTGTCTGTAGACTTTTTGATAATGGCCATTCTGACTGGTGTGATTGTACTGATTGTAGGTTTGATTTGCCTTTCTCTAATAATGAGAAATATTGAGTATATTTTCATATATTTGTTAGCCATCTGTATGTCTTCTTTGGAAAAATGTATTTTTCCCAGGTTTTAGTTGGGTGGTTTGTTTTTCTGGTATTGGTATGTATGAGGTGCTTGCATATTTTGGAAATTAATCCTTTGACAGTTGTTTCATTTGCTGTTATCTTATCCCATTCTGAGGGTTGTCTTTTCACCTTGTTTATAGCTTCCTCTGCTGTGAAAAATCTTAAGTTTAATTAGGTCCCGCACATTTATTTTTGTTTTTCTTTCCATTACTCTAGAAGGTGGGTCAAGAAGGATCTTGCTGTGATTTATGTCATCGAGTGTTCTGCCCATATTTTCCTCTAAGAGTTTTATAGTTTCTTGTCTCACAATTAGGTCTTTAATTCATTTTGACTTTATCTTTCTGTGTGGTGTTAGGAAGTGTTCTAATTTCATTCTTTTACACATAGTTGTCCAGTTTTCCCAATACCACATATTGAAGAGGCAATCTTTAACCAATTGTATATTCTTGCCTCCTTTGTCAAAAATGAGGTATCCATGGGTGTGTAGGTTTATGTCTGGGCTTTCTATCTTGTTCCACTGGTCTATATTTCAGTTTTTCTGCCAGTACCATACTGTCTTGATGAATTTAGCTTTGTAGTGTAGTCTGCAGTTAAGAAGGTTGATTCCTCCAGCTCCATTCTTCTTTCTCAAGACTGCTTTGGTTATTTTGGGTCTTTTGTGTTTCCATATGAATTGTGATTTTTTTTTTATTCTAGTTCTGTGAAAAATGCCATTTGTAAATTGATAAGGCATTGAATCGGTGTATTGAATTTTGTAGCAGTCATTTTCACAATATTTATTCTTCCCACCCAGAAACATGGAATATCTCTCTGTTTATGTCCTCTTTGATTAATTCATCAGTGTCTTATAGTTTTCTGTATATAGTTCTTTTTTCTCCTTAGATAGGTTTATCCCTAGATATTTTTTAAATTTTATTTTATTTTTAAACTTTACAATATTGTATTAGTTTTGCCAAATATCGAAATGAATCCACCATAGGTATACCCGCATTCCCCATCCTGAACCCTTCTCCCTCCTCCCTCCCCTACCCTCCCTCTGGGTTGTCCCAGTGCACCAGCCCCAAGCATCCAGTACTGTGCATCGAACCTGGACTGGTGACTCATTTCATACATGATATTATACATTTTTCAATTCTATTCTCCCAAATCTCCCCACCCTCTCCCTCTCCCACAGAGTCCATAAGACTGATCTATACATTGGTGTCTCTTTTGCTGTCTCGTACACAGGGTTATTGTTACCATCTTATAGATTCAATGCAATCCCTATCAAGCTACCAACGGCATTCTTCACAGAGCTAGAACAAATAATTTCATAATTTGTATGGAAATACGAAAAAACTTGAATAGCCAAAGCTATCTTGAGAAAGAAGAATGGAACTGGAGGAATCAACCTACCTGACTTCAGGCTCTACTACAAAGCCACAGTTATCAAGACAGTATGGTACTGGCACAAAGACAGAAATATTGATCAATGGAACAAAATAGAAAGCCCAGAGATAAATCCACACACATATGGACACCTTATCTTTGACAAAGGAGGCAAGAATATACAATGGATTAAAGACAATCTCTTTAACAAGTGGTGCTGGGAAAACTGGTCAACCACTTGTAAAAGAATGAAACTAGAACACTTTCTAACACCATACACAAAAATAAACTCAAAATGGATTAAAGATCTAAACGTAAGACCAGAAACTATAAAACTCCTAGAGGAGAACATAGGCAAAACACTCTCTGACATACATCACAGCAGGATCCTCTATGACCCACCTCCCAGAATATTGGAAATAAAAGCAAAAATAAACAAATGGGACCTAATTAAACTTAAAAGCTTCTGCACAACAAAGGAAACTATTAGCAAGGTGAAAAGGCTGCCTTCAGAATGGGAGAAAATAATAGCAAATGAAGCAATGGACAAATAACTAATCTCAAAAATATACAAGCAACTCCTACAGCTCAACTCCAGAAAAATAAATGACCCAATCAAAAAATGGGCCAAAGAACTAAATAGACATTTCTCCAAAGAAGACAAACAGATGGCTAACAAACACATGAAAAGATGCTCAACATCACTCTTTATCAGAGAAATGCAAATCAAAACCACCATGAGGTACCATTTCACGCCAGTCAGAATGGCTGCGATCCATAAGTCTACAAGCAATAAATGCTGGCGAGGGTGTGAAGAAAAGAGAACTCTCTTACACTGTTGGTGGGAATGCAAACTAGTACAGACACTATGGAGAACAGTGTGGAGATTCCTTAAAAAACTGGAAATAGAACTGCCATATGACCCAGCAATCCCACTGCTGGGCATACACACTGAGGAAACCAGAAGGGAAAGAGACACGTGTACCCCAATGTTCATCGCAGCACTGTTTCTAATAGCCAGGACATAGAAGCAACCTAGATGCCCATCAGCAGATGAATGGATAAGAAAGCTGTGGTACATATACACAATGGAGTATTACTCAGCCATTAAAAAGAATACATTTGAATCAGTTCTAATGAGATGGATGAAACTGTAACCTATTATACAGAGTGAAGTAAGCCAGAAAGAAAAACACCAATACAGTATACTAACGCATATATATGGAATTTAGAAAGATATTTTGTTGTTTTTGTTGCAATGGTGAATGGAATTGATTCTTTAACTTCTCTTTCTGATTTTTCATTGTTAGTATATAGACATGTGAATGATTTCTGTGTATTGATTTTGTATCCTGTAACTTTGCTAAATTCACTGATTAACTCTAGTAAGTTTCTGATACTATCTTTAGGGTTTTCTATGTATAGTATCATGTCACCTGCAAACAGTCAGATTTTTCCTTCTTCATTTCTGATTTGTATTCCTTCTATTTATTTTACTTTTCTGATTTCTGTAGCTAGGACTTTGAAAATTATGTTGAATAATAGTGGTTAGAGTGGGCACCCTAGTCTTGTTCCTGATCTTAGGGGGAATGCTCTCAGGTTTTCACCATTGAGAATAATGCTTGCTGTGGGTTTATCATACATGGCCTTTACTATGTTGAGGTAGCTCTTTTCTTTTTTTTTTTTTAAATTTTATTTTATTTTTAAACTTTACATAATTGTATTAGTTTTGCCAAATATCAAAATGAATCCATCACAGGTATACATGTGAATGCTGGCAGGGGCTAGCTCTTTTCTAACTGCTTGGTAGCATTCACCTGGGAAGCCATCTGGCACTGGGCTTTTGTTTTTTGGGATATTTTGATAATAATTTTGATTTCAATACTTATAATTGGGTTTTTCATAATTTCCATTTATTCCTGATTCAGTCTCAAAAGATTGAACTTTTCTAAGAATCTGTCCATTTCTTCCAGGATATCCACTTAATTGCCATACAGTTATAATAATTGTCTCTTATAATCCTATGTGTTTCTGCATTGTCTGTTGTAACCTCTCCTTTTTTATTTCTAATTTTGTTGATTTGATTCTTTATTCTTTTTTCATGATGAGTTTGTCTAAAGGTTTGTCAACTGTGTTTATCTTCTCAAAGAACCAGTTTTTAGTTTTATTAATCATTACTATTGCTTCTTTCATTTCATTTCTTTTACTTCTGCTCTGATCTTTATAACTTCTTTCCTTCTGCTAACTTTGTTTTTGGTTTTGGTTTTTGTTGCTGTTGTTCTTCTTTTTCCTGTTGTCTTAGGAGTAATATTAGGTTGTCTATTTGATGTTTTTCTTCTTTCTTGAGGTAGGATTGTATTGCTATAAACTTTCCTCTTAGAACTGCTTTTGCCAAATCCCACAAGTTTTGAGGTGTTGTGTTTCACTGTCATTTATTTCTAGGAATTTTTAAATTTCCCTTTTGATTTCTTTAGTAACCTGTTTGTTATTTAGAAATGTATTGTTTAATCTACATGTGCTTGTGTGCTTTTTTTTTTTTTCTTTTACAGTCCCCCCTCCCCTTGTAATTGTTATTTAATCTCATAGCATTGTGATTAGAAAAGATGCTTGATATGATTTCAATTTTCTTAAATGTACTGAGATTTATTTTGTTACCCAAGATATGGTCTATCCTGGAGAATGTTCCATGTGCATTTGAGAAGAAAGTGTGTTCTGCATTTGGATGGAATGTCCTGAAGACATCAATGAGATCCATCTAGCCTAATGTGTCATTTAAGGCTCGTGTTTCCTTATTAATTTTCTGTTTTGATGATCTGCTCATTGGGATATGTGGGGTGTTAAAGTCCCATGCTATTGTGTTACTGTCAATTTCTCCTTTTATGTTTGTTAGAGTTTTCTTATGTATTGAGGTGTTCCTATGTTGGATGCATAAATACTTAAGATTGTTATGTCTTCCTCTTGGATTGATCCCCTGATAATCATGTAGTGTCCTTCCTTATCTCATGTAATCTTTATTTTAAGGTCTATTTTGCCTGATACAAGGATTGCAACTCTGCCTTTATTTTGATTTCCATTTGCATGGAATATATCTTTCCATCCTCTCACTTTAAGTCTACATGTGTCTTCAGGTCTGAAGTGAGTCTCTTGTAGACAGCATATATATGGGTCTTGTGTTTGTATCCACTCAGCAAGTCTGTGTCTATTTGTTGGAGTATTTAATTCATGTACATTTAAATATATATATATATTCTTATTGCTATTTTCTTAAATGTTTGTGGTTTATTTTTATATTTATTTTTCTTGTATTTTCTGTATATATCAGTCCTTTTAACTTTTTTTTTGTAAAGCTGACTTTATAGTACTAAATTCTCTTAACTTTTGTTTGAGTTAATAGTTAAAGCTTTTCTATACATCTGTGTCTCTTTTGCTGTCTCGCATACAGGGTTGTCGTTACCATCTTTCTAAATTCCGTATATATGCATTAGTATACTGAATTGGTGTTTTTCTTTCTGGCTTACTTCACTCTGTATAATCGGCTCCAGTTTAATCCATCTCAATAGAACTGATTCAAATGTATTCTTTTTAATGGCTGAGTAATTCTCCATTGTGTATATGTACCACAGCTTTCTTATCCATTCATCTGCTGATGAACATCTAGATTGCTTCCATGTCCTGGATATTATAAACAGTGCTGTGATGAACATTGGGGTACACGTGTCTCTTTCAATTCTGGTTTCCTCGGTGTGTATGCCCAGCAGTGGGATTGCTGGGTCATAAGGAAGTTCTATTTCCAGTTTTTTAAGGAATCTCCACACTGTTCTCTATAGTGTCTGTACTAGTTTGCATTCCCACCAACAGTGTAAGAGGGTTCCCTTTTCTCCACATTCTCTCCAGCTTTTGATTTCTCCATCAATTTTGAATGAGATCTTTTCTGGGTAGAGTAATCTTGGTGGCAATTTTTTTCCTTTCAGTACTTTAAATACATCCTGCCATTTTCTTCTGGCCTGCAGGGTTTCTGCTGAAAGATCAGCTGTTACATGTATGGGGTTTCCCTTGTATGTTACTTATTGCTTTCCCTTGCTGATTTTAATATTTCTTTGTGTTTAGTCTTTGTCAGTCTGATTAGTATGTCTTAGCATTTTTCTCCTTGGTTTTATCCTGTATGATACTCTGCATTCCTTGTACTTGATTGAGTATTTCCTTTCCCATGCTGGGGAAAATTTCACTATAAGCTCTTTAAATATTTTCTCATACCCCCTTTTTTTTTTCTCTCTCTCTCTCTCCTTCTTGGCCATATAATTCGAATGCTGATACATTTAATATTGTCCCAGATGTCTCTGATATTATCCTCAGTTCTTATACTCTCTTTCTTTGTTTTGCTAGTCAGCAGTTATTTCCGCCATTCTATTTTCCAGATCGCTTACATGTCTTTCTCCCTCAGAACTTCTATTGATTCCTTCTAGAGTATTTTTAATTTCAGTAATTGTGTTTTTTTTCTGTATTTGTTTGATTTTGTCTGTATTTGTTTGTTTGTATTTGTTTATTCTTTATTTCTTTTAAGTCTTTGTTAAATGTGTTAATTGATTATTGCATCTTTATTCTTTGTTTTAAGTTTTGGATCATCTTTACTATCATTATGCTTAATTATTTTTCAGGTAGTTTGCCTATTTCCTCTTCATTTATTTGGAGTTTTGTGTTTCTAGGTTGTTTCTTGATTTGTTCAGTATTTCTCTGCCTTTTTTTTTTTTTTTTTTTTAACTTAATGTGTTTGAGGTCTCCTATTCCCAGGCTTTTAGGTTGAATTCTTTCTTCTTCTTAGTTTCTGCCCTTAGTGGGTAAGGTTGGACCAGTGGTTTGACTCAGCTTTGTGTAGGGTGTGAGTTGTGCTTGCTTTGTGGTGGTAGGAGGTTAGTTGTTTTTTTTTTTTTTTTTTTTTCTTTCCCTCTGATGGGCAGGGCTGTATGAGTTGGTAATCCTGTCTACTGATGATTGAGTTTGCATTTTTGTCTTGTTTGTTGTTTGGATACAGCATCCTGCACAGGGGGCTGATGGCAATTGGTTGATGCTGGGTCTTGTATACAGGTGGTTGTCTTTGTGGGAGCCCTCACTAATTAATATCCCCTAGCATTAGAAGATCTCTGGTAGTCTAGTCTAGGGGCTTGGAGTCAGTGCTTCCACTCCAAAGGTTCTGGGAACAGAGATTCCACAAGTTGTTCTTTTCTTTTTTTCACAGCATTAAATGGGATTAAAACAAACACACAGACACAAGAAACAGAAGAGGCACCCCAGACAAATGACACTTACAAAATAAGGCAAATAATAACTAAAATAACAGAATATATGCACATACATATACAGCCATAAACAAAACCAAATCAATCCAAAAGAAACAAAGTGCAATAGATTGACCTAGCAAGCAAAGGAAGCAAAAAGTGATATCAACCAGTTAAAAACAAAACTAAAGCACAAACTGGAAAACAAAACTAAAGCAAGGTGGTAACTGGGGAATAAAGCAATGAAAATAAAACAAACTAACAAACACGGGTGAGGAAAAGAAAGAAAAGGAAGAAAGGAAAGAAAGAATAGAAATGCAAAGTTAAATAGTGGTAGATAAAGAAGATTTATATATATTAAAGAATAACTATATTGGGAAAAGAACAGTAGGAAAAACAAGCAATAGAATAAACATAGAAAGAAAAATAATGAATTTCAAATTGTTTAAAGTAAAATAAAACATGGAAAAAATAGGAAAACCCCACAGAAACACAAAAGGCCAACATAGAGGCAGAAGTATATAAAGAAATAAAGTGTGTCATTAAAAAAAAAATTCTCAAAAGCTTAATGGATTTGATAGTACTAATGAAATCAACAACTACAACAATTGAGGGGAAAAGAAGAAAAGAATAATGCAGAAGCAACTATAGAACAAGGCAAAATATAAGAATAATACATGATTTTATTGATCTGTGTCTTTCCCCTCCCTGGGGGTCACAGTCCAGCTCACCTCCTCAGGATGTCCACTATTACTGCACTGGTCTCTGAACCTACTGTGGAGGCAGCTTAGACTCTAGTCTGGTTCTACTTCTGTGTGCTTTTGCCTCCAATGTCCACAACTATCAGAACTAGTGAATTTTCTTTTGGGGAACTTTCCTTGTCTTTTTATGTATTCCATAGACACAGAGTCTGCCTGGTTGATTATATGGATTTAATCTGCACCTTGTGCAGGTGGTGAGGAGGTTTTATGTCCTCTTCCTTAGCCACACAGCCCCTGGTTTTCAATTGTGGTTTTATCTCTGTCTCTGCATGTGGATCGTCCAAAGGAGTTTACTTCTGTGGCTGCTCTGAAGGCCTAGGGTTTCCCTCAGTGAGGACCAAGTGTGAAGGTGGCACTGCTGCTTGGGTTGCAGGGGCTCTGGAAGCACCAGGTACTCAGAGGAGCCTGTGGCTAGGCCAGCAGGAAATATGGTGTTCTAGAAGGGCATGGCTACCCACTCTATTATTCCCACCTGGATAATCCCACAGACAGAGAAGCTGGCAGGCTACAGTCCACAGGGTCGCAAAGCACTGGACATGACTGAAGCCACCTCACCTGCAGGCCCAAAGAAGTTTTTCTAGCCTCTGGAAGCTCTGTCCCAGTGGTGATCATGCATGGAGGTGGCATGGTTGCTTGGATCATGGGGACCCTGGCAATGCCAGCTATGCAGGGGCACTGGCAGCTATTGTCACAGGAGATATGGCATTATTGGGGCTTTTTTTCTGTCCTTGGCATCTCTGTCCCAGTGAAGATTGAGCATGAAGGTGGCACAGTCCTGGGGCCCCTGATGGTGCTAACTGTATGGGAACACCGACTGCCTCAGGCTGGTACAAAATTGGAAAAGGAGTATGCTAACACTGTATATTGTCACCCTGCTTATTTAACGTATATGCAGAGTACATCATGTGAAATTCTGAGCTGGATGAAGAACAAACTAGAATCAAGGTTGCCAGGAGAATTATCAATAACCTCAGATTTGCAGATGACGTCACCGTTATGGCAGAGTGAAGAGGAACTTAAAAGCCTCTTGATGCAAATGAAAGAGGAGAGTGAAAAAGCTCGCTTAAAATTTAACATTCAAAAAATGTAGATCATGGCATCTGGTCCCATCACTTCATGGCAAATAGATGGGGAAACAATGGAAACATTGACAGACTTCATTGTTTTAGGCTCCAAAAATCACTGCAGATGGTGACTGTAGTCATGAAATTAAAAGATACTTGCTCCTTAGAAGAAAAGTTATGGCAACTCTAGACAGAAAATTAAAAATCAGAGACATTACTCTGCCAACCAAGGTCCGTCTAGTCAAATCTACAGTTTTTCCAGTAGTCATGTGGGGATGTGACAGTTGGACCTTACAATGCTCAGAAAGCTGAGCAATGAAGAACTGATTCTTTTGAACTGTGGTTTTGGAAAAAATTCTCCAGAATCCCTTGGAGTGCAAGAAGATCAGTCAATCCTAAATGAGATTAATCCCAAATATTCATTGGAAGGATTGATGCTGAAGCTGAAGCTCCAATCCTAGCCCAGGAATTGAACTTGTGTCTCCTGCATTGGCAGGTGGGTTTTTAAACTCTGAGCCAAATGGGAAACCTTCCATAACTATTTAAGTGAGAGTTTATTTCTGGGCACTATCTTCTGTTCCATTAACCTATATGTCTGCTGTTGGGTCATTACCATACCGTTTTTATTTTACATTTTTTAGTTGAAATATAATTGATTTACAATGTTGCATTACTTTGAAGAGTATAGAAAGTGCTTCAGTTTATATATATATATATATATATATATATATATATATATATATATATATGTAAAATTAGTTTTTTTGTTCTCTTCCACTGTAGATTATTGCAAGGTATTTTGTGTAGTTTCCTGTGACATACAATAGGTCCTTATTGGTTATCTATTTTATCTATTTGTCTATCTACCTACTATATGTTTACTATATATTTTATGTATGGTAGTGTGTCTATTTTCATTCTAATCTCCTAATTTCTCTCTCCCCTCCTTTGCTAACTATGTTGTTGTTCAGTTGCTCAGTCATGTCCAACTCTTTGTGACCCCATGTACTGTAGCATGCCAGGCTTCTACATCCTTCACCATCTCCCAGAACTTGCTCAAACTCATGTCCATTGAGTCAGTGATGCCATACAACCATCTCGTCCTGTCATCCCCTTCTCCTCCTGCTTTTAATCTTTCCCAGAATCAGGGTTTTTTCTAATGAGTCAGCTCTGTGTATGAGGTGGCCAAAGTATTGATAACCATAAATTTGTTTCATATGTGTGTGAGCTTATTTATGTTTTATAAATAAGTTCATTCACCTTTGCATTTTTTTAGATTCCATATATATATATGAGATCATATATTTGAATTTAATATGATATTTTATGTCCATTCATGTCACTGCAGATGACATAATTTCATTGTTTTATGGCTCAGTAATACCAAAAAAGCCAATGCCAAGGAATGTTCAAATTACTGTACAATTGCACTCATTTCACATGCTAGCAAGATTATGCTCAAAATCCTTCAAGTTAGGTTTCAGAAGTACATGAACTAAGAACTTCCATATACATAAGCTGAATTTAGAAAAGGCAGAGAAGCCAGAGATCAAATTGCCAATATACACTGGATCATAAAAAAGCAAGGGAACCCCCCCAAAATATCTATTTCTTCTTCATTGACTATGAGAAAGCCTTTGACTTTGTGGATCACAACAAACTGTAGAATATTCTTAATGAGATGGGAATACCAGACCACCTTACCTGCCTCCTGAGTAACCTGTATGCAGGACAAGAAGCAACAGTAAGAACTGGACAGAGAACAACAGATTGGTTCAAAATTGGGCAAGGAGTACATCAAGACTGTATATGTCACCCAGCTTATTTAATGTATATGCAGAGTACATCATGTGAAATGCTGAGCTGGATGAAGAGCAAGCTAGAATCAAGATTGCTGGGGAAAATATCAATAACCTCAGATTTGCAGATTGAAAGGTTGTTGCTGAGCCATGAAAGACACTGGGATTCTTGGCCTCCAGAGGAGAAGAATTCAATCCAGGACCAGTGATGTGGCTTGATCGCTCAGAGCTTTTGTGTAATAAAGTTTTATTAAAGTATAAAAGAGATAGAGAAAGCTTCTGACATAGACAGCAGAAGGGGGAAGAAAGAACGCTCCCCCACCCCCACACCACTAGTCTTAAGCAAGAAGTTATATACCTACTAGCAGGGTGCTAATTAGAGAAAGGGAATGTCTCAAAACTCAGAGAGTGGCACCAAGCCCCTCACACACAACATGCATTTTGAGATAACACTGACACCAGGTGAGTCATCCAGGGCCACGAAAGGATGGACATAAATCTTGAAGAAAGGCAGGTTTCCAAGCAAATATATAGTCTCATTAACAAAGCTTAAGAGAACATTTGCATGAGTAAAACATACTGGTTTGTCAAGTATGTTCTGAGTCTTAAGCAGAATGGAACTGACTTGAAGATAGAGTCTAAGGTAAGTACATAGTTTATTAACAGAGCTTAACAAAAACATTTCCATAAGAAAAACACATTGGCTAGCTCAAGGTTTGATAAAAGTTAAGTTCAGGTGGAACAAGGTACTCCAACATAGAATTTTAAAAGAAACCTCCTTTTAATTTATGTATAGAGAAGGGGAAAAAATCTGACAGTTGTAGTTTGTTTCTTCCTGCTGCTTAACAGAGAGATAAAAGACGTCCAACATTAGCAGCCTATTTCCTCTGTTTGGGGAGGAAATAGCCTTCCTGCCTGTTACCTTCTCAAGATGACATCACCATTAAGGTAGAAAGTGAAGAGGAACTAAAGAGCTTCTTGATAAAAGTGAAAGAGGAGAGTGAAAAAGCTGGGTTAAAACTCAACATTCAAAAAATGAAGATCATGGCATTTGGTCCCAACACTTCATGGCAAATAGATGGGGAAAAAATGGAAACAGTGAGAGGCTTTATTTATGGGGGTTCCCAAATCACTGCATATGGTGACTGCAGCCATGAAATTAAAAGATGCTTGCTCCTTGGAAGAACAGCTATAAGAAACCTAGACAGCATATCAAAAGGCAGAGGCATCACTTTGCTGATGAAGAGCTATATAGGGAAAGCTATGTTTTTTTCAGTTGTCATATATGGATGTGAGTGTTGGACCATAAAGAAGGCTGAGTGCTGAAGAATGGATGCTTCTGAACTGTGGTTCTATAGAAGACTCTTGAGAGTCCCTTGGACAGCAGTGGATCAAACCAGTCAATCCTAAAGGAAATCAATCCTGAATATTCATTGGAAGGACTGAGGCTGAAGCTAAAGTTTTAATCCTTTGGCCACTCCATGTGAAGAACCAACTATTGGAAAAAACCCTGATGCTGGGAAAGATTGAGGGCAAGAGGAGAAGCGGGCAACAGAGGATGAAATGGTTGGATGGCATCACTGATTCAATGGACATGAGTTTGAGCAAGTTCAGGAAGATGGTGAAGGACAGGGAAGCATGGTTGCTGCAGTTCATGGCCCTGCTGAGTCAGACATAACAGTGACTGAACAACAATAAGATTCTATATATGTGTGTGTGTATATACATATATATATATATATATATAATATAAAGATGCCATATATATGTATAAAGATGTTGTGGATACAAATAACTCCATCTTCTTCACCTATATATCTATATGTGTGTGTGTGTGTGTGTGTGTGTGTGTGCATATATATATATATATATATATATATATATATAAAGATGCCATATATATGTATAAAGATGTTGGGGATACAAATAACTCCATCTTCTTCATCCCTTTATCTATCAATGAGCATTTAAGTTGCTTCCATGTCTTGGCTATTGTAAGCAGTGCTGTTATGACCTTTGAAATGCATGTATCTTTAAGAAGTATGGTATTCAGATATATTCCCAGGATTGGTTTTGCTGGATCATATGGCACTTCTATATATAGTTTTCTGAGGAATTCTATACTGTTTTCCATAGTGACTGCAGCAATATACATTCCCACCAATAATGTAGGAGGGCTTCCTTTACTCCACATCCTCTCCAGCATTTATCATTTCTTGACCTTTTAATGACTTTCTGACCAGTATAAGGTGATACATCATTTAAATTTTGTCTTGCATTTCTATAATAATTAGTGATGTTGAACATCTTTTCATGTGCATTTGGTCATCTGTAAGATTTCTCTGGAGCAATGACATTTTAGGTCATCTGCACATTTTTTGATAGGATTGTTTTTCTTTTTGATATTGAGCTATATGAGCTATTTGTATATTTTGGAGATTAATCCTTTGTCAGTCACCTCATTTGCAAATATTTTCTCCCATTCTGTAAGATGTCTTTTCATTTTGTTTATGGCTTTCTTTTCTGTCCAATAGATTTTAAGTTGAATTATATCTCATTTTTAAATTTTTGTTTTCATTTCCATTACTCTAGGACATGGACTCAAAAGATTTTATGGAGATTTATGTCAAAAATTGTTTTTCCTATGTTTCCCATTATGGATTTTATAGTACCCAGTTTTAAAATCAGGTCTTTAATCCATTTTGAGTTTATTTTTCTATATGGTGATAGAGAATGGTCTAACTTCATTCTTTTAAACATAACTGTCCA
Source organism: Bos indicus (assembly GCF_029378745.1). Lineage (NCBI taxonomy): Eukaryota > Metazoa > Chordata > Mammalia > Artiodactyla > Bovidae > Bos > Bos indicus. Next base: position 2,997,006 of record NC_091774.1, read on the forward strand.
GTTTTTCCTGCACCACACTAATTGAAGAGATTGCCTCTTCTCCATTGCATATTCTTGCCTCCTTTGTTGTAAATTAATTGACCGAATATGCCTGGGTTTGTTTCTGGATTTTCTATCCTGTTCCATTGATCTATAAGCTTGTTTAGTGCCAGCCCCATACTGGTTTGATTATTGTAGCTTTGTCATATGTCTGAAGTCAAGGAGCCTGATTCCTCCAGCTCCACTTTTCTTTCTCAGAATTGCTTTGTCTATTTCAGGTCCTTTGAATTTCCATACAAGTTAAAAAAAAAAAAAGTTCTAGTTATGTGAAATATACCACGAGAAACTTGATCATTCTTGCATTGAACCTGTAGCTTGCCTTGGGTAGTAAAGTCATTTTGACAATATTGATTCCTTAATTCAAGAAAATGGTCTATCTTTCCATTTTTTGTGTCTTCTTTGATTTCTTTCATCAACATCTTATAGATTTCAGAGTACAGATCTTTTGCCGCTTTAGGTAAGTTTATTTCTATGTATCTTATTTTTCGATGAAATAGTTTCATCAAATGTGATTTCATGAACTGCGATTGTTACTTTCTCTTTCTGATCTTTCATTGTCAGTGGATAGAAATGTAACAGATTTATGTGCATTGCTTTTGTATCATGCAACTTTACTGAATTCATTGATGAGCTCTAGTAGTTTTCTGACAGTGTCTTTAGGAAGTTCTATATATAGTATGTCATCTGCAAACAGTTATAGTTTGATTTCTCTTTTCCAATTTGGATTACTTTTCTTTCCTTTTCTTCTCTGATTGCCATGGCTAGGATTTCCAAAACTATGTTGAATAAAAGTGATGAGAGTGGACATCCTTGCCTTCTTCCTTATCTTAGAGAAAATGCTTTCAGCTTTTCTCCATTGAGTATATCAGCTGTGGGTTAGTCACATATGTGTATGTGTATTAGTTACTCAGCTGTGTCTGACTCTATGCAACTCCATGTACTGTAGCCTACCTGGCTCCTCCTTCCCTGGTATTTTCTAAGCAAGAATATTGGAGTAGATTATCATTTCCTTTCTCAGGGGATCTTCCCAACCCAGGGATAGAGTCTGGATCTCCAACATGTGTAGGTGGACTCTTTACCATCTGAGTCACTAGAGAAGCCTGTGGGTTTTTACTATATGGCCTTTATTACGTTGAGGTAGGTTCCCTCTGTGCCAAATTACCATATTGTTTTGTTTACTTCAGATTTGTAGTGTAGTGTGCAATCAGAGAGCACAAAGCTTCCAGTTTTCTGAACAGATCTTTTGCCTCCTTACTTACATTTACTCTTGAATATTTTATTATTTCCAATAGAAGTACAAATGGGGCTATTTTATTATTTTTTCCTTCTTATATTTTGTATTTAGTGTATATAAATACAACAGACTCCTACATATCATTTTATCATCTGAAACTTTCTCAACTTAATTGAAAATTTCTAGGAATTTTTGGGATTTTCTATGATTTTCCTGTCATCGTCAAATGGTGACTTTTTTTTTTTTTTCTTTTCAATTTGAATTCTTTTTTATATCTTCTTGTCTGATTGCAGGGGCTAAGATTTCCAATACTATGTTAAATAAAAGTGGATGGAGTGGGCAGTCTTGCCTTGTTCCTGATTTTAGAAGAACTGATTTCAGCTTTTCTCTGTCGTGTATAATGTTATCTGTGACCTTTTCGGTATATGTCCTTTATTATGCTGAAGTATGAGTTGTCCATTTTCTTGGTATATAATTATTGACAGTAAGCTTAAATGATTATGTGTCTATGAATTAAATTATAACGTCTTTTATTTCTAATTTTATTAATTTAAACCTTTTTTATTTTGTTAATTTAAATCTTCTTTTTTTCTTGATGAATCTGAGTAAAGGTTTATCATTTCATTTATCTTTTCAAAGAACCAGCTTTTAGTTTCATTGATATTTTTAGTTCATATTTTATTTATTTATATTCTGATCTTTATTTACTTCCTTGAGTTAACTTTGGGTTTTCTTGTTTTTGTAGTTCCTTTAGGTATAAATTTAGGTTGTTTATTTTGGATTTTTCTAGTTTCATAAAGTAAGCCTTTATTGCTATAAATTATATAATATAATATAATATAATATAATATAAAATATATTACTTCTTTTAGAAGTGGTTTTATTGCATCAGATAGATTTTGGAATTTGTGTTTTTGTTTGCAATTGTCTCCAGGTATTTTTTTTTTTTTTATTCCAGTCCTGATTTTTTAGTGATCCATTGGTTGTTTAGTAGTATAATGTTTAACTGTCATGCATTTGTGTGTGTGTGTGTGTGTGTGTGTGTGTGTGTTTACAGATTTTTCTTTGTTGGTTTCTATTTTCATAACATTGTGTTTGGAAAGATGCTTTATATATTAATAATTTTAATCTTCTTACATTTATGAAGACTTGTTTTTTGGTTAAATTCAGGATGTCTCCTAGAGGACTTTATATGAGCACTTGAATGTGTATTGTGTTGCTTACGAATGAAACCTAAAAAGATTTATTAAGTCCAGTTCAGTTCAGTTCAGTTGCTCAATCGTGTCTAATTCTTTGTGACCTCATGAATCGCAGCACACCAGACCTCTCTGTCCATCACAACTCCCAGAGTTTACCCAAACCCATATCCATCGAGTTGATGATGCCATCCAATCATCTCATCCTCTGGCATGCCCTTCTCCTCCTGCCCTCAAACTTTCCCAGCATCAGGGTCTTTTAAAATGAGTCAGCTCTTCGCATCAGGTGGCCAAAGTATTGGAGTTTCAGTTTCAACATCAATCCTTCCAATGAACGCCCAGGACTGATCTTTAGGACGGACTGGTTGGATCTCCTTGCAGTCCAAGGGACTCTCAAGAGTCTTCTCCAACACCACAGTTCAAAAGCATCAATTCTTCGGCGCTCAGCTTTCTTTATAGTTCAACTCTCACATCCATACATGACTACTGGAAAAAAACATGGCCTTTCTAGACGGAACTTTGTTGG